>NC_067475.1:40344102-40644102 GCF_947179515.1 Apodemus sylvaticus | reverse complement strand
TTTTTTTTAATTTTTGTTAAGACTTATTTATTTATATATTTTATATATATATATATATATGCATGTGTCCTGACTGTATGTACACATGCGTGCCAGGAGAGAGAATCAATCCCATTACAGATGGTAGTGAATCACCATCATGTGGGAGCTGGGACTTGAACCTGGGTCCTCTGGAAAAGCAGCCAGTGCTTTTAACACCTAGTTAATTCTCTAGTCCTAAGAATGACCTTGAACTTCGGATCTTCCTGCCCCCACCTCCCGAGTGTTGGCATTAGAGACTTGTACCATTAAGCTTCATTCTGTTGGTGCTACAGATTGACTTCAGGACCTCGGGCAGGCTGAGCCAACCCTGTGCACCAGCTCAGCTGTGCCTCGTCCTCTCTGTAGTTTCCACTCAAACGAGGAGCTTTGGGTCAGAGAGAAGCAGGTGATGTGAGTCCTTCTCTAAGCTTCCGTTAGGCGCTGGCTGAGCCTGGCATATATTCTGCTCTCGTACGAGCACAGGAATCAGCATTCTCTCTCCTTCTACATGCATCGCCTTTTATGTTTGCCTGTGCTACCCCCCCAGAAGCCTGTCCTTCACTACCAGTGTCTGAATACGGAGTGGAGGATACTTACAAGAATGTCTGTGCTGCATGTGTGTGTGGGTATGTGTGCATATATGTGCACTGGATGCCGACCTGCGTGCGTGCGTGCGTGCGTGTGTGTGTGTGTGTGTGTGTGTGTGTGTGTGTGTGTCACCGCTGTGTCTTCACGGCTCTTCTCCTACAGATTGTTCTCCCTGCCACGTTTGTGTTCCTGGCTCTGATGCTGTCAGTCATTGTGCCTCCGTTTGGTGAGTTTCCAGCTTTGACCCTTCACCCCTGGATGTACGGACATCAATACACCTTCTTCAGGTGCGTAGATTCATCCCAGAAATCACTGTTATCCCTTTAACATGTGATATTCCTGGACTGTATGCCTGCTAGAAGGGTCCTGATCGCCCTGCTTCCCTGGAAGGTGCTCCAAGGTGGAAAGAGTCTTGGTGCTGTTCTTAAAAGGGAAGCTTTTAAAAAAAAAGTAGCAGCCGCTGCTTAGCAATGCGGTACCCAGTGGAGGGAAGGTGGGTAAGGCAAGAGGATGTGAGGCCTGGGAAAGGGGGTTGGAGCGCCATCTTTTTGAGGCATAGATCTGCCATCAGACTTCTAGGTGTGTGTGTAAGATACCCCACTTCCAGGGGCTCCCAAACCATTCTAAGTCAGTGTTCAGTGCCTCACAAGCATGCCTGGTGTGGAATACACATTCAGCAAACATTTATATACGAGTTAGTGTGCTTTGTCCGTCCTTTCCGAGTCTGACTACCGTGAGCCTCTTTCTCTCTCTAGCATGGATGAACCCAACAATGAACACCTTGAAGTGCTGGCCGATGTCCTTCTCAACAGGCCAGGTTTTGGCAACCGTTGCCTAAAGGAAGAGTGGCTTCCGTAAGTCCTGAGCTAACACCAACGGCTTCCCCTAGGAGACCCCCAAGGCCAGCCAGGCAGTGTTGGGAGGGGCCCCTCAATCCTGCCCTGTGGTATATGAGTCATGTCTGTGAGTCTGATCGGCTCTTACCCAGCTCCTCTCATGCTAGGAAGCCTCCCTCCATGACAGCTCTGTGTCTTAATGTAGAAGTGTTCTATTGTTTGACATTATTTGCCCAAACTCATTTGGAAAAAGACTTAAACTGGGATGGAAGAAGATGAAGGGTGTGCTATTATATAATTGAACCTTGGATGGCACGAATTACTTCTATGGCCAGCTCTCAATCATTGTGTAACTCTGGAAAAGAGAGTTCTGGAAGATGGTTGAAATCCACCAGGAATTCAGAGCTCAGTATATTGTAGCGCCTTCTTAATCCAATCTTCGCCAAAGCTACTGTTAAAGAGCAACATGGGAACACTTCAGACTCTCCCGCTATTTTTTTTTCCTCTCTCAACAGCTACTAGAAAAAAGTCCACAAATTAGTCCCTAGTCCATGCTTTGTTAGCAGGAGCCCAGTTCTGATAGTCCTTAAGCAGACGCTAATCCCCAGGAGGGAAATTCCTGACTGCAAGGAAGAGAAAAGCAGAGAAAGAGATTGCCACCAAGTCTTCCTTTATCCCAGTGGGGAGGTGGATTAAGTATCGGGATTGACTGGGGTATTTTCTCGTTCTCCGTGAGGGAGTACCCATGCCGCAACGCCACCTCTTGGAAGACACCTTCCGTGTCCCCAGACATCACCCACCTGTTGCAGAAGCAGAAATGGACACCAGCCCACCCCTCCCCCTCCTGCAAGTGCAGCACCAGGGAGAGGCTCACCATGCTCCCCGAGTGCCCGGAGGGTGCCGGGGGGCTCCCGCCCCCACAGGTACCTGCATCATTTTAACAACTGCCGACTAATCCTGTGTTGCGATTGATTTCAAATTATTTCCCATGGTCGTCGATCATTTAGATTTAAATATCTCTCCGTTGTAAGTAATGTTGTGATGTATGTTTACATATGGATTAACAGCTTTAATTAAGTTTACTGGGGAGGTTGGGTGGACTGTCTGCGTGATAAGGCCCTGGGTTTGATAGTCATCACAGGGGAAGCAGGTATGCTGATCTGTGTACCAGCTGATGTCTGTGGAGATCTGCGGGGTTCTGGCCCAGCTGGAGCGGGCGGCCAAGGAGTTGTGCTCTCCGAAGGGGAGAGGGGAAGGGAGGGGAGGGGAGGGGAAAGGAAGGGAGGGGTGGGATGGGGCAGGAAGGATGAGAAAGAAGCAGTGTGCCTATGGACAATGTATGTAACACACATGAAAACACACAGCCAGCAACTTATCTTTTGCAAGAGTGGCATTGATTGACCTGAGCAGTGCTTTGTCTAGAGCTATGTGCGTGGATGGATGATTCCCAAAGAGTCCATGTGTTTTAGGAGAAAGGTTCAGGCATGGGGTTAGGGAGTCGTGGTTTGTTTTTTAGCCTCTGAGCCCTCTTCGTTTTCTCTCCTGGTGTTGAGAAGAGCAACACTTACTTTATAGCATTGTCAGGAGGATTCGAAGAAATACTGTGGGTAATGAACTATTTAGGACTAGAGGCAGCTCGAGCAATGGCCACCCTAAGCTAACTGTGGCTAAACCCGGATACGGGCTGGCTCTCTGCTGTGTAAAAGTTAACATGGGTGGCTATGAAGTTCTTTTCTGTTGTCCCTCTGAGCCCCACAGGCCTCCAGCTCTCCAGGCAGAGTGTTGAGAACAATCTTGTTAGGCAGTAGAGTAGATGAAGAAAAGAACGCAGCAGATGGTTCAGGAGTGTGCAGGGAAGACTTCCAGAGGGACCGCACAGCCCTTCCACTTAGCTGTCACGGACAGCACCCAGCATCAACAGAGACTGGGGACTATCACCGTAATTCTGCACAGTCTGTGCCCCCGGGGAAAGTCACAACAATAGCATCAGGAAGAAGACACATGGGACAATTAACTTTACGGTAGCATGTATCACAGCTGTTGGCTCGGAAGCTCCTGCACCAGTCTTTGTCCCTTTGGGTGACATCTGCATTGCCACATTGCAGGTATCCCTGGCTCCGTAGGAGCTGGGCTGGGAAAAGAAACCATCAGACCTCGAATACACAGGATATTTAAGAATATTCATTCTTAAATGAATGCTAGGCTCAGAGCTGCCTGTCTCACTTAGAAATGTACCTTCAGAGCACCATTGGTCCATGGTCCTTAGGGAGATGCTAGACATCCTGCAAGAGGCAGAGCAAGTCTGCAACTTGTGTGCTTCACCCCAGCCTTTCCTCATTGGCAGTCACGTCTCCTGAGCAAAACTGAATGTCACATCTCTATATAGACCCCGCCTGCAAAAAAGCACCTGCGCCTGCATACACACACATGTACACATAGGTATACACGTCTTCACGGCCACTCACCCTTGTTTAGCACCTTCCCATTTAGACAGGAAGAAGTGCAGAAAGAAAGAGCTAGCTCGGCAGGGCGGTGGTGGCTCATGCCTTTAATCCCAGCACTCTGGGAGGCAGAGGCAGGCGGATTTCTGAGTTTGAGGCCAGCCTGGTGTACAGGGTAAGTTCCAGGACAGCCAGGGCTACACAGAGAAACCATGTCTTGAAAAAACCAAATCCAAAACACAAACAAACAAAAAAAAAAAAACAAAAAGAAAGAAAGAAAAGAAAAGAAAAGAAAAGAAAAGAAAAGAAAAGAATGAAAGAAAGCCAAAGAGCTAGCTGGTGGCGAAGGGAAAGTGGGAGAGGTATTGACTCCAGAGAGTCAGGGCTGCAGATGTCCCTTCCTGCAGATGTCCAACATTCCTTCCACAAGGCCTTGATATGGATGTGCCCCACCCCTGACTTCTACTCTCCAGAGAGATAAAGCAGGAATGTTGTGTCTGACAGACGTTTTAGAAAACAGTCCCTCACAAACTCTGTCAGGCATCTGCGGCTGCTGCTAGCACGGTTGCTTGGTTAGGGTCTATGGCCAATTTGAGGAACAGGTAATAGACAGCTCTATGGCCAGATTCAGGACCTGATCTTAGGCCAGCCACATGCAAGTTGGCCCACTTTTCTTCTCTTCTGTGAAAGCTGTTGCTGAAAGCCGTGGGATCACACATGCAGAGCGTCCACCGCGGTCCCCAGCACACTGCGGCCACTCAGGGGCCGCTGCTTCACCTAGCAGAGGAGCATGAGGAAGCAATGAACTAAAAGAGGTCTCACGTGGATCTAGAGGAAATGGATGCTTTCGCTCAAGGTCCTGGACTGACCTATGCCATCGACTAACCCAAGAATCTCAACACTGTGTGACATTGCCACCTGGTGGCCAAAATCTAGCACTTTTGAATTCGCCTGGAATCTCTTGATTACCTTCTACTCCCAGATTTTTTTTCTCATTATGAGAGCAGGGTATCATATATAATTTGATAGCTGCATGCTGGGTACTGGGGGGTGTGAAGTAGAGAAGGCCTCTGCCTTCACAGAGGTGTTTTCATACATGGGATAGTGTTGGGACAGTGAGTCGATTCAGGCAAAGCGATGTTTCCTGAGTGATGAGCGCTGGGCAGGTGCTGGAGATGACAGATGAATGATCTTTATCTTTAAAACTCAATCAACAGTGGGTGCAGAGCAGAATGTAGGGGTTCGAGGGCAGAGTCATGGAAGCAGTATGAAAGGTTCTGGAAAGGTCTAGGCAAGGTCTAGGTGGTTGATGACTGAGATTGGGGTAACAGGATCAGAATGGAGGACACCAATGTGTTGGAGATTCATTTTGCATTTAAGCTCTCTGGCAATGGGCAGATTGAGATAAAAAGGGGGCCTGGGGACCAATGGCGACTCTCACGTCACTGATGCAGGAACTGGAAAGCTGCCATGGCTGCTTTGAGTGTCTCCTCATATCCGAATCCATAATAATTTTTGGAGAAGGACAGTAGTTTCACAAACTCTAAAGTCTCCATCCCCAGATCTTGACTGTGTCTCTTTGTCCCAGAGGACACAGCGCAGCTCTGAAGTCCTACAAGACCTCACGAACAGGAACATCTCCGACTACTTGGTAAAAACGTACCCTGCTCTCATAAGAAGCAGGTAGGTGGCCCCGTCACACTTGTAATCTTGGCTCCGTAGTGACAACATCAACCGTGACAGAGAGTCAGTTTCCTGCTGTTGACTGTGAGGTGGCAGCTGAGTGTGAGGGTCTCACAGCAGAAAAATAACTGAGGTGGGCACCCATAAGGGGCAACTCACGACTAAGTGCTTTGTTTCTTTCTCTGTTTAAGATAAGTAGCCAAAGTTTATCCCAGGCACTGTTGCAAATGTCACCAAAAAAAAATGTATTCAATAAGGAAGTCATATCTTTTTTTTTTAAAGATTTATTTATTTTATTTATATGAGAACACTGTAGCTGTCTTCAGACATACACCAGAAGAGGGCAGCAGATCCCAGTACAGATGGTTGTGAGCCACCATGTGGTTTGCTGGGAATTGAACTCAGGACCTCTGGAAGAGCAATCAGTGCTCTTAATGGCTGAGCCTTCTCTCTAGCCCAGGAAGTCTTATATCTTAGTGAGTTAAGAAAGATAAAGTTTGTAGGGGGTGGGGAGAAGAGGAGGGGAGTTGAGGAGTAAACATGGAGGAAGAGAGCTGGAGAGAGGGCTCAGCATTAAGAGCAGCGGCTGCTCTCCCAGAGGACCAGGGTTCAATTCCCAGCACCCACATGGTGGCTCACAACTGTTTGTAACTCTAGTTCCAAAGGATGCAGCCTCCCTCACACAGACATACAAGCAGGTAAAACACCAATGTGCATTTAAAAAAAATAAGTCTTTTAAAAAAAGTGGAGGAAGAAAGAAAGAGAGGGAGATTGAAAGGGGAAAGAGAAGGACCCACGTCTGGGTCCCTGCCAACTCAGGCACTAGCTGGGGACAGCGGTTGTCACCCTCATTATCACCTGTCACCACCACTCTTGAACACATCCACAGACACTTTGCTATCCAGAACTCCCAGCTCTGCTGCTGTTCTTATCAAGCCCAGCCTGGGCTGGAATGCCAGCAGCAGCCTCTGCACAAACGGCAGGCAGGCAGGTTAACAAAAGCATCCCACCAGGAAGATCCTTAAGAACACGTGATCTAGTCTCTATGTGGTCTGTGGCTCTCACAGGAAGCATGCCGTCTAATGTCAATAGTACTTACAGTTGCCTTCCATGCCAGAGTCTGGATAAGTGATAGACGGACCTAAGAGCTGGAGCATAGCAGATGGGAGGAGCAGCCGCCAGGAGGGCGGGGCCACCAAGAGGGCGGGGCCACCAAGAGGGCAGGGCCACCAAGAGGGCGGGGCCACCAAGAGGGCAGGGCCACCAAGAGGGCGGGGCCATGCTAGTGGTGAGCGGAAGAGAGCATCCAAAAAGTGAAAACCGAGGCCGTGTTTATTCGTGAACTCAATATACAACAACCACTCCAAACCTGGCTCAGTAGAAAATTTGCATTATGGAAATTCTGATATTTTACTTAGATGGACAGATGGACAGTGGCAGTCCAGGGCCAGCTTGAACTCCGGATACTAGAGTTCCCTTCCCACATTATTTTACCTCCAAATGCCCAAAAGTCAGAACTCCTCCCAAGGATACAAGTGATTATTAGAATTTCTTGTACACTATAAAGGAGGGAGGACTCAGGATTTACTCCACACTGGTGTGATTGTTGGCCATGTTTTCCAGGTCCAGACTGGGCTCAGTGGTCCAGCATGAGGCCTGACAAAGGACTAATTAGAAAGTCCAGTGTGCTAAATGCAACTGGGAGAGCCAGGGCTGGAACATAATGGTCTTTGGTCTGTGTAGAGATCGCCTGGGTCTTTAGGCACGCCAGCTTCCACACTACATTGCTTAGATATCAAGAAATGCAAAAACACCCCTAGGGCTAAGATACCCCAATGACTAGAAAGAAAATGTAATGCTAATGCTATTCTTATGGTAGTTACATGATTTTATTTTGGCTTTCAGCTTAAAGAGCAAATTCTGGGTCAATGAACAGAGGTAAGAACCTATGTGGGGGTGGAAATAGTTAATTTCTAGGTGTGACTGCTAGATCATTAAATTAGTTGATGTTGGGGGGTAGAGATAATATGATTCCATGAATTATGCAGCAATCTCTTTTTTTTTTTTTTAAAGTTAAACATGTTAGGGCAGCGCTGACTAAGGCTGGGGGATTGGCCTTTTCGGGGGACCTGAGGAACTCAGTTTAGTAGGCAGCACTCTTTCCTGAGTCAGTTCTACAGTGCTGACCTGGAAAGATTTCAAAATGCTGTCTTATGGGAGATCCTGTCTGTCCCATGAGACAGACACCAGAAACTTATGGTCCTGGGGTTCACCATATAGATCAAGCTGGCCTTGAACTCACAGAGATCCACCTGCTTCTGCCTCCCAAGTGCTGGGATTAAAAGTGTGCACCACCGTGCCTGGCAAAAACAAAACAAAACACCCTATTACTTTTTTTTAATGAGAAATTAAGTTGTAAAGGATTTGATCCAGCTCTAGAACCTACCCTGTTCTTCCAGCATTCTGGAGGCGTGAGTGGTTTCAGAGGTTCAGAGAATCTTCTAGGTATGTTCTAGAAATGAGGTATCTCCCAGCCTCCCTCAGGAATTAGCCTCTAGAAGGAGGTCTTCTGCATCTGGTTTCTGCCCCTGCAAAGCAATCTAGAGAGTCAGTGTGGTCCACCAAAGTGTTAATAGCATTCCTCACAGAATGGGTCTTTAGGCATGCCAGAAACAAGGGCAGTGCAAGGCTAGTACTGGCTGTTTTTTTTCTGGATAGCTTCAAGACCACAACAGTAAAATCCTGTTTTTAGAAATATCCCATAGAGGGAACTGGGGGGGTTGGGAGTTGCTGAATCAGAAAGTGGAAACAAAGGAACAGGTCAAGACCTTGAGAAATAACAATTTGTGTCTTGCTTTATCAGTCACTGGTGGGCGGGACTTAGCCTTAGAGTGGGCGTGGCTCAGTCACTAATGGGCGGGGCATGATGTTACTGTGGGACTTGGTCTTAGAGTGGGTGGGACTTAATTTTGTCTGTTGGAGAACTTGCTTTCCTCCTGCCAATCATTGACACACTCAGACTAATGTTTTCATCTTTTATAAAAATCATAAGAAGGTAGCTCTAAAGGTGGGGACCCAAGTTAAGAAAGAAAAGAGTTGACAGGCAGTGGTGGCACATACCTTTAGTTCTAGCACATGGGAGACAGAGGCAGGCAGATTTCTGTAAGTTCAAGACCAGCCTTCTCTACAGAGTGAGTCCCAGGACCCAGGGATATATAGGGAAACTCTGCCTCCATGCCCCCTCAAAAAAGAAAGACAGACAGACAGACAGACAGACAGGAGTTGAGGTAGAAGATAGTTGGACTGCCTAAGCCAGGCATGGGACTAAGAGACACAGAGAGCAACGAATGGTGGTCTTGGACAGTGCCAGAAGTACCTGCAAAGGGCAGAGGAGACCCAAAAGAGAAATCACAAGTTGGGCTCACAGTAAAGTCAAGGAAAACATTAAAAAGGTCTAACCCAGGGGAAACGAGCAGGAATTAGCTAGGTGTTTATAAAAGGGAAGAGAGCCTTGAGAGAAGCCAGCAGGTGCCACAGCAAAGGGACTTGGAGGAAGCCTGAAGCACGCAGAGCTTGGCATAGACAGGACACGACTTTTAGGGAAACTATGAAGAAGATGGAATTATCCCAGGATAAAAGTCCAGACATCATCTTGGAACAGAAATGGGAAAGAATTAAAAACCAGCTTAAGCTGGGCTGCCGTGGCACATGCCTTTAATCCCAGCACTCAAGAGGCAGAGGCAGGAGGATCTCTGAGAGTCTGAGGCCAGACTAGTCTATGGAGACTAGTCTAGCCAGGGCAGCCAGGGCTGTTACGCGAAGAACCGTTGTCTCAAAAACAAAACAAACACAAACAAACACTGGTTTCAATCTGGATACAGTGGCCTTTGTTTCTAGTTCCAGTAACTGGGAGGCCAGAACAAGTCACTTGAGTACAAGAGTCTAAAGGCTTGAGCAATACAGCAAAACTGTCTCAAAGTGTGAATTTAGAGCAACAGACTTGAGAGCAATAAAAATGCTGATACTACTCAAAACAATCTACAGATTCGACACAATCTCCATCAGTATGCCAGTGACCCCATCAACACACCAGGGACCCCCATCAACATGCCCATTGTTGGGGTTCAGGAGTTGCCCTGCAAACCACAGGAACACTAATTTCAGTCAGAAAGGAGTGGTTTACTAAACATATGCCCAAACACTAACCAGGAGAACAGCTCAGGCTGGAGAGCTGAAAGCTGTGTGCTGGACATTTCTCAGGGCCGACTTATTAAGGCTAAAAGTAGAAAACCCGCCATGAGCTCATATGCAGATACGGGGAGGGGGTGTCTATAGCCTGGCTGGTCTTTTTTTTTTTTTTCCACATTTCCTTAGTAATTTACACATAACGGTTCAAGCCGACC
This sequence comes from Apodemus sylvaticus, assembly GCF_947179515.1. NCBI lineage: Eukaryota > Metazoa > Chordata > Mammalia > Rodentia > Muridae > Apodemus > Apodemus sylvaticus. The sequence goes on along the minus strand of NC_067475.1, from coordinate 40,634,130 downwards.
CCTATCTTGCTTGGTCCTGGGTAAAGGCTGCAGCTGGGGAATTTTTTAAGATTAACAAACCTTATAACATACTGTACATAACAGAGTATGTGGTCAGCATGACCCTGCTCTGAGTCAAGATATTTTTCTGTGTCGATGGCTGGCAGGCATATTACAGCACCAATAGGAAGCAGCTGGCAGGCACGGAACAAAACCGGCTACAGCTGTGCGAGGGGGCAGGCCTCAATCCTGATGATCTCCAACAACATGCTGAAGATGACATTCTTCACAGGAATTAGAAAACGCTGGTGCAGCCGGGCATGGTCTCGCACGCCTGTAATCCCAGCACTCTGGGAGGCAGACGAAGGTGGATTTCTGAGTTCAAGGCCAGCCTGTTCTACAGAGTGAGTTCCAGGACAGCCAGGACCACACAGAGAAACCCTGTCTCGAAAACAAAACAAAATAAAAAAAACAAAACAAACAAGAAAGAAAGAAAGAAAGAAAGCAAGAAAGAAAAGAAAAAAACCGCTGGTGCGATGGCTCAGAAGGCTAAGGCCCTTGCTACTAACCCTGATGACCTGAGTTCAATCCCCTGGATCCAGACTGTAAAACCAAGAACTGATTGTAAAAAAAAAAAAATGAACTGGCTCTTGCCAGTTGTCTCCTGACCTCCACATTTATGCATTCCCCTGCCTTGATAAATAAATAAATGTAAAGTATTTTTTAAAGAAATAGAAAAAGGACCTGAAATATGCACAGAAGCATAAAAAAGGATGCTAAATAGTTAAGATAATCATGTACAACATGGGCAATGCTGAAGATATCACACACCCGCCTTCAGACTTTAGCTCATGGCAATACTGGCTCAGATATGTGCATTTGTATGTAATGATTAATGGAAAAAGAGGCCATGAATTTGAGAGTAAGGAAGGGCATATGGAACATTTTGGAGGGAGGAAAGGGAAGGAAGAAATGATGTCATTATACTATAATCTCAAAAGAAATTTAAAAAAATCAACGCATTGACCAGTTGGGGTAAAATAGAGAACTTACCCATAAACCCACACAGTTACAGCCACTTGGTTCTTGACAATGGTGCCAAAAAGTATACTGGATAAAAAGATTCCTTAAAGGCATCTTCAGATGGTGCTGGGCTGCCTAATTATCCACATACAGGCAGAGGAAACCAGCTCCTCCTCTCCCAACATTTAATTCAAAATGGTAACTTAATTCATGTTAAAATAATTAGTTAATACAAGTAGAAATATGTCTTAAGGTAAGTCCAGAAACTTCAAAACTACAAAAGGGAGACTACTTAGAGATATAAACACAGGCAAAGAGGTTCTGACACTTCAAGAAAGAAGAGCAGATTGAAGACTTCTCTACAGCAAAGAAAATAACTACCACAGGGAAGGGATACCCTTCCCAGAATGGAAGAAAAATTTTACCAGCACTTCATCCAACAAGGGACTAACACTCACAATATATAAAGAGTGCATACAGTTAAATACCAAAAGAACAAATAAACTAATAAATAGACAAATAAAATGAACAGACCTTCCTTAAAAGAAATACAAAGTGGTCAATAAATGCATGAAAGGTATTCAACATCCTGAGTTCCCAGAAGTCAAAAGTACACTGAAATTCCAGTCGGTGGCTGTCATGAAGAAGACAGATGGCTACAAACGCTGTTGAGGATACAGAGGGAAAGGAACCCTTACACACCATCTGTGGGGATGCACATCCAGCCACTATGGAAATCAGTGTAGAAATTCCTCCAAAAACTAAGAGTAGATCCAGGCCTGGACTATACCACTCCTGATATACTTCCAAAGGAACATGTGTTAACGTACAACAGATACTCGCACATCCAGGTTTACTGAGGCACTGTTTGCAACAGCCAAGCTAAGGAATCCACCTGGGTGCTTGTTAGAGAAAATGTAATGTGTGAGGTTATATGCCCTCACCATAGAGAAGATTCAAATCCTGTCGTTTTCAGAAAAAGGCATGAAACCAGAGAGCAACACATTAATCAAAATGGGCCCGGTTTAGAGAGACATATGCTTTCTGTCATATGTGGAATCTAGAATGTGGGTTTATTTGCTTTTAAATTTAGAGAAAAGGAGAAAGGTGGGACAATGTTGTTTGATAGACAGGCAATTCCCCCACATCCACATCCCCTACGGAAGCTGAGATGGCTGAGATGGCGCTTACCGCTTACCGGGTAGGAGCATCACAGCATTGACAGGGGCTCTCTTCCTGCCTTGTAGGTATGGAGGAATTTCCATCGGAGGACAGCTCCCTGCTATCCCCATCAGCGGGGAAGCACTGGTTGGCTTTTTAAGAGACCTTGGCCAGATGATGAATGTGAGCGCGGTATGTAAGACTTTCGGATGAATTTTTGACTTGTTTAAATATTAAGAGATGGAAATTATTTTAAGATCTACAGAAGGAGGGAAAGAGAAAAAAAAAATTCTTGTTTGTTGTGCTGTTCAAGGGTCCTGTCACCAGAGAGGCCTCCAAAGAAATGTTAGATTTCCTCAAACATCTTGAAACCAAAGACAACATTAAGGTACCTGACCTGACCTGACCTGACGCTAAGAATTCCTGTGAGCTCATTATTTGACTGTTTTGAACCCTGCATAATTAAATTTCATTCCACCTGCGGAAATGCAGAACGCTCGCTCGCCAAGCCCGTCCTCCACCTCGCGCATGCTCATTTTGCTGCTAGTAGCTTTCCCTTTAAACAGCCTGTTAGAGCCCCCTCTCAGATGGCCTGCGTTGTGGCCAGGCCCACCCAATCAGCCTGTCTCTACCCTCTAGGTATGGTTTAACAACAAGGGTTGGCATGCACTGGTTAGCTTTCTGAATGTGGCTCACAACGCAATCTTACGGGCCAGCCTGCCCAAGGACAGGGACCCTGAGGAGTATGGAATCACCGTTATCAGCCAGCCTCTGAACCTGACCAAGGAGCAGCTCTCAGAGATCACAGTGTGAGCTGTTCTCAGCGTCTTTCCATCTTCTCTCTCTCTCTCTCTCTCTCTCTCTCTCTCTCTCTCTCTCTCTCTCTCTGGAAACCAAAGGGGGAGGTTTCTTCTTCTTCTTCTTCTTCTTCTTCTTCTTCTTCTTCTTCTTCTTCTTCTTCTTCCTCTTCCTCTTCCTCTTCCTCTTCCTCTTCTTCTCCTCCTCCTCCTCCTCCTCATCTTCCCCTTCCCCTTCCCTTCCTCCTCTTCCTCTTCCTCTTCTTCTTCTCATCCCCTTCATGTTGTGAAGTGCAGGGCTGGGTGGTAATGTTTAACTGGGCTCATATGAACGTACTGGTTTCAAATGTTCCTGGACCAAATTGCTTGGCTGTTCTTTCCCCCTTTCCATTTATTTGGAAAGTAAACTTACACTTTATGACCACTCATTTTGAGCCCTTGATAACAAGTTATTCTAGAATTATACTACTAATCTCCCTGCCAGTCCACAAAGAACATGCCAGGGCCTGGAGGGTTCCCTGAGGCTCCTTCGTTTCCCTGTAATTCTGGATTCTGCTGATTTCCCTCAGAGCTGTTTGCTTTCCTCAAGATTGAGCTCATATGTCTCCGCTTCAGGCAGGAAGAACATTGATCTTGGCTGTGTTAAGCCATTTGCTCTATTTGAGGCCTACAGAGGAGAACCTGCAAGTATTTTGAAAGGGCAAACTTCTGGGAAGCTATGGGAACCTCCTGGGGCTCAGGCAGGATTCAGTGTCTACCTGCTCCCAAGCCAAATGCCTTCTGTGTGGTTCCAGAGACTAGTCTTACATAACCAGCCTCGTAGCCCTTGAGTTTCATGTGATCATTTCCCCGGGCATGTGATTTCGTAGAACCTAAGCCTGTCTGCGCCTGCAGGAAACTGAGTCTGTAGAAAAACTCAGAGCTAAGAAGAACTCAGAATTGCTACACATGTTCACTTATGTATACCATAACATATAAGTAGAAATGTAATGAAAAGAAATATACTCATGAATCTAAAAAGCAGCCCACAACACTATGCACTTAACCTTGATTAAGGCAGTTCTGTGGGATGATAAGCTTCAGGCTAGAGACGCAGGTTTAAGGACATAACGTGGTGTTGGAGACGTACTACCCAGAGTGTGATCCATACCTGCTCTGGGTTTCTGACCTTCCCTATCTCTGGTCCTGCTGCAGTCTGACTACTTCCGTGGATGCCGTGGTCGCCATATGTGTGATTTTCGCCATGTCCTTCGTTCCAGCCAGCTTTGTCCTTTACCTGATCCAGGAGAGAGTGACAAAAGCTAAACACTTGCAGTTTATCAGCGGTGTGAGCCCCACCACCTACTGGTTGACCAACTTCCTCTGGGATATTGTGAGTACCAGGCCTTCCCTAACCTCCAGAGGCCCAGGGCAGGACTGGGCAGGGAGGGATTTTGCATTGCCAGGGCTGCTGGGAATACGGTCTCCTGGCTGCTATCTCTTGACATCTTAAAAAGCCAATTGGAAATCAACCCTTGAGAAAACCACTGAACACAGTAATAGCCACTGATCTTTCTGCCAGTAGCATGGGTCTGAGCAGGTAATACTGAATATCTAACATTCCCTTCTTGGGCCCAGTTTCAACCTCCCCGCCCCCACCCCTGTCCCCACCCCCACTCCCGAAGGGGAAGGTAGAACTCCCTTGTGATAGGCTAAATACAGGCTATCCACCAGCTCTGAATCTCAGGATAAACAATAAACAACTCATTGTGTAAATATTGAGTATATCCCACTGCGACTTATTACATGGTAGCATACTTATTCTAAAAATTATTGGTTAGCTGGGCGGTGGTGACACACCCCTGTAATCCCAGCACTCTGGGAGGCAGAGGCAGGCAGATTTCTGAGTTCAAGGCCAGCCTGGTCTACAGAGTGAGTTCCAGGACAGCCAGGGCTATACAGAGAAACCCTGTCTTGGAAAAAACCAAATCCAAAAAACAAACAAACAAACAAACAAACAAACAAACAAACATTGTTGGTTATTTATCATAAATTCAAATTTAATCGGGTATTCCATATTTTATTTTGCTGAATCTGGCAACACTGCACAGAAATCTTATTTGACTTCTTTAAAGTAACCAGGTCTTTCTGGTTACTTTGTTACAGTAACAAAATTAACATAGTTTTTCTGGGCTGAGATGGCTCAGCAGGTAAAGGTGCTTTGCAACCCAAGCCTAATGACCCGAGTTTAATCCACAGAACCCACATAAAGCCAGAGGCAGAGAAGTGCTCCAAAACTGTGTTCTCTGCCTCCGCACATGTATGTGTTTGCGCTGTGTATACCCATACATACATATCATGCACTCATACTCACACAATAATTGTTTTAAGGGACCAGATCTTCACTGTATTGTATCAGTTACCATGTTAAGGAAAATTAAAAAAAAAAAAAAGAAATCATCAGATCAACAGCAGACAACAATCAAGGTTGGTGGGGCCAGAGAGAGATTAAAATGCTGTATGCGTTATTACAGGCCACAGGGTCAAAAGGAACTGTTAAGAGTCTAGTTATCATGTGACAGGGTCATTAGGACACCAACCCATCTTTTCTTGTCTTGAAGAATAAGATCTTTAAGTCTTTTTGTTTTGTAATAAAAGATATATTTATTTTTAAATTTATATTATTTAATTTATTTTTAAATTTTTAAATTTATTTTTAAATTTAAATATTTTATATTTAAAATAAAAGATATATTTATTTTATTTATGTGAGCACACTGTAGCACACTAGGAGAGGGCATCAAATTCCATTATGGACAGTTGTGAGCCACCATGTGGGTGCTGGGAATTGCACTCAGAACCTCTGGAAGGGCAGCCAGTGTTCTTAACTGCTGAGCCATCTCTTCTGCTCCTTGTCTTATTTTTTTGAAACAAGGATCTCACTTATGCAGCCCTGGCTAGCTTGGATCTCAATAGGTACATCAGGTAGACCAGATGTATCACAGAGATCCACCTGCCTCTGCCACCCAAGTTCTGGTGTGGAAGGCATGTTATCACTATACCAGGGCCCTGGGATCTTCGTTTTATCTTAACATTACAAAAACTACATAATGATAAAACATGTCGGCTCATGGAGACCAGCACCTTCTCCCTGTGGGTTTTGCTAATGATGCTGACTCTAAGGATTCCAGATGATGCAATTCCTTTGACCTTAGTCAACTTATTACCTAGCTGTCACTTAACAGTTCAAAACCGGGAAACTTCACCAGCGGCTGAATTCTTTCCCTTTTCTTCTGTCTGCATAAAAAGACACCCGGTGGTGCATGGGAATCTCAAGAGCTATAAGCTTCTCTTTGGGTTGTGATTTTAAGAGGAAAGAAGTTGGGCTTGCCTACCTTAAAAAGCTAACTGTTCAAAGTGTTGAGTATTTTACTATTTTAAGATGTATTTATTTTTATTTTGTGTATGTTTAGGCATGTGAGTGTTTGCATATGTGTATGCATGCACCGCATGCATGCTTGGTGCATTCTTGATGCCCAAAAGAGAGCATCAGATCCCCTAAAACTGGAGTTGCAGTCAGTTGTTAACTGTAACAAATATACTGGGGACCCATCATGGATCCTTAGTAAGAACAGTACGTGCTCTTTACCTTTGAGCTATTTTTTCTGCCCTGTTTTTACCATTTTAAAGATGAGGTATATAACTTATACTTGGGCCTAGCCTATGTATATATCTATGGATACACAGTGAGGTCTGGGAGCCTGGAAGATGGGCGGACATCTTGGGTAGAGGTGGCGCTGGCAGAATAGTCAGCAGGCTATTTTTTTTTCCCCAAGGATCAGAAGGTGTTGGCTACAGCATGGGCAGGCTTTCTGCCACTCTAGAGATTTATAGCCGGCTGTGACAGGGTCATTGTGACACCTGAGCTCTATGGTCTAGAATGAAGGTGCTCATTGCCCTCATATGCACAAGAAGACACTGGGGTGGGGGAGTCATTGATGAAGTAACAGTGAACTGTTTATATCACACATTCAGCACACCCGTGTCCCTGTAAATCCCTGTCTTTTATGTGTCATCTGTTGAAACAGTGTAGATCCACGGAAGTGGCGAGTACAGCTTGGAACTTTTGGAGTTAGCTGAAAGTTTTTCTTTCTTTCTTTCTTTTTTTCTTTCTTTCTTTCTTTCTTTCTTTCTTTCTTTCTTTCTTTCTTTCTTTCTTTCTTTCTTTCTTTCTTTCTTTCCTTCCTTCCTTCCTTCCTTCCTCCCTCCCTCCCTCCCTCCCTCCCTCCCCCCTTCCTTCCTTCCTTCCTCCCTCCCTCCCTCCCTTTCTTTCCTTCCTTCCTTTCTTTCTTTCCTTCCTTTCTCTTTCTCTCTTTCTTTCTTTCTTTCCTTCTTTTTTTCTTTCTCTCTTTTTTTCAAAAGAATGAAGCAATTTATTGACTCTTTGTTCAGATGCTCCTTGGCAGCTGCCGTCAGTCCTGTAATTCTGTCCAGCCCTCTCCATCCCTGAGGTGTCACCTTGTCCTTAGTCCCTTTCCGTGATTTTCAGCCCCTCTAGGGCTTGGAACCCATATTCTTAGAGCCACTGCTCCTGACGCCATATCTGTGACACCCTTTGGAGATCTTGGTCAAGGAACCAGTTTCAGCATTTATCCCAGGGGAGCAGCTGCTGTGGAGACCTACGTCTCACCACAGAGGGGGAACTCTTATGTTTGGCCAGCTCGACTGAGTCCTCCCAAGTGGGAACTTTCCTCCTCCCAGACTTTCTGAGGAAGGCTGCCTGCTCCTGTTGCTTGACATCTTTTACACAACCACATACATCCTCAGTCTCTAGGATGCTTCCCAGGAGACAGGGGCTGAAAGGGGTTTTGTGTGTATGTGTGTGTGTGTGTGTGTGTGTGTGTGTGTGTGTGTGTGTGTCTGTCTGTCTGTCTGTCTGTCTGTCTCTCTGTCTGTCTGGGTCCTCTCTGTCTTTCTTTCATACACACATAGACACACACCCCTCTGGTGTGTACTTTTACAAACAAGAACACGCCTCCATACCAACGCCTTGCACTAGCTCATGCTGTCTCTTTTGTCTCTGTCAACCCCAAACAGTTCCTGCTCCTCCCCTTGACACACATGACCTCGACCCACTGGAAGGTTACAGGGCACTTATTTGGCAGGGTGTCCTCCAATTATGGGTCACCTGAGGTTCCTCACAACCAGACTGAGGCGATGAGTCCTTGGCAGCAGTATCAGATGCAGAAGCTGGGCTCTCCTTGCACTCTTCAATTTTCATCTGATTTCTACTTGTTCTAGTTCTGAAGGTGTTCACTTTGTCACTTTCGGAGGTGTTTACCCAGCTTCTCCACCAGAAGAATTATTCTTTACTCCTTTGTTATTAATGAGAATTTAAGCGGTACTTTGAAGATGCACAAATAACTGGTTTGTTAACAAACTTACCCTTTGTTCATTATCTGTATATGCATATATGTAATCATAGTTCTTGTTAATTAGTGGATTATATCATGATACAATTATTACTTAGTTTAATACAGAAACAGTCAATGGTGTGGCCAGTAGGCACTCCTTCAAGCCGCCCTTTGTGCGCTATTGACTTGCGTCCATTTTCCTGGAGCACCTCACTGCCTCTGGCTGTGCAAGAGACCCCAGGCTCATGCTGCAACTCCCCTGGAGCCAGATGTTTTCCCAAGGGATCCTGGTTCATCGCAGTAGGAAGTAGCTTTCATGAACTAAAGTCTGGGCGCCAGACTTGTACATTGCCATCAAGATAATGCTGATTGCCAGCCTTCTAAGTAGATAGAACCAGAGAAGACATTTGCACATGCACAGATTTACACCAGTGTTCTCTCTCTAGTCACTAACTGCAATGCTCACCTCTAACTCAAGTCTACTGCCAAAGACGTCATGCTAGCTTTCTGACTTTCCATGCTCATAATTCTGTTCTCCAAGTAAGAAATTGACCACCCTCAATTGGTTACGTAACAGTGATATATACACCTGTAGTAAGTGCCCCATCTCTGCCCTGGTCCCCTTTCTGTAGGAGTACCCCCTCCTCTTCCTGCTTCAGCTGTCCCCTGTGGACCAGCTTCCTAAACAGATGTTTTTCACCCCATGGTGTTACGGGTCAGAGTCTGGAGTGGGTGCTCTCAGGTTCTCGGCTCCTTATGTAAGAATGAAATAGAACTCTACACAGGGGATGGAGAGAGGGCTCAGTGGTTAAGAGTGCTTGCTGCTCGTGCAGAGGTCCTAGGTTCAGTTCTCTGTACCCACACGTTGGCTAACAACCATCTGTAACTCCAATTCCAGAGGATCTGATGCAGTTAGCACACTGCATGCACACAGTGCAAAGGTGTGCATTCAGGCAAAAAACACTCATTCATGTAAAATAAAAATGAGCACATCTTAAAGAAGAACTGACTGCAAAATAGCAAAGAAATTTTATGTAAAGTATGCAATAGAACAGATGAGAAATACACTGTCAAGATTGGCAGCAGGCCAAATGCGTGAGGCCATCAAGGGCCCCTGTTATTTCTTGGGGTTCAAGAGGAGGAAGAGCTTACTTGCTAACAGGTGGAATGCAGATGTTTCTGTTTTGATGAACTAGGGTTGCAAGCAATTTGATATAAGCCAGAATCTGAAGTTGCTAACAAATCTTATTTGGAAATGGTTGTGTGTATAGCCCAAGCCAAGCGGTGCCACAGGCTGCCAAGCTGTTCCTTGTGCTTGTCTGTCTCAACAGGGCCTCTGGCACCCACTCCAGGCACCCTGTGTGCCTTCCTCACCCTTACCAGGCTTTCACCCTGGTGGAGACCTAATCTTACCATCCCACCCATCTCGCCAAGCCTGACCTAATAATGCCTTCAGAACTGCATTGTTTAGAAGACTTATCCCCACCCATGTGAGTTGCTCAGAGACAAAAGCTATATTTTAAGTTTTTCTAAATTTTGGAGACATGTTTAGAAAGAATAACAATCAGGACTTTGCAACCAATTAGTAAGAGAGTAAGAGATCAGAAAGAAGTTCATATATACCCTTTGCAAGGATGGAGGTCTTTGAACAGGGGTAGAAAAGAGATCTTAGGATCTTAGGAGAGCTATGACCAGCTTGACCTAGGTCTTAACTCTGTATCTGTTAACCAAATCTATTTAGACAAGTGGACTAAAGCCAAGTCCACAAGAGTTGGAGGAGCCTCGTTCCTAGGTCATAGAGGTTCAGTGTCTTACTGTCTCCTCTCTTCAAGATGAATTACGCTGTGAGTGCGGGACTGGTGGTGGGCATCTTCGTTGGGTTTCAAAAGAAAGCCTACACATCCACAGACAATCTTCCTGCGCTTGTAGCTCTGCTCATGCTGTATGGGTAAGTCATCTGGGCCAGGGGAGGAGATACTAGTTTCTGATAGCAAGCTTGGGTTGTCTTGTAGTGGTAGCACACACAGGGTTAGCCTCCAGCCCAAGAAGCTTCTATGGTAGCTAATCAGGAGTCTTAGTCCAATTAAGGATAAAGAGATACATGCCACATAGTCTGAATTCTCTTCACTTTCAACTGTGGCCTTGACCAAAGTCTGGGTCTCAGTCCCTACTTCCTCCCTAGTTGTGAATTCTATTCCCTCTGTAGGCAAGCTGTCCAGAGTGGTGTTTCCCTCCATGTGGCCAAGAATTATCTGTGTACAGTTGAGATTCCAAGCCATAACACGACCCCTAGAAGATGACACAGGGACTGAATCCAGTCAATTTACAGAGCACAGCGGGCAGCTTTGTATCCTGGGACTACCACTTGTTCTAGGTTTAACTGTGGCAAAGAATGCATTTATCACCTATAAATAAGGAAGGAATGATGCCTAGTGCTTCATCATGTAGAGAGGGGAGTCTTACCAAAACAATGGTCTCTGCCCTAGAACAATGATCTCTGCCCTAGAACCATGGTCTCTGTTTATCTCTCTTGAGAGTGGACTCAGAAGCCAGCTTAACTGTGAACTATGAAATCAACTGTGAAGATGAGCTTGGGACCTTCCGTTCTGCCTCACCTAGAGTAGAGAGCATCACTGTGGGTGGCCTCTGGGCTTTACAGCTCATGAAGTTCACACAAAGTTCCTGCCTCATTCATCCCTCACAAAGCCCATGATATGGCTCGGGCAGGCATCACCAACTTGGTTTGAAGCTATGGCACAGAGACCAAGGAATGGAGTGTTCCCTCTCTTTCCCTGGGGCCCTGGCCAGTCCAAACGTGTCCCCTAGTATTTATAGGTATGTCTGATGGGGTGGGACCCAGAACTCTCTCCCTCTGAGCTGTGTCATCTCACACAGATGGGCGGTCATCCCTATGATGTATCCAGCATCCTTCCTGTTTGAAGTCCCCAGCACGGCCTATGTGGCTTTGTCTTGTGCGAACCTGTTCATCGGCATCAACAGCAGTGCCATCACTTTTGTCCTGGAGTTATTTGAGAATAACCGGGTGAGCAGAACCTTCTCGGCTTCTTGGTTTAGTTAGTGCGATGTTCAAGCTGATAAAGCAGTCCCCAGAGCCATGAGGACACTGTGTATGGAGATGCACGTGCCTGGGTGAGCAGGGCTGTCTCCCCCACCCTCACCAAGCACGACTCCCTACTCTCGAGTCTTGACTTATATGCTGTGAGTGCCATGGCTTTGTAAGCCTCTTCTTTAAACTACATGGATTCACTCATGAGTCTAACTTTTTAGAATAAAGGTAGAAAGCATGCGCATTCACACACACACACACACACACATGCACACGCGCGAGCGTGTGTGTGTGTGTGTGTGTGTGTGTGTGCGCGCGTGTGTGTGTGTGTACACAGACATATATACAATGACACAGTCAGGTGATTTTATATAAGAAACAGATTGTGTCACAAATGATTTCCCAAAGAAATCCTAAGGACAGGATTAGGAGACCCTGGTGCCAAATAACTCTGTTTTACAAGATATTAGGTCCTTGTCTTGTCTACACCCTGTGCTTCTTTGTCCAGAAGGAGATGCCAGACAGAAGCCTTTAAAAAGAGGGGAGTAGGTGGCTACAGGGCTGCTTATCTTTACTTTTGATGACTGTCTCTGAGTCCTGCTATGTAATCTATGCTATGCTATGCTATACTACGCTATGCTATGCTGTGCTATGCTATGGCTATGCTATGGCTATGCTATGGCTGTGGCTGTGGCTGCTGTGGCTATGCTATGGCAATGGCTATGCTATGCTATGCTATGGCTATGGCTATGCTATGGCTGTGGCTGTGGCTGCTATGGCTATGCTATGGGTATGGCTATGGCTGTGGTTATGCCTATGACTATGGTATGCTATGTTATGCTATGCTATGCTATACTATGGCTTTGGCTATGATTATGGCTATGCTATGGCCATGTCTATGCTATGCCATGCTATGCTATGCTATGCTATGCTATGCTATGCTATGCTATGCTATGCCATGCTATGCTATGCCTGTATTTCCAGAATTCCAGCTTCCTGGGGGGGGGGGGGGCGTCTGTGTTCCCAGCCTTCCCTTTTCTCACTAGTTCTTTACAGTTCAGAAGGTGGCCACACATCTGCACTGGGCCCCCGCCAGAAGACCAGAGTGCCTGGCCTTGCTCTGTGAAGCCATCAGTGCCTACCTGCTCACGAGGGGACAGGTGGCCTCAGCCTCCACACTCCTAACAGCCTCACTTTTCTTTCTCAGACGCTGCTCAGGTTCAATGCCATGTTGAGGAAGTTGCTCATTGTCTTCCCCCACTTCTGCCTGGGCAGGGGCCTCATCGACCTGGCACTGAGCCAAGCTGTGACAGACGTCTATGCCCAGTTTGGTGGGTAGCATTCTAGGTCTGTGGGTCACAACCGTGGATCCATTCATGCTGGGAAAGTTACAAGGGTTCTGATGTCAGACCTGCAGCCTAGAGGCTGGGAAGGGCACCTACATGCAGGTCAGACATCAAGCTAGACCAGCCGCCTAGAAGGGGTTAGGGTGCTCCTGTTCTATGGCCAAGAGCCACGGGTGGGGCCAAGCACAGGATTTTACCTTCCCATATGCTGACCTGGGGAGCCACGAGGAACTTGATTGGGTCTCATTGAGCCTCTCACATCAGGCCTGGGCACAGGGGTCATGATCCCGTCTTCATCAGTGAGCCTGACAGGCAACCTGATGCAGACTTTATTCTTGCTTCTGTTCTCAGGTGAGGAGTACTCTGCAAACCCATTCCAGTGGGACCTGATTGGGAAGAACCTGGTTGCTATGGCAGTAGAAGGGGTGGTGTACTTCCTTCTGACCCTGCTCATCCAGCACCACTTTTTCCTCACAAGGTGGTGAGTCTTACTGGACCCCGAGATGCCGTGGCTTAGTGCGGTGTTTCTAGCCCTGGCTTCACCTCAGCGTGGTTCTCAGCAACTGCATTCTGTATTTTGTTCTCCCCATTCTCAAGGCCCAGCTTGTTCTGCACACAACAGGCAGAGACGGGTTAAAACAGGTCCATTCCAATTAGAGAAGAGTCCTAACTTCAAACTTTTAGAAATACAATGGTTTAGTTTTAATCACTATTATTTCTTGTATAACTACTACATACTTAACACTAGACGATGAAACGGCAAATAAGGATCACGGTGGAGTAGCCACTACTCTGGGAAGCACAGTTTCGATCCACGAGAAGTGAGACAAAGCAAGCTCCCTTGCTAGTTAGAACATTGAGTGAGGGCAGGGCGGGGCAGGGGGGGACAAGGAATAACACTGGGACCTTGCGCCAGGTGAGGGCAGCCAGGGGTCCATAGAGAAGTGAGAAAAGCAATTCAACCTCCATTCCTGAGTGTAGATAACCACCAACACTAGCACACTAGGACACCTCAAAGGTCAGGTCAGCAGGTTTATGCTCCTGTCCAGCCACACTTCTCCAGGCTCTTCCCAGCCTGCCTGCTTCCTGCTGACCTGATCTTCATTTCAGGAATGCACCCCTTCAGAGGGCTACACCCCAGGTCCTGTGCTGCACTCACCCAGGCCTAAGAGTCTTTTGTGACAATGCTCTGTTTCTTAGCCTTTCTTCCTCTCAGGGTATGTCTGATCATTTGTAAATAAACAGTTCCAGAACTGTATTATAAATGACCTACTTCTCTAGTCGCAGGGTTGAGAAGACTAAGAAGGAAAATAAATCCAATAAAACAGTGGAATAAAACAGTCAGCAGTGCTTCTAGGTACGGGTCAGACTGTGAGAGGCTATCTGTAGGCCTCTTAGTCCTTTGCTGTGTTGGACCTAGGGTTTAGAAGAGAAGAGGAAGAGAGAGTTGATTACCACGAAGTCATTAGCTTTAGACACTGATACCGATACCAATGAGTCCTAAAGAGCATCACAAAGGCCTGGCTTCCAGACACCCAACAGCCACACCCATGCAGATCATTAACAAGCAAAGAGAGTGGAGGGGAGGGAGAAAGGATGCTTTTGGTAGAAGACATGTGCTAGGAGATGGCCCCAGCTATGGCTAGGTCCCACAGTGGAGATAAGGAGTCCTCTAGGGAGGAGTGAGTCAGCCAGGGCTGGAGAATCTTGAAGCCTGCCTGACTATATCCTGCAGTAGGCATGGATAGATTCATTTTGTTCCAAAACATAGACCATATCATTTTTGTCCCTGGACAAGTGTTTTAACTTCCTCTTGGTCATAAGTTTAGTCATCGTTGATAACCAGTGACAGACCAGAGTTATTTTTTACAATCATTTTCACTCATCACCTCCATAACCCAATATTTAAGAATCTTATTGTTTCAAGGGCACTAGACAAAAAAAAAAAAAATCTCCAAACCAGCCTGGGCAGATTGTCCAGTCCCGAGCACTGTATTACTAACTCTTAATGGTCAGGGTATTAATTGTCATTAGGTCCAATAAAAGTATTCAGGCCAAAGCTACTGCAGTCATCATTCAATTTCTGCTGTAATACAATGTGTATATGTTATATCTTTGTAGGATTCATTTACATGTCTAATCTTGGCATTCTTTTTATTCCTTAGTCATATGTCACCACAATGGCTCTGCATGAGCTAACGTTTCTAAGAAGGGAAGGTCTGAATATTTTATTCTTTTATTGTTATCCTTACTCTTCCTTGTCCATCAGTGTAAGTCCCTGTCTAGGGCAGGGGTAACTCCAGCCAGGCTAACTTTGTTGCTGTATCTTTTCCTCAAGAGGCGTACCATACACAGTCCCAATCTTAAATGGCACATAATTAATTGCCTAAGCGTATAGTAAGAGGCTTTTAATCTAATCTACTGCCAAACTTTCTAGCCCACCAAATCTTGTTTACCTTTTAAAGTTTACTTTGTCCTGATTATCTTGTTCCTAAGTACAGGGGCAGATGTATCTTAGAGTCAGAGCCTTGTAAAGGGATCTCCGGCATCTTTGAGTCATAACCTTTAGGGTGTAAGGAAGATCTTCAAGTAAGGTCAGATAAGGATATCTCCCTAAAGATGGAAGGGATAATATGCCCAGGACTTTCCCAGGGAAACTTAGAAGCAGTGCTCCTGGGAGGAGGTGTAAATGATTCACAAGAAGTTTTTCTTCAATCCAATATCCCACGTTGTACAAATATTAAAAGCCCCCAAGCACACAACACATGGAGATCATGGTGTAAAGTAGAAGACAGCAAGACGATGATCGAACCACTCAGCTCAGCCTTGCTGATCTTCGTCAGGGAGCTGAGCTGGCTTGGTGATTTGCTGTTCCCATTAGATATGACTGTGCTAGGTATGACCTGCACAAAAATATGGCAACCCCGGGGCGTAAGACTGGAAAATGGAATGGGAGGACATCCAGGGAGCCGTGGAACAGGAAGATGAAGTGGTACGGGGTGAGCGCAGAGGGCACAGTGTTGGGTCAGGAAATACTCCTCATCTTGATGACTTGGGACCCAAGAACAACATGAAATCCCTGGAGTGTTTTAACCAGGGTGGTGACATCACCTTGCCATGCTGGGAGGTGACATAGGAGTCTACACTGATAGGCAAAGAGACATCAGTGACCTGGATATAGATGGAGGCATTGGGAGATGATAGAGTAGAAAGGTCTTTAGACAAGACTTAGTGATGGGTCAGATGAAGTCAGTAAGGGAGGAAAGAAGGACTGGAGCCCTGGGTCCCGCACGTCTACCTTACAGCCTACAGGCCTCTTGCATCCAAGGATAGCTATGAACACATCCTAACACACTTGTAGACGACAACATCGTATGTTGGTGCCAAAAGGTTGGACTTTCTAGATGTAGGTAGTCAAAAAGATTTTCAGAGAAGGGTCTGTGCCTTTAAAGATGGGGAGGATTCTGTTGGCAGAGCAGGAGCAAGAGAACACGCTGAGGCCAGCAGGTGGGAATGGCCCACGTGAGGTGGAGACCAGGAGCAGGTACCAGCGGTTGGCGGAGGAGTGAGTACAACTTAAAAAAAAAAGTCAAAGGCTTATGGGTCCTGCCTTCAGGACAGAGGAGCTCGAAGAGGTTAGGCTTGGAGCCTACAGCTTGGACCAAGAAAGATTTGGGAGCATGGATTAATAAAATGCCAAAGCTACCTTGACATCACATCGGTAAGGAAGGCTGGGGGAAGATGGAAGGTTAGTAGTTAATAGCTCGCATACATTTCACTTGCCATAGAGCAAGTTTTAATTATATAATGCTGGCTCCCGAGTCTCTCCTCGGGCTTCATTGAGACTTCATCTTCCCACCACCCTGAGATAGATAGCCTTCTCTCCCCTTCATGTGGTTGAAGAAGACAAGGCTCAGAGAGGTCCAGAGACAAGCACAAGATCAGGCATGAAAAGGCAGGGCGGCAGCCCAGAAAGGACTTCGACAAGCGCTTGACCTTCCTGCCTAGGGTCCCTTCTGACAGGAACCATTTTTAGACTAGACTTAGAGGAAAGAAGTCCAGAGGAGTCAAAGTGGAGGAACGGAAAGGACAGTGGGCAAGAAGGACAGTGTGACGGGTTCTGCACACCCAGCACGATCCCACCCATGCCCCTTCCTCCAGGATCGCCGAGCCTGCTAGGGAGCCCATTTTTGATGAAGATGATGATGTGGCTGAAGAAAGACAAAGAGTTATGAGCGGGGGAAATAAAACGGACATCTTAAAGCTAAACGAACTCACCAAGGTGAGGCGCAGGTGTGGGCGTTGTTTTCTTGGCTTTGCAGGCTGAGCACACAGATGGCACAGGACCATCATGCTGTCCCGTACAACCCCACGCCATCTCTGTCTGTACTGTCACTTGCCTCCCAGGAGCACCCATTTCCCATGACACTGTCCCCGCTGTTCATCATGGGTACCTCGGGATCTCCAGAAGAGCTTCTCCAACTGAGCACTGGCACCTGCTCTCTGTCCTGTTCATGCATGGTGTGACTCAGCCTGCACACCTCTCTGTGCTGTGGCTCCTCTCCCAGTGCCATGTTCCTGTGCAGCCTCGTAGTGTTTACGGTTTTCTTCTAAACCACTCCGTGCTGCCTTTTGCTCTCCCTTCTCTGGCCCGCCCTGTTGGGAAGGCCCCTACTCACTCACTGCTCTACCCTCGTCTTGGTCTTCAGCCCAGTTTCTTTGAATTTGACAGGTTTATTCAGGCTCTTCCAGCCCAGCAGTAGATCGGTTATGTGTCGGAGTCCGCCCTGGAGAGGTGGGTACCGTACTGACGGACATGAGATAGCTCTTGAGAAAAATCAGCCCTCTACCACGAGTATTCTCCCTCTAAGCACAGCTGGACAGTAGAAATCCAATGAAAGTCAAACTTTCTAGTAGATATGGTGGCGGGGGTGGGGAACATTAAATTTACTATTTTTATTTTGCACAATATACCTAAAACACAATTTTGATGCGTAATTAATGTAAAACGTTACTGAGAGAGTTTTTCATTTTTCTTTATGGTTCTTGTTCTCAATCTTCAAAGCCAGTGTTTTCCACAATGAGTGTCCATGTTGGTTAGGATTAGATGCGTTTTGTGTTGATAGCCACGCATGACCAATAATCTCAGTAATGGCAGCCGGGTGTAAGACGTCTCTCCCAGCTCTCACAGTGACCTGGGGTCTGGCGATGAAGATGTCTTTGCTCATTAGGACAGCCCCCGTTCTCTGTTTTCTCCTAGTGCTTTGGCCTCCTGGGAGTGAATGGTGCAGGCAAAACCACCACCTTCAAGATGCTCACCGGGGACACCACAGTGACATCAGGGGATGCTACCATAGCAGGCAAGAGGTGAGTGCTCTGCCCTTCCTGTTGTCGGGTGTCCCCCACGAACCATGTCCTTGTCTTAGCATATGAAAAGCCATCCAGGGTCCTATGCCGGTATAGCGCTGAGGTCCAGAAAGATCTATGCAGAGAAGAGGACCTCCCACAGAATGTGATTCAACAATACACAAGACATAGATACACTAGAAGAAAAAAACAACTAAAATGTAATGGTTGAGAGAGTGCTCTTAGCATGAATTCCCAGAAAGTTCTGTAAAACACTAAGTCAATGCTTCTCATCTCCTTGGGCTATAGACTCCTTTGAACAACTGATGAGCCCTGCACTTTCTTCCTCTGTAAGAAAATTCCACACCCTCCTTTTCACTCCTTCCTGACAGCATACAAAGGGATTTGAAGGATTTACTGAGCTCTGGGGTATATCTTTGATCCCACTGCAGCCTCTGGATCCCAGATTAAGAACTCCTAGGTTGATACTTCCTTTCTCTGGGTTGAGTTTCTCCCAATGGAGGTCCTCATCTAAGGGACTTCAGGAGAACCTCATCACCATTAGCCATTTGCATGCCAATTCTTGTTCTCATCAGAACAAGGAAAGTTGACCAAGAGAAAGTTAGCCTGTGTTTTTGGCTTCTGGAGAATGACTATTGGCCTCTATAACAATGTGAGTTTAAGCAGTCTTCTACTCTGTGCAGCAGAGCCTGGGGGGTCCGTGTTCCACCCTGCCGCTGGGGTGCTGGGCATCACCACTGGACTGCATTTACCATTTGCCTCTGCTGTTGGGTGCTGGGCTTTATATCGAAGTGCCAAGACACCTCTCAGGGCCTGGGAAGACACAGCCTAGGATGTGGGAGGCTGAAGCCGTGGTTCCCAGGTTTCTGGGCATCCAGTCACAGTGGGGGTGCCACACAGAGAAGTAGGCAATGAAGTGACAAGGCAACAAGGCTCGGACCAGAGGCTCCCAAACTCCTGGACATTCCGGCTCCCGCTGAGTTGTATAGAGTTGGGAATGAGCCGAGGGGCCGTGGGCTGAGGGCTATGACAACAACCCCGGGGGCAGGGGAGTCGAAACTCTGGCTTAGTTCATCAGCAAAAGTCTTTAGCTTAGGGATGGTTGTCTGGGAGCACAGAGAGGCCTTCTGCAGGAGACTTAGCCATCAAAGGCATTCTCTATGCTCCCCACTGGGGTTCTTGATGAAAGAGACAGTCTGTGTTTACCCATACTGCTTATTAACTGTTCATTGTGGAGAATAGATACATATCAACTCCTCAGGGTGGACCAGAGATTAAATACTTTTTTCTGGAGGGATGTCTAGGAAGGGAAGCTTACTGGCTAAATCCTCAGGACCTTATTAACATGGAGAACTCTGTTTTTGGCTCCGTGACCACAAGTCATATTTCCACAAGGCACACATTCCAGGCCTGGAATCTAGTAGGGAGCCAAGAGCTGCCTACCATCTCAGGTGGGTGCCTGGGTGCCAGAGACTCTGAAACTGCTCAACTGTACCAAGCTTCTTCCTGGCAGGGTCCCTTGTCCCACAGGAGCAGGGAAGAGAATGGTTTGCCTCTTTGCTGGCTTCTTCTGAAAAGTAGCATCCACGCACAGAGTGTGTGTTCACAGCACTCCGTGATGGTTTGTTAGTGGAGACAGACATTGTTGGCAGCTCCCTGACATCTGCTTGACTAAGATTCCCTTCCTTTACCCAAGAGCCCTGCTCAACACAGCCCAGCAAGAAGGGGGCTTCTTGCACATACCTCTGGGACTCTGATAAGATGAATCTGGGATCCCAGCCCTCCATGGCTGTATCTGGTGGGTCTGAAGCAAATGCACTGACAAAGATGAGGCCAGGTCATGGCTGAGTACACTTCATCTTCCACCCAGCTATTTGCCACCAAGCAAATACTGTGGTAACAACAGGAATTATGGTGAGAGGGCTCGGTGGCAGATATTATGGGAAGCTACTAGACGCTACCTGTTTTATTTAGTATAGATGAGACACTGTCTGCTGTCCTAAGGTAAAACAGAGCTGTGATTTAGAGAGAAAGCAAAGATTTAAAACTGGGGCCTGCAGGTGGGATAACTCCTGTGGACCTGGAAAAGTTCCTTCCTTGTTTCCCCGCATGGTTTCAACTGACCTACCTATACCTTGAGTGACCTTTGTCACAATAGGGAACTGCCCTGGACTCTCTGTATCCTATCCTGTTATAGCTATTATACTTTATTATAAGCTCTAATCTGTGAGTGGTTAGACAAAGGTGACTGGACAAAGTGCTCTATGCACAGGTTTTTGTTGTCGTTCCAGTCAAGGTACTTTCTAGTAGGGTATTGATAAGGGTTTAATCAGATGGAGAAGATAGAAATGTATTCTGCTACTCGACATCTTCCTTTCTCTAGATAGTTATCTGATATCCCTCTTTATCTGTGAATAAATACAGAGAATGATGTTTACTTCCACTGGGAGGTATCACCTTTTCCAGTTTACCCCTAAATGTCTGGAAGGGATTAAGATCCACTGATGATTCATTGATCATTTCTTAAACCTTTGCTTCTAAGTCCTCAAGCCAAGAGATCCAACCTACTCACTCAAGTGGCAGGTATTCAGTTCATCTTAGCTATGGAAGACTCCAACTATTTCAAGCTCAGCACTCCGGAAGTTCATGTTTCTAGCTAAGGGATCACCACTTTGATTTCCAAATTCTGTGTGTTTCTAAAATGGAGAAGGTCTTGCCCCTTGGCCAAAGGCTCTCCAGCCCCTGATCTCTGGTCACCCCCTCCATGAAGTAAACTAATTCCTCTTTCTTCTTACAGCATTTTAACTAATATTTCTGATGTCCATCAAAACATGGGCTACTGTCCTCAGTTTGATGCGATTGATGACCTGCTCACAGGCCGAGAACATCTTTACCTCTATGCCAGGCTGCGGGGTGTGCCATCAGAGGAAATCGAGAAGGTGAGAGAGAAGTTTGTTGTGGCCATGTGGAAGAATGGCAAACCGTGTGCCTACATTATGGAGTACAATCATTTAGAGACAGAAAATGGCACACTCTCCACCCATTCCAGCAAATGGTCATGTCTACTGTGCGCCAAGTACTGACCTAGACGCGGGATATAGCAGTAAACAAAATGAGCACACACACAGTAAATTCTTGCCCTGGAGTCCATCTGGTGATACATGCATTTGTCCTTTAGCCCATCAATCAATATAGGATGAAATTTAGAAGTGGCAGTTTTTTCTAACCTGGCTAGCTCCCAAATAATTGAGGCGGAGACTTACAGATTTATTCAACAAGCTGTAAGCACAATAACTGAGCAGATATTCCTGACTCTCCACTCCCTAGCTACTTCCCAGCCACACACCCAGGTTAGCTGCATGCAGTCTCTCCAGGATCACTCTGCTGTAGTTGTCTGTGCTCATGAGAACTCCCTTGGCAACCTCCTCCCCCTCTTCTTCCTCCTCCTTCTTCTCCTCCTCCTCCTCCTCTTCCTCCACCTCTTTCATGGCCCTTCTTCCCTAGATCCTTGAACTCCCTCTCCCTGACTCTTTTCCCTGGGTCCCCTGGCTGGGGAAAGAGGGATTACATGTTTTGGATATCAAAGTCTGTGGAAATGTCCCTGATCACAGAGTGCTAAAGAAACATGACTACGTGGGTAAAGCACTCATGTGAGGACCTGAGTTTGAATCCCCAGGTCTAGGTACAGTCAGGTATGGTGGTGCATGCCTGCAAACCCAGTGCTCCTAACGGCCGGATGGGGAGGGAGCAGGAGTATGCTCAAAGCTCACCGGCCACCTAGCCTGTTATACACAGCAGTGAGCAAGGAAGAGACCCTGTCTCAAAGAGGAGGAGGAGGAACAGCATCCAAGGTTGTCTCCTGTCCCTCACATGTGTGCTGAGGCTGGTGCAGGACACACACACACACACACACACACATACACATACACATACACACACACACACACACACACATTGGGTGTGGGAGAGGGTGCTTCAAACCATTTCCAAATAACAAGTTGAAGATGGAGACTGCATCCTAGTAGAAGGATAACAACAGAGCACATAAACTATTCAGTGAGTCAGAGAGCAGCAAGTTCTGAGAGGAAAATTAAGCAAAAGACAGTTATTGGGATGAGGTTTGTGCTTGTCTATAGAGTGGCTGGTTCAGGAGAGGCTCACAGGAAGTGACGTCTGAGTATAGGGCTAAAGAAGGGAAGTGAGTTGCAGAGCTGCCTACAGGGTGAGCTTGCCTCAGAACATTTTCCCAGTGTGTTCCTGGGTGTGAATGTAGGTGCATGCTTGTGCTAGCACGCACACACATAACCCCCCACCCCACCCCACCCCCACACTCATACTTGCATGCTTGTCCCTGCTTTGGGGTTAGAGCCAATGGGTTTGGGGTGTGGGGTGCACTGTCTTCTCAAAGAGACCTTAGGACTCTTGGTGAGATGTGTAGTCTTTGGAAGGCTGAAGGCTCTTTCCAAGGAAGCCACACTAGTGAAACCAACAGTCAAGAAACGCTACCTTCTCACCTTAAAGTATGTGCTGGTGGATACCGGCCAGCAGATGGCCCACACAACAGATCTGCATCTGGCAGGATGATGTCTGGGACCGCAGCCTGGAACCATGCCTGGGCCTGGGCCTCTTACATGTTCATCATCCACCGACTGAAATTTCTTCTCCTTCCTAGGTTGCCAACTGGGGCATCCGGAGCCTGGGCTTGTCTCTGTACGCCGACCGCCTGGCCGGCACCTACAGTGGAGGCAATAAGAGGAAACTCTCCACGGCCATAGCGCTCACTGGCTGCCCGCCCCTGCTGCTGCTGGTGAGGGCATCAGACGCTGCAGGATGGAAATGTCCCTGCGTGCCCTGAGTTGGGAAAATTAACTCAGGGCTTGCAGCTTTAGAAAGACAACAAATTATTTTCATCTGGATCACTCACATGTTGTCTCTTTAAGGCAAATTAACCAAGTGTTTGGTCCCAGCACAGCCTAGCCTTCAGTGCCTGGGAAGGCTCTTCAGGGGCCAGGAGCAAATGGGAAAGCCCTGTCAGCTCCAGGGACTGTTGCTGTCTGGTTAGAAATTAGGATGAGGAAGTCCGTGTGGACTGGAGCATCTACTTGAATCAGAGGTTCCAAGGGACCCTTTCATGAACTGGACTACAGTAGAGTCTCTAAGTCCATGCACTCTGAGTTTTAAATGACACAGGACATAGAGGGGACTGTAAAGTTACTTGGGCTATCTCCCTCCCCTGTCCCTTCCTAAGGATAATGCTACTACTGTCTTTATTAATTATTGTTATTGTTCGTATTATTATCCTATTTATTTCTATTGCCTTAACCTTAAGTCACTCACAGCTGACATGGACCTCTAGGCATATACCATATTTCTGTTCTCTCTGGTTCCATCCTGCCTTTATGGCCGACAAAACATGGTTCTGCCTGCCTTGCTGGGATGATGTGTTAGCCCAAGAAGGAGGCAGTGATGGAGAAAGACCAACTCCCCGTCCACATCTCCCTGTTTTCTCTCCCACTCCACAGGATGAGCCCACCACAGGGATGGATCCCCAGGCACGCCGTATGCTGTGGAACACCATCGTGAGCATCATCAGAGAAGGGAGGGCTGTGGTTCTCACCTCCCACAGGCAAGAGATCCCCAGGGAGGTGGAGGGAGGGAGGAGCCCCCCCACCCCGCCTTCCGTCTCACGTCCTCTCTCCTGCTTCATAGCATGGAAGAATGTGAAGCACTGTGTACGCGGCTGGCCATCATGGTGAAGGGCACCTTTCAGTGTCTGGGCACCATCCAACACCTCAAGTACAAGTAAGCAGACGGAGGGGCCTGCCTTTTACTACATTCCGTGGGTTCATCCAGGCCTTGAGTTCATCGTGGACATTTGGGACACTTGCCTAATCATTCCTCAGGGATTGGCTCGTGATGGCCAGGCCAGACTCTTTAGAGGCAGATGGAGAAAGCTGATGAGATGTTCTATACTGGGCTAATTGCTTGTGCTTGGAAGGGCACAGGAGTCTCTGGATAGCAGAGTTCTCAGTGAGACATTTACAGAGCCTGGCTAGGATGGGGGACGGCCACTGTCATCCACCCAGTATCAGCCCACATTTCCCTACAGATCCAGGCCTCATGGCACATTTTGTGAGGGCCTACAACCAATGTAGGAATGAATAAGAGGCCAAAGAGCTGGAGAACCAGTTTTTCTTTATAGAATATTATATGTGGTTGGGTTTGAAAAAAATGACCATATGTCATATAACAAACTAATCTTGAGCAATATTACCTTGTGGCCATAAACTTATAAATGGTTAAAAATAATTCCTATTATTTATAACTTATAAGATAAAGCTAGCAATTCATTAAAATGAGATATTGTAACATCATCTTTCCTCACATCCTAATATGTCAGGAGAAGAGCAGATTTATAGTTGTCAACCTTTCCCGGGGAAACTAGAATATATTTAACATGCTTATGAGAAACCCAGGATGCAGGCTATCAAGCTAGCTGTTAGTGTAACAGAGAATGTCGCTGATTTGTGCTGAGCTCAAATCTTAAGGAGCTCATGAAACATGTGTCACAGGGTCCACCATCCTCCACATGGGTGGGAAGATCTAATATGTATGGTGAATTTGGCAAAAGGGTTTTTGATCCTGATTTATTTCTTCAGTTACCACCATGTGGAGACTACACAGATAGCTATGAAAACATCAGCATGTGAGGTCACCAGGCCCGTGTCAGCAACTCCAGTTAACGCCATGCTTAGCTGCTAGAGAACATTCCTCCACATTTCCCCTCATTCCTCAATATCCTCATGATAGCCTAGGTAAGGCGTAGGGTGCTCCCATGTGAAGGAACGGCTAACTTCCTGAAACTGGATGGCTAATAGCTTCTTACTGTAGAGTCAGCCCTAGTTCACAGAGGAAGTTCTCCAGTGAACTTCAGCGGATACGATGTGCCCCAGCATAGGTTCTCACAGTCACTAGCCAATGATTCACACTCTTTCTGATGGACCACTCTTAATCCACATAGGGAGACCAGCAAACCTAGGGAGGAGTAGGAAGGAGTGTGATTGTTAGTCTGCTTTATATCACTGTAGCAAAATACCAGAGAGAAAAAACGTGACATCAAGAAGGAAAGGCGGGGGCTGGAGAGATGGCACAGAGGTTAAGAGCACTCTTCCAGAGGTCCTGAGTTCAATTCCTGCCAACCACATGGTGGCTCATAGCCATCTATAATGAGATCTTGTGCCCTCTTCTGCCCTGGAGGCATATATACAGGTAGGCCACTGCATATATACATATTCATTATATAAATATTCACAAAGAAAGGGAGGAGGAGAAAGAGGAGGAAAAGGAAGAAGAGGAGGAGGAAGAGGAGGAAGAGTAAGAGGAGGAGGAAGAGGAGGAAGAGGAAGAAGAGGAGGAAGAGGATGAGGAGGAAGAGGAGGAGGAGGAAGGCTCCTGGCTCTATTGATTTGAGCCTGGGATAGAACACCATGATGATAAAAATGGTGGTAGTAATGTGTGGTAGAGAAAGAAGCCTGTTTACCTTAGTAGATTCTAGGAGAGTGGGAGAAACACACGCACACATACATGTGTGCACATGCACACAGACATCTTTCAAAAACATGTCCCCATGATCTGCTTGCTTCAGCTGGTCCCACCTCTGAATCATCCATTGATAATGTAAGAGCCCCTCATGATCAAATCACCCCTTAAGGTCCTACCTCTCTCTGGTCAGTGCTGCAGGGAGGACCAGGCCTCTAATACACGGACCTTCAGGCAGTGTGTCATATCTAGACCATGACAAAGCTCCACACCCTTCATGAACTTTCCTCAGGAAGTAGTGCCTTCCCACACCTTTGTTCTTCCTTGGAAAATGATATAAAAGCCATTCAATCTTCACCACATAGAGCCGAGAGCTCTAGCCTTATGTCTTTATGGGTGGGCCTAGGATCTCCACAGGGGCCACAATCACCTCGGACTTCAAGTATGTTCATCCAAGTTCACCACACAGGCATTTAGACCTCCAGAAACTGATGGCAAACATTCTTTTTTTTTTCTCCTAGTTTTAAACATTTAGATAGTCAATGCTGTGTGCTTTTAATCCTTATTGTGCCCGATGAGTGTGTTCTTTGTCTGGGGATCGCCTTAGCTCTTACAGTACTGTACACACTGTACACTTGTAGATTTGGAGACGGCTACATTGTCACAATGAAAATCAAATCCCCAAAGGACGACTTGCTTCCCGATCTGAATCCTGTGGAGCAGTTCTTCCAGGGCAACTTCCCCGGCAGCGTGCAGAGGGAGAGACACCACAGCATGCTCCAGTTCCAGGTCCCCTCGTCCTCCCTGGCCAGGATCTTCCAGCTGCTCATTTCCCACAAGGACAGCCTGCTCATCGAGGAGTACTCGGTCACCCAGACCACACTGGACCAGGCAAGTCCTCCCAGGGTACTAAGGGCCAGTGGTAACGTGGAAGATGGGCAGGGTATCCTCGCTCTTAGTATCTGTCCCTTCAAGTCTGGCATGCTCTTCCAACACCATTTTTGTTGTGATTATAAAAAAATAAAGGGGTATTAATATATATGTTCTAAGGGAGTGTGGTGAGGTATGGGGGAAGGGGGTGCCTCAGCGTGCCCATGCCAAGGCCTCCCTTCCTTCCCTCTGAGGGACCAGATACATGTCTCTCTTTGGTATAGTATAGAATAGAGTTTATTTAGGGCATGGGGAGGGGAGTTAAGAGGGTAGTAGAGGCAGAGAAAGGCAGAGAGAGGGAGAGAGTAGAGAAATAGAGGCCGGCCTTGACCACGTGGAGAGAGGGGTGAGGGGAGAGAGAGAAGAACCTAAGAAGGAAAGAGAGAAGCAAGCAGAAAACAGGAGTAAGAGAGTAAGAGGGGAGGGGACAAGCAGCCCCTTTAATAGTGGGCCAGACATACCTGGCTATTGCCAGGTAACTGTGGGATAGAGCTTAGACAGAATCTAGGCTCTATTAACATTCCCCATTTTGGTTTAATTAAAAAACCAAAAATTAGAAAGAGGAGATGGTGAAGCAGGAACAGGACTGTCGTGATATCTGGCTGCTTCCTGCTGCCGTTGGGGGCAATGTGTGTCTCTGGGGAACCTAGAGGGGTGGGAATGGGGGTGTTGGCCCAGTCTTAGGAGAGTTGGCTATTTCTTTGCTGTCCAGGGTCTGTGGAGACATCTGATGATAGGTCAGAAGAAATAGGTCCAGTAGAAGCGTCTGTGTCTGTCACAGTAGATAGAACATCTGAAGGATGCTTCTCTAGAGCTGTCCTGGATCTATTAAGCACCTGGACTTGACAAGATGTTGAAACACATTATTATAGGTAGAGATTAAGATTAAGTATGTCTGGGAGAAAGACATTTTTTTCTTAAGATGTACATTTGGAACCCAGAGGAATCCCACCCTCTGGAATAGGTTAGGCAGATATACTTATCTGGATGGAGCCTATTTGGTTCAGGAGAGGTAGATCTGAATACATTTTCTACAGCGTATTAGTTTATAAAAGAGATAACAACATGAGTTAGCCACATGAACAGTGGAGCAGAACAAACAAGATTAAAAAGTTGGAAAAGTTGGATTATAGAGTGGAATGTTTTATTAGAGTTAGGCAAATTTATAGGAACTCAGATAATATTAGGACAGTGGCAGAGCAAGAAGGGGAAATATGAAGTATTTAATTAATGGGAACAGAGGGAACAGAGCTTAGACAGAATCCGAATATTTTTAGTCATCTACAAACTTCATTGACTATTTTTGCTTCATTTTCTTCTTATATTTTGTGCTTGCTGTTTTATGGTGGTAGCTGATTTCTTTTTCTTTCCAAATCAGCTTTGTCGTGTGTAACTTGAAAAGAACAAATAGACAAATTTAGTTGTATGACTCAGTGAGTTTTGACAAACATTTGCTTTTTATGTAGGTATTTATTTATTGGTTTGAATGTGATGTTCCGTGTGTGTATGTGTGTGTGTATGTTCATGTATGTTTTCGTGTACATGTTTGCATGTGTGCAGGTACATGTGTGCATTTGTGCATATGCATGTAGAGGCCTAAGGCTGACATTGGCAATCTTCCTGGATTGCTCTTCCTCGATTGCTCTTCCTCGATTGCTCTTCCTCCTGATCTTTGAGGCAGGGTCTCTCAATCAATCTCAGAGCTTTCCAACAATATGGATGCTCTTGTGAGCCAGCTTGTTCCAGAGACCTCCTGTCTCCACCTCCCAAGGCTATAATTATAGTTTGTCATACTTACCAGGCATTTATGCGGGTCCTGGGGATCTGAACTCTGGTCTCCACACTAGCATGGCTGAGCTGTCTCCATAGTTCATCTTTACTCTTCTCATCTTGTGTCACTGAATACTGTCTTCCAAACAGCACATTCCCACTCTTTTTACCCCAGACAGTCCCTGGCAGTTACCATTTCACTTTACTTTTGAAGATTTCGTTGTGTGTAACCCAGGACCTGGGTAAGCCTGTTTCAGCTTCCCTAGTGCCGGAATTACATGTGTTAACATGTCTGGCTCCATCTACTTTCTTTCTAAAAAATTGTTGGTATCTATCTATCATCTGTCTGTCTATCCATCTATCAGCCCCAACTATCTATCTATCTATCTATCTATCTATCTATCTATCTATCTATCTATCTATTGTAGGACCTCCTTTTGTGGAGACCCCGACTCCATTTTCGGGATAGCGTACACCCAAGGAAACGCGAGAGACCGACTTGGTGCAAACTCATGGAGCAGTTTATTATCAGCGCTCCAGGCTGACACATAACTCACACAGGAGACAGAGGAGTCGACCCTGAGGCTCAAAAGTTAGGGGTTTATATAGGAAAAGACAGGGGGTTTTGGCGCAGTTACACATGATTTGCTGATTTAAACATTGGCGGGGGATTCTGGCATGCAGGGTGGGTTTTTTTGGCATACGTGCAGATCGGGCCGTCAGCAATGTAGGAGGGCGGTTTCTGTTTGTTAGCAGGAAGGTCACTTTGACATTAGTAAACTGCATCCAAGGGACAGGAGACAGGAGACAGGAGACTCCAGTCCAGATGGTGTATGACCCATAGGAGATTTCCCAGGCACGCCCCTTATCTTTTATGGACGGTCTGTTTGTGGAATGACTCAACCACAACCTTGCTTCAAGCTTGTCTGGCGTGCCCAGGCTCTAAGTCTGCTTGCTGCCTCAACTATGGATTCTGAAAAGTCCCAACTCCCTTCACTATCTATTGTCTCTCTATAGTTATATAGATACACACACGCTCACACACACATATTCCTAAACATATAAATTCAACCCCGTCAGTCCTTGTAATGTTACTTATATGTCTGTTTTTGTCTTGCTATGCTCTCCCTCGGCATTCCTTAGATGTGTTCTCTGTGTAGGGCTGGTGCCACCAGAGCTCCCCTACAATCCACATTAGCAAGTCTACTGGTGTCTCCTTGTTCAGGTCCTTCTGTTATTTACGAACCTGACTACTCGGTTGCTCATATAAGTGAAGAGTAGTTATCATTTTGTGACTGACATAATGATCCAAGGGTTCGTGCCCACACCGTACCATGTTCAGAATTGCTTTCCCTTTAAGACTGAGGAATATTCACTTATATCCACATTTTGCCTAGCTGTTCATTCATTAGTGAACATTTGAGGTTTTCCTGGGTTGTTGAGGGATTGGCCCTTTTAAAATTTCTTTTGTTGTTGTTGTTGCTGTTGTTGTTTTGTTTTGTTTTGTTTTGAATGGACATCCTTAAAGACCATTTGGTAAAACAAAGGAAGTAGGCAAGTGTTTACCTCTAGAGACCTCGTGCCACTCTTAGGCAGGTGACAGTTGAAGGGGGCTTCAAAAGGGGGAGTATGGGGGGTGAGGGGAGTGTGACTAGGCAGCATGGGGGAAGGTGTCCAGGCAGGCCCTTGCCTGGGCACCTCTGCCCCTGAGGGACCACACACACACACAGGCATAGTATAGAATAGGCATAGTATAGAATAGAGTTTATTCAGAGTAGGGGATGGGAGTCAGTGGTAGAGAAAGGGGGGGAGAGAAAGAGAGAGAGAGAGAAGTGGAGTAGAGGCTGGCCATGACCACATGGAGTGGGGAAGAGCCAAAGGGGCAGAGAGGTGAGAGAATGTGGGAGAGCAGAGAGCAAAGAGGGAAAGGAGGGACAAGTAGCCCCTCTTATAGTGGGCCAGATCTCTGGGGCGGGGCATACCTGGGGGCTATTGCCAGGTAGGTATGGGGTGGAGCTTAGACAAAACATCAACAACAGTCACATAGGATTCCTTCTGCAGGAGCTCTGGCCGTACTGCTTGTAGCACAAAGAACACAGCAGAGAGCAGTTGTCTTTGCGCAGTTGTTTTTAGAGAGCCTGGACCCTGCCAGCTGCCTTAGTTATCCCAATTTCTCATGTCCAGTGCCCTTTGAACTCTCCAGCCACCCCTAGGCTCAGGAGTCTAAGAATCGAGCGTCGTCCAGGGCACGACTGCGGAGGCCTGTGACTACCCACAGAAGGAAACATGCTATACTGGCCTGGCTGTCCGTCAACTGTGGGAAACCCAGAGCAAAGCACATAGTTGTGGGGTCCCATCTTTCTGGAAACTTAGACTTACTTTTCTCTTGCCTGCAGGTGTTTGTTAACTTTGCTAAACAGCAGACTGAGACCTATGACCTCCCTCTGCACCCTCGGGCTGCTGGAGCCAGCTGGCAAGCCAAGGTATTTCAACTGTTCTCTCTTAATCACTGCTGAGGTAGGGCCTTAGCTCGGGGCCTTGCTGACTAATCGGGCCTGAGGTGCTCCTAGGCTCAGGTGAGGCTCTGCAGAGAGCCTGTCCAAGCCACGTCTCCACCTCCCCGGATCATACCCACAATCCTCCTTGCTTGGGCCCAGGGGTTCTCTATGAGGAGCTGGTCTCACTTGAACACTTAACCCAGTAGCCGAGTGGCTCCCCACCGTCATCTGAAAACTGTTTGGATGGTGTGGGTGAATCACATTTTAAAAACGTTTATCTATGCGTGTGGTTCCAACTCACGTTGTCAGGCTTGAAGGCGCATGCCTTTATCCAGGGATACCACCTCACAACTCCAAGGATGATTTTTGAAAGAAATTGTTCCACGCATGTTTTGCTAACAGCATAAACCCCCAACATTTCCAAACTTCAAGTTTTAGGAATAAGCAGGGAAAGAAAGAATATTGAAACGTCTTAGCTGTTGAGATATTGACAACACTTCTTGGTCACACTTTTGAGCTTAAAGGGATCAGAGCTGGGATTCTGTGCTTCAGTCGTAGACATGTCTGGTTGGAGCCAATGTTTGAACGGTGGATTTTTTGCTCTTCATGGGAGTATCAAGATGGTAAGGAAGAAGTGATAGAAAGTGACAGAAGGTACAAGTTCTGGCCCAAGAGAAAGCCAGGATGGACTTCCTGTCCTGCCCTGGCACAGTGCCCACACCAGGAGACACTCATCACCCAGTTTCCCAGGTGGAAAGGATGCTAGAGAAAGGAGCGGGGTCAATGTGAGCAGCCAGATGGCTGGGCTTACTCGTGAGACTTCACAAGAACAAGTAACTCGGCCATTCTGTCCGGACGACTGAACAGCAAATCAAATCAACTCAAGGAATTTTTTTTTAAAAAAAGAACAGATGTGAAAACCCTTATTTCCAGCTCCATTCCTCCAAACCAATTTCTTGATTGCAAGAAAAGCCAAATCATGTCTTTCCAAAGGCATGCTTCTAATAAACGTGTCACCACCCCATGGCCGTTGGCAAGTTCGACTTTGTCTCTGTCGCCCTCCAGAGGGCCCTGAATGCCTGTCCAGGACAGCTTACTTTTGTCAATCTTCTAACTGTTGTCTCTCATTTCTCCATCTTACAGTTGCTGCTGATACGGGTTGAAAAAGTTACTTTCTGAGAGTCACTTACAGTCATGTGTCCTTTTAATAACAGAGGATACATAGATAGCAAAATTAATTCTGAGAACTACCAGTGGTCCCTTCCCCATACCATGGCATTCTATTTGTTTGTTTGTTTGTTGACTGGATCTCACTGTGTAGTCTAGGCTGGCTCCAAGGCCATGATCTTTCTGCCTCAGCCCTCCTGAGGGTTGGGATTACAAGTGTTTGCTGCCATAGCCAAAGGTGCAGTCCCTCCTACAGAGCTGACACCAGATAACCTCTAGAGCAGGTTGGGGTGCTCATGGCCTATGATGTGGACTGGTATTCCAACCTCTCCCTCTCATTGGCTGTGATTATGCTATTACCGTGTTCATCACTTTGTTTCTTACCAATGTCTGAGAACCTACTGTAACACATCAGTTAAATTATCATTTTATAATGAATGTTTTATTTAAAATCTAATGCTGACTTAATGACATACCCTCATAAAACATCACAAAAATCCCTTATATGGCATTATATATAAATCTGTATAAAACAGATAGGAATTAAGTTCTTACCTACAGTCCACCACTTAAGATGATTTTCCTTAAAGTACTCTGAAAACAAGTAACAGGTGAATTATCTCAAGAAGATCTAGAGAACATCCCCCCTTGTTCAAGCAGGAAAGCCAGCTTCTGGAAGTCACACAGAGGGACGGCCTCATAGCTCCTGTTCTTGAGCACTGAACTGAAGTTTTATTATCTGGAAATCTACTTATCAAGGATGTTTTAAAGCTCTCCAAAAAGACCTGGTCTTAGCAAATGTCTCTTGGGATTGGCTTGATACATTCTCAGTCTGTTTTGTGGAAACAGTTGCGTGTCAGGGTCTTGCTAGAATTGGCGACAGAGGATCTGTTCCCTAGAAATCTACTAAACAGGCCAATCATTTTATACCCATCATATTGACTTTAGACAATCAGGAGCAACTCAGAACAATGCTTCTTATTTTCATATATAGAGGTTCCCCCATTTCATGTTTATTCTGTTATATTCCTATGTGTTTAAAGTCCCTGCAGCCTTGAGATCCTTGTAGAAACTTGGTCTTCAGCTGGATTTGGCTTTTCTTGCAATCAAGAAACTGGTTTGGAGGTACAGGAACTCTTTGGGAAATAAAGCTTTAACATCTTTTCTTTTTGAAAAGGGATTTCGCCAGGCAGTGGTGGCACATGCCTTTAATCCCAGTACTTGGGAGGCAGAGTTAGGCAGATTTCTGAGTTTGAGGCCAGCCTGATCTACAGACCAGAGTTCCAGGGCAGCCAGGGCTATGCAGAGAAACCCTGTGTAATAAATAAAAACCAAAAAATTAAAAATTAAAAAAGAAAAAAAAACAACCCAGAACTCAAGAGTCTTTTTCATCCCTACATGCAATTGTTGGCTTCTTTCTGGAGGTGGCAGCGCACACCTTTAATCCTAGCACTGAGGAGGCAGAGGTAGGAGGACTTCTGTGAGTTTGAAGCCAGCCTGATCCATAGAGCAAGTTTCAAGATAGCCAGGTTATATATACAGAAATAGCCAGGGCTATACAGAGAAAGCCTGTCTCTTGGAGGAGGTGGGGGTTGGAGTGTGTGTGTGTGGGGGGGGGATGTCTAGATAATTAGACAAGCCACATTTTGCATAGATTGGAAGGGCCCAACTCCAACCCTCTCCTTCCCTGTCACCCACCTCAAAGCTAATATTAGAACCATTTCTCCAGATTTGGTGCACAAATTTGGTCTACACTCATTATCATGAATGCCAGTTGAATCTCTCTTCATGATATATATCCATATATCCCAGTCAAATGATCCTTCTTCAAAGGGCCAGCTCTGACCAAATGAGACAAAGAAAAGTCTAGGCTCAGGGAAGAACTCAAAATATAATTTCTTGGCTGTTAAGCCATCAAGGTGATGGTAACCTTCTCAAGTTAAAGAAGACACCCAGGGCTGGAGATTTAGCTCAATGTTAGAAGCCCTTGACTAATATAAGAGCCTAGGTTTGGAGCCCAGCATGGGAGTGGGGAACGTGGTCTCCAAAACATCCATTGGAAAGAGTACCAAGGGTGTAACTTTATTCTAAGATGTAAACACACACACACACAGAGGCATGTAAGCCTCTGTAACAAATCCATGAATCTTAGATTTACAGATAAGAAATTGGGGCAGGCCACTTGGTATTCTGATAGGATTCCAATTCCTTCAGCTGAGCTCCCTCCAGAAACTCTTTTGAATCTAAAAGTTTATTGCTCCAGAAGCTCAGGGTGAGAAGTGTCCAAGTCATCTCCCACGGGTCTCATTCCCTTCCATGTTGCTTTTTCCATGTAGCTTGGCGGGAAGTCGAGACGGCTGGAGACACAGGAGCCTTTGCCCACAGGATCACCTGAACAACTGGCTAACATAAACAACCCCACAGCAGCAGAAGATAAACACACCAGGAGTCCACAGTGAGCTGGAGAAGGCTCTTTCAGAAAGAACCCAAAATTCACTGACTCACCCGAACTCCTGATGGCAAAACTGACCTATTGGAATGGTCACCTTTTCATCCAGACCTCTGACTAGTGGCTTTGGCCTTAGTGATATTGATATTTTCATTCTGAGTGGATGTGGTTTTGTGGAGTGGGAGGGGTGTGGATGTGTAGGTGTTATTTGGGAGGAGGAATAAAAAGCAGTCTCCTGATGAGCTCTTCTGCTCATTAATCCCCTGCTCGACACAAGGTCATTAGTTTCAGCCTCTGGTACAGTTTCTGACTTTCTCAGAGGGCTGAGCTTATATGAGTCACACAGCCATACTAGTTCTAATAGGATTCCAATTCCTTCAGCTGAGCTGTAATATCATGCATCAATGTCTTCATAAGGTTGAGCTAAGGAAAGCACCACCTGGTAATGCATGTAAAGACTCTCCACAGATATTTCCTGCATGTAAGTCTGACATCTTTTCTGCATGGCATATTTGAGTGCCTACTCATCAGGTACAATTAAGATAGGAGGCGAAGGGGCGTGGCTGAGCGGGGATGAGTCTTGGTAGATTATTACACCTAGCATGTCTCTATAAAGAAGCCACCTCTGTTCACCACTCTATTGACAGTGCGAATCGGGAAGAGCAGGTCTAAGAACAAGGCAGACTAAAGTCCTATGCGATCGCTAACTTTATTCAGAGCATCAGAGAATTTATACTTGGAGAGTAACAGGAGTCATCTGAACCACATTTTCTGTATCCATTCTTTGGTTGAGGGGCATCTGAGTTGTTTCTAGTTTCTGACTATTACAAATAAGGCTGCTGTGAACATAGTGGAGCATGTGTCCTTGTGATATAGTGGAGCATCTTTTTTGATATATGTCCAAGAGTGGTATAGCTGGGTCTTCAGGTAGAACTATTTCCAAGGAACTACATGGTGGCTCACAACCATCTGTAGTAAGATTTGATTCCCTTTTCTGGTGTGCATGAGATAGAACACACACACACACATATATGATAGATAAATCTTTAAAAATAAGAACTGCATTTCTCAAACTTGCACTAAGTGTTCTCCCTAGCTAAAGAGTGGAAGAGATGCGTGCAAGGTCCGGGCAGAAGTGCCCCTCAAGTCCCCTTTCCCGGCTCTGTAATCTAGAGGCCCAGCCTCAACCATAAACATCCTGATGACTCAGCATGCCAGAGCACAGTTGGAAGGACTCTGGGTCCCTGATTGGTGTGATGTATGTGGAACAGGCATGCTCATGGGAGACCAGATCTTGGGTTCAGACTCCATCTTGGAGAACCTGACCTAAGGTTGGACTTGAGTTAACCAAGAGCCAGCACCTAGAACCAGTTTTCAGGTTACTCCCCAACAAACCTACACCTCGCATTAGTTTCCAGGTTACAAGCCTGGCCCCTGACACTCCACTTCCTAACAACCACCAATCAGGAGGAGAGCAGAAGTTAAGATTATAGTTTGGCTCCCAGCACCAGCCAATTATGTTAAAGGACAACAAAATTCTGTAATGGCCCCCAATCAGATGTGCTCGCCATTTCCTATAAAATCTGGTTCCGCTGAGAGCTCTGGGCTTCACCCTCCCATTCTGCTGCATCAGAGATGGCGATGTAGCCAAAGATGGAGCTTGTAATAAAGATCCTAGTGCAATTGCATCAGAATTGACTCCTTGGTGGTCTTTTGGGGTTCACAAAATGGGCACAACACCCAGAAACACAGCACACAGAGTAGTGGCTCAAATCAGTGAGTGTCCCCTATCAATAGCTTTGTTGACAGAGAATGTCAGAAACATCCTTTTCATTCACTCAGCAGCCCCGATACATGACACTAGACCAGTGGATCTCAACCTGTGGCCTGTGACCTCTTTGGGGGTCAAATATCAGATATCCTATATATCAAATAGTTACACTAAAGTTCATAACAGTAGAAAAATTATAGATATGAAATAGCAACAAAAAATAATGTTATGGTTGGGCTGTCACCACAACATGAAGTCTGTATTTTAAAGGGTTGCGGCATTAGGAAGGTTGAGAACCACTGGTATAGAGGAAGCCGAGGCTGGAGCATGCCTGCAGATCCTTGTGTATGAACATCAATAGATACAGGGTGAGCTCCGAAGAAGGCACCTGGCTTAGTAAGGGAGCAAGCCATGCTTAAGTGTGATCTCACCTGCTCCCTCCCAAGAGGCTCAAATATCTAAAGTTAAATCAAGCTAGCTTTACATTAAATTAACCTAATAAGACAATATAGTCTCAAACTAGTGGCTGAAACCTGGCTAATCACAAGTTTTCTGCCAACCACAGACTACAAACTGAGGAAATATGTCCATTTAAGGGACATACCAAACTGTATGTCACCAGGCTATTTCTTTGTCTTTCAGCAGCATTTTCTAACAGTGTGGTAGCGCTCTCTGGTTCACCTGTACCACCTGATTCGTCTGCCTTTTGTCTGCTCAATTAACTCCGGTTGAGTGTGTCTTTTTCTTCCTAAGAGAGAGGAGTCAGAGGTGGGATTGCAGGTAGAATTGCAGGGGTGCTGATGGAGCAGGGCTCTGGACCAGGGCCCACTGCATCCTTGGCTTCTCTCTCCCAGTGACTAGAGGTCAGGGGTGAGTTCACTCTTGGATTATGAACCCCCCCACAAACCTATGTTTTGAACTGTTTTGATTGATTTAAGTAATCCTTAGATTAGACTGGGTCTACAGTGAATTACATATAATACTAGTTGGATTAGATCCAGTTAGAAATCTCAGCTATGAACATTTTGATAATGGGTTTATTTAATCAGAGCTATTATCTGGGATTCCAGATAATTTAATCTGTAAGAATTTTAGACCTAAACTTTTTGTAGATTGAGAAAAATGTTGGCCGGGTGGTGGTGGCACACGCCTGTAATCCCAGCCCTTAGGAGGCAGAGGCAGGCAGATTTCTGAGTTCAAGGCCAGCCTGGTCTACAGAATGAGTTCCAGGACAGCCAGAGCTACACAGAGAAACCCTGTCTCAAAAACAAAACAAAAACAGAAACAAAAACAAAAAAAGAAAGAAAGAAAAATGTCTTGCTCTTACAAGAGATTGAATTGCACAAATATTATCATTATGGTCCAGATGTGGTGCACACCTTTAATCCCAGCATTGGAGAGGTAGAGGCAGGCTGATCTCTGTGAGTTCTGGGACAGCCAGGGTTCCACAGAGAGACCCTTTTTCAAAAAACAAACAAACAAATCATCATAATGGAGGCATTTCGATTTGATAAAACTGGCTACTTAGATATATTAGCAAAAAGTGGTTCAAAGACACACACAAAAACATGGTGCATTTTAATTGGTATACAGAGATATCTAAAAGATTGAATGGATCAGTTCCCTCCTGAACAGAAAAACAAATCTTAAGCAGAGAATGGAGGACATTATACATGTTTACAGCCTTGATTACATCACACTGTTCATTCAGTCCGTTGCTACCTGTGGGGCAGTGAGCTGTGGGGCAGGCACAGACAGCCTGGTTCTGGAGGCCCAGTAGGTGACGGCAGGTGTTCGTCTGCCTGCGTGGGACGGCAGGTGTTCGGCCATGCCCCTTGGACCCCTGGCTCCTGTCGCAGCTACAGCCTCCCACAACCCCCCACCCCCAGAGGTGTGTGGCCATCAGTCACGTAGGAAGAGTACCAAGCCCTCCCACATGCAGATAAGGTATCTCCAAGCTCTCAGACCAAGCCAATGAGAAGTACCTGCTACCAGACCCTGACCCACCCCAAAACTGTACATAAGAATCCAGATTAAAGGGGTGCGAGAACTACTGCGTCATCTGAGAGCTTCTGTCAAAAGAGCTGTACCACTTGGCAAGAGGTCTGCTGTCCTGAAGCGCCTCCCGAGGCTCTGTCGCACTCCTCACTGGCTGACAGGATAGCCCGGTGCTAAAAGGCGCCAAGCCGGAAGACTTGAATTCGATCCCTGGCGCTCACATGATATACGGAGATTTTATATCTGTCCTCTGACCTGCCGGAGTGCACTGAGGTCAAGGACCAGCCTTTGGGAGTGGCTTCTCTCCTTCCATCACTTGACCCTCGCACTGGTGCAGAGTGAACCAAGCAGGCTCCCAGGGGTGGGCTAGCCCCAGGCATCTACGGGTCTCCGCCTCCCCAGCGCTGGGATTCTGAGCATGCGCCACCAGGCCTGGCTTCTTGACAACGGCTCTGGAGATGAGACTCAGATCTTTCTGCTCAAACAGCAGACTGAGCTCTTTCCGCAGCCCCGAATTTGTGGATCTTAGCTGAGTATTTTGAGAGGATTCTATAATAATAATAATAATAATAATAATAATAATAATAATAATAAAATCTAAGAGGCCGACCATATAGGGAGGGGCCAAGACCAAAAGGACCTTCTTGTCTACAATGAGGTCCTAAGAAAAGGTTTTTTTCTCTTCTTTCTTTTACACACACACACACACACACACACACACACACACACACACACACACACCTACCTTCATTGCAAACAATCAGGAAGAGGAAGGATAAATGATCTGCTTTTGTGCGTCTACCAATGAGCCCCCTCCTTCCGGAACTAAACTGTTCCGGAACTAACTACTGTTGTCCCCGTCCACTAGGGGGAGCCCGTGAGACAATCAGCGTTCAGGGATCTCGGGGATTCTCTGCTGAGTTGTTCCACATAATATCTTTAAATGAGCATAGAAAAACGAAAGTTAAAATAAATGGGGGTGTGCTGGGGACGGGTCTTCTGCAAAGTCCTGGTGAAGACTCTAAACATTTTTTCTACTCTAAACTCATTCTACTAAGTGAACAAACTTCTCAGCGCATTTCTGTGGCAGAGGTGTCAAGTCAAGTGCAAGGAGAGTCCTTCCCTGAACCAGCCCAACTGGGGTCACACACATAAAATCGCATGTTGCATTATATAATATTATTCCTGTAAACATGTTAGGATGAGACTTACCTCCCGAGCCAAAGGGGCATAGAAATTTCTCCTCAGATGAAGAAATATCAGAGTTTTCCCAGTTCTCTTAAACCTCATTTTAAATGTTTCTCTAATGGCAGAAATCAATAGATCAAAATGACATCCCAAGCTTTAGGCTTAAATGGGAATCTTCCCGAGTTGATACAGAAAGCTCAAAAATCTGGGGTTTCTATTCATTTGAAATCCAAATGGATTGTTTTAAACCTTTGCCTCTGGTATCCATTAAAGTCTAAAGAAATTCAAGAATTGCCACTGTTTATAAAGCATGTAACTAAATAAATACTTAGACTTTCATATACCAGTGCTTAATCTTCTAGTCTTACTCCTTGAAAAATAATAGATGAACTTAAAGATCTAGCCAAGATTAATGGGTAATAAAATGGTAAGAGATGTGTCAGAGGCTGAAGTGTTTGCTGTATCAGCATGAGGGTCTGAATGTGATGCTCTGGGTCTACACAGGACACCAGAAACCTTTCAAGAATCTGGGACTCTTGTAAAAGAGCTATGTGTGGGTGTGTGAGCCCGTAACCCCAGTGCTGGGGAGACAGAGACAGGGGGATGTCTGGGGCTTGTTAGCCAGCCAACCTAGTCAAACTGGTAAGCTTCAGTTCAGGAAAAGCCTGTCTCAAACAATAAGGTGGAGAGCAGTTGAGACACCTAATATTATTGTTTGGCCCAGTACTCGAGGTGAGTGCACATACCTGTCTGTACACACACATGCACATGCACACGCACACAAACATGTACACAAACAGATAATAAAACCAACTGTGAGACAGAGATTTCCTATCACCCTAACCCTCGACTGCTTTATTGTCCCATGTGCCCCCAATTCAAAATAGTTCATAGTTACTGAACTTGGCTTGCTCTTCTTTGGAATCCCAGTTGAGAAAGTCAGTCTTGCCATTTCCCGGAACGGTCAACAGCACACCCAAACTGCAATGACCCAAAATTTCACTGAAGCCACCATTCTCCCTCACCCCTCCACTCCTACTCCCACCCCCAACCTCCCACCCCCACTCCCCAACCCCAGCACTG
The DNA here is from genome assembly GCF_947179515.1 of Apodemus sylvaticus. Lineage (NCBI taxonomy): Eukaryota > Metazoa > Chordata > Mammalia > Rodentia > Muridae > Apodemus > Apodemus sylvaticus. Next base: position 40,593,604 of record NC_067475.1, on the reverse strand, counting down.
AATGAGGACTGAGCATCCCAAAAGTTTTCTCTGGCTTATAACCAAAAGACAATCACAGGCTCTTTTGGACTTGTGGGATGATGGAGGTTCTGGGCCCTACGTGTTTTCTCGGCAGCCTCATCTTTCTCACTAGAAAGAACCACAGCCTTTGTTCTAGGAAGAGAATCATGGTAGCCCTTTAGCCAAGTGACATTGGCCTCTGACCCTAGTTTTGAACCTGTCTTGTTGTGCTAACCTTTTTGGTCCGTATAGGATAATCACAAGCTTTTATACCAGGGCCTGGGGACGCATAGTCCTTATACTGTCAGTTAGATCATGCAGCTCAGGCATGTCTAAATTATTTAAGAGTGCCGTCCGAAGCAACCCGATTGCCAGAAGTTTCATCCAAGGTAGGTGGCTTAGGAATAAACCTTATTTACAAGTCCTCACGTTCAATGCAAAGTCTGTTAAAATACAAATATCCTTTTCCAGTCAGTAGACTAGCAACTCCTAAAACTCTTCCCCTGCCTCCTTCTGATCGCAATCTAGAATGTCGAATCTTGGACTGCCTCTTTGTTGCCTTTCTCTGGATGATGAACCAACTCGGTCCAGTGACATCATATAAGCAATCACTCAGCCATCAGTCCTGAGTCTCGGATCTTGGTTATATAATGCTCAGAAACACCGTGCCTTAAAAACAACAACAACAACAACAACAACAACAACAACAACAACAAAAAAAAACTATAGCTGGGCGGTGGTGGCACACACCTTTAATCCCAGCACTTGGGAGGCAGAGGCAGGCAGATTTCTGAGTTCAAGGCCAGCCTGGACTACAGAGTGAGTTCTAGGACAGCCAGGGCTACACAGAGAAACCCTGTCTGGAAAAGAAAGAAAGAAAGAAAGAAAGAAAGAAAGAAAGAAAGAAAGAAAGAAAGAAAGAAAGAAAGAAAGAAAGAAAGAAAGAAAGAAAGAAAGAAAGAAAGAAAGAGAAAGAAAGAAAAAGAAAGAAAGAAAGAAGAAAGGAAAGAAAGAAAGAAAGAAAGAAGAAAGAAGAAAGGAAGAAAGGAAGGAAGGAAGGAAGAAAGAAAGGAAGGAAGGAAGGAAGGAAAGAAAGAAAGAAAGAAAGAAAGAAAGAAAGAAAGAAAGAAAGAAAGACCATGCCTTGTTTATAGGTACCTCATAGATAGATTTTCTGTATTTCGTAACAATGACATTTTTGTTTTGTTTTGCCTTGTTTTTCCCTTACTCAGTCCTAGAAATCCAGACCAGAACATAGATAGATGTGCTAGGCAACTGCCTTGCTACTGACCGCAGCCCAGCCCATAATTGGAATATTTATGAGGGTTTGAGTGTGCACTGAACTAAGTCCATTTTGTTTTTTCTTTTCTTACTGTGTGTGGTTCTGTACCTTAGCAGCATGCTATAAAGCAGTGCTTCTCAACCTGTGAGATGCAACCCCTTTGAGGGGATCAAACGTCCCTGTCATAGTGGTTGCATATCGGATGTCCTGCATATCAGATATTTACATTATAGTTCATTACAGTAGCAAAATTACAGTTATGAAGCAGCAACAAAATAATTTTATGGTTGGGGAGTCACCACAACATGAGGAAACTGTACTAAAGGGTCACAGCATTAGAAAGGCTGAGAATAAATGGACTATGGAAAAGTGATTTATCGCTGGACTTCGCTCAGAAGCCGTGTGAACTCATGGGCAAAACAAATTTAAACCATCTGATTAAACATCCGGTTTTGCAGTCACAGTGGGGCATGTTGGGTCAGCAACCTGGGTCCTCCCTACATACACATGTGCACACACACACACACACACACTGTTTTAGACGTTACTCCTCAGTTTTGTCTCTCTCAGTACTTGTCCTGAAATATTCTATTATGTATTGAGTGGATACACTCTTGAGAAATTCATCAGTAGGCAATATTGTTGTATGACTATCATAGAGCATTTTTATAAAAACCTACGTGGGGTAGTCTATAAAGAACCTAGACTGCTTGGACTAGCCTAATTTTCCCCTAGGTACAGCATGTTACTGTCTCAGTACTGCAGGCAAATGTAAGACCTGGGTGAGGGTGTGTTTGTATAAACAGAAAGGACACTGGGAAAACTCGGTCTGAAGCTTTCAGGAACTCAGCAGGCAGAGAGGCTGCCAAACCTGAAGTGTCAGGGAGAGATGAGTGGGTGGGTGAACTGGGGGTTCAGGAATTCTGCACTTCTATAGGCTTTATAGACACCCTACATTTAGGACACACTTGGTTTTCTTTCTTATTTTATTATTATTATTATTATTATTATTATTATTATCCAATAATGAATCCATCTTATCAAACAGTAGCTTTTTTTCCACTAAAACCTTTTTTAAACATTCAACTCTCTCTTTTTTTTTAAAGATTTAATTTATCTCATGTATGTGAGTACACTGTAGCTGTCTTCAGACACACCAGAAGAGGGCATCAGATCCCATTACAGACGGTTGTGAGCCACCACGTGGCTCATTGCTAGGAATTCATTGTTAGGAACTGAAGTCAGGACCTCTGGAAGAGCAGACAGTGCTCTTAACCGCTGAGCCATCTCTCCAGCCCTAACCCTTCAACTTTTAAAAACACTAATAAAAGCACAAAGGCATAGAGTTGCACAAAAATAGTTTCTTTACACCCTTACTCTATAAGTTTTTTTTTTCTACTTAAAGAAAAAAAAAAAGCCAGGCTCTCATGTAGTTCAGGATAGCCTCAGACTCAATATGTAGTCACTAATAAATTTGAATTCCTGATCCTTCTGCCTCTGTCCCCGAGTACTGGATTTACTAGCATGAACTACCACAGCCAACTAAACTTTTTATTATTTTACTATTTTACTTTTTAAAAAAATCTGGTTATCAAGACATAAGACTGGAGCTCCACAGGGTAGACTACTAGAGTTCTTGACCTCCACAGTTCTTCTCACCAGAGAGCCTTCTGGGTAATAACCCACACAGAGCTGTCACCTCCTAGGACCACAATGCCTTCTGCTGGGACCTCTCATGAGGCCTTTCCTGACACTCTTATTAGGGACTATCAATAAGATGCAATGGGAACATGGTGTCTGGCTCTTCTCCCAAGACGCTTTCTCGAGGCACCATGCCAGCCAAGCAGAGAGCATTGCTTGAGAAACATCTCTCAAGGTTTTCCTCTCTTGATGATGCTGCCACACACCTCACCCCTTTACTGGCCATGTGCTCGCAGTGCAATATCGAAATGATATCTTTCCTCAAACACCACTCTCTGCTGTGTGCAAGCCATTGCTGTCACGGGAAAATACAGAAAGCCACAGGGCAGCCCAAGAAGCTCTGCTTCCGGTGTCCCCCATCTCCCTGCCGCAGATTCGCTTTTTTTTTTTTTTGTTGTTTTGTTTTGTTTTGTTTTGTTTTGTTTTTTGTTTTTTTTTCGAGACAGGGTTTCTCTGTGTAGCCCTGGCTGTCCTGGAGCTCACTCTGTAGACCAGGCTGGCCTTGAACTCAGAAATCCGCCTGCCTCTGCCTCCCAAGTGCTGGGATTAAAGGTGTGCACCACCACTGCCCGGCTGCAGATTCGCTTTTAAACAAACGGCACACCTTGAGCATTCCTCTCCGCTGATGAAAATGTTCGGTCTTGGTGTCATGTTTCCAAACGTTTGAGGATTATTGAGGGCTACAGAAACTTCTGCGACTCTGCTTGGACTTTACCTTTTGACTGTTCTTTGGTTCCCTTCGTTTCTATTTTCTTGTCTCTTCTTCAGCCTCGTGTCCCTCTTGTGCCAACCACTCTTCGTTAGTCACTTCCTCGGGAGATCCTAGATGCCATCCTCAGCCATGCCCAGGTCAAGTTTGCTGCTAGAATTTTGCAAGCTACTCATCCTTGGTGAGCCCTTTAAAGCCATGGGCAAAGCCCTTGTCTTTCTTCAGATCCCTCCTTACAGACCTTGATGAGATCACCTCAAATCCAAGCAAGTTTCGATCCACTCGTGGATGTTTTCATCTCCCAAGGATGCATCTGTGTCTTTGTGTTACAGCGATGGCTTGGGCAAAGCAGAGAGTGCTGTATGGGGGTGGGGTGGGGATATAGCATTGTTATTGTGATGTGAGTGCCAGCAAGGGGACAATGTGTGGGGACATTTTTTAAAAGCATAGAATAATGTTTATTTAGGACATGGGAAGGGGAGGTGAGGGGGTAGTAGAAACAGAGAAAGGCAGAGAGAGAGAGAGAGAGAGAAAGAGATTGAGAGAGAGAGAGAGATTGAGGGGGGGGAGTAGAGGCAGGCCATGAGCACATGGGGGGAGGTGAGGGGAGAAGGGACAGAGGGGAAGAGGGTAAGGGAGCAAGAGAAGAGGAGAAGAGAAGAGGTGTGGGGACATTATTCACAATTTGTTATTCAGAGAAATCCTTGAGAGATCTTTCTCTGCTTTGCAGGCATGACCATCCAAGAGAGCATCATGGGAGAAGAGCTGAGTTACTGTGACTTGCTATTCCTGCCGCACACTGGCAGTGTGGGTGCAGTGGCATGCTCGCTGGAAAGCCTTGGGGAAACTCCCTCTGCCAGATCACAAAGGGTTTCAACATGTGGCCTGCGTCCGCGCCCTCAAGCCAGACTGTGATGTGTCTTTGGAAGCCTTAGACCCAGCTTTGACACGCCCTCCTGAAGGTGAAAGTCCCGTCAGGCCTTCATTTCCAAAACAGAGGATTTTTATCTATGTTAAACATTTGCTCTAGTAAATAATTTTTCCCTGAAGTCATCCAACCCAGAGTTTCCAAATTTCTTCAACTGTCTTCACGTTGGTATGCAGAGACTTGACATTCTGTACACATTACATAGTGAATAATTCCTTAAAAAAAAAAAAAGTCTCGTAATTCACCGAGTGTTAATAGCAAACCCAGAATCATTGCTTGCTCTAGCCTTCTCTTCCAACGCTGAGATCACCTTTGCGATTTGGCTATGATTGCCACGGTGCTGACAGGGATAGGTTTCCATGCCTGGTCTTTAGTCCAGATCACTGGGTGCTTCTCCTTACATGGTAGAGGCCATGGTGGGCTCTTTTTTAGTCCTGTTGCCTTCTGTGAAGCAGATTAGTTAATGGTTCCCATTGCTTTGATTTTCATCAAGATGACGGTTTTGATCGAATGGGACATGTCTGACTGGCACTCAGCATCTGTTCCTGATTTCCCACTTCCGTAGTCCTTACTGATGTTAATTCTCTTTCCAAGTCCGCCATTCCTCTTGGTCTCTTGATGGTGAAATTAGCAGTGGGTTTTGAGGTCCTGGTGAGTGATACAAGATGAAATCCAGCGTGGTGGGAACATTGCGATCCAGAGACATGCAACCGAGGAGACATGGGGGCCGCTGCCGATCTAACACAGCCCACTGTTTTACAGGAAGCTTTCTTTTCCAGTGTAGAACAGCACCTGCAAAAACAACAATGAAAAGGATATTATACCAAATGCATGAAACAGTAGTATAGTCATGTGTTATCATTGCCAAGTATTAGTACATTACATAATTGCGGTTTTCTATTTTTATTTGATGGATCCAGCATTGGGGTGTTCGTACCAGCATCACCACAAATATGTAAGTCATGTTTTCTGCTGCAATCTTAGAATGACTGTGAGATCACTGGGAGCCAGGAGTTTTCCAGCTCCTGTCTAATCTTAAGGGTCCATCATATACGTGGCCTATCACTGACTGAATCACCAGTGTGTGTGTGTATGTGTGTATGTGTGTACATTTGTGTGTGTGTATGTGTACATTTGTGTGTGTATGTGTACATTTGTGTGTGTGTGTACATTTGTGTGTGTGTGTGGTGTGTGTGTGTGTGTGTGTGTGTGTGTGTATGATCACACTTCCCATAACCAGAGCCTACAGCTATCCGGAGTCAAAACTAGCACCAACCTTGAAAGGAAGAAGGTGTGTTAGACTCCTTCAGTAGGGGAATATTCTTCATTTTTACTTTATTTTACTTTGTTTGCTTTTGAGATAGAATTTTACTATGTAGCTTAGGTTGTCCTGGAATCCACTATATAGCCCCAGCTGGCCTCAACCTTGAGGCCTCAATCCTCCTGTCTCAGCCTCCCTGATATGTTATAGTCAAGCCTGAGAATCTTGAAGATTTGCATACCACCATCCTTTGTTCAATAATGGTCTGTATGATTAGGATGGTAAAAATAGGACCCAGCATGGTAATGCGTGCCTTTTATCTAAGCACTTGGGAGGCAGAGGCAGAGGCAGAGGCAGAGGCAGAGGCAGAGACAGAGACAGGAAGATCTCTGTGAGTTTGAGGCCAGCCTGGGAGAGAGAGAGAGAGAGAGAGAGAGAGACAGAGACAGAGACAGAGACAGACAGAGACAGAGACAGAGACAGAGAGAGATCCAGGACAGCCAGGGCTACACAGAGAAACTCTATCATGAAAAAAACAAACAAAAATAGTAAAAATGTGAAGAAAACATAGAGAATCATTCAAGTAATCTTGTATTATAAATTCACGTATACTCCATCCTGAAGCCAAATAAGTTGGTGCACAGGGTTTTGACCTGAGAAGCAAATGACAGATTGCATGTATCACAATGCTGCATTTTTATGTAGCAAAGTATAACTTAGAAATATCCAGATGAACTGTAACCTAATTTGAGAATGCATTCTTCAACAAGTAGCTGAGTCTTGGCCAATCATAGCAGATAAGCATTTAGTCAATCATTGCCTGCAAACCAATAAAGCATGTCCAACCTGCCAAAGCTGTCGACCTGCATCCAAACGGGTTCTTTCTCTATGTCACTTCTGTTTTCTGCCAAATTGTTGAGTAGAACTCTGCAAACTGCCTTTATCCCGAGAGATATCTGATAATAACTAGATCTTTTGTTCAGCTCAAATGTAATGTGCCTAAGGTTTTTTTTTTCCCCATTAATGAGCTGCCTAGCTTGTTAAAGTCCAGCGGAGCAAGCTGAATTTGCTGCATTCAAAACATACTGCCCCATAGCATACCACAGAGCTCTTAGGAGCATCCAGAGTCCCCAGGGCAAGCTTGGAGCTGGCTTCTCACTGGCCCATTCAGAGGACTTTGCCTGGGCACCATGAGCAAGACCACCAGGCCAGAAGACCAGCTGGGCCTTGTCAGAGATGGGGGGAGCAGAGAGACTGTTTACAAACAGAATTGAAACTCCAAAGACTCTTCTAGTGCCCACCAAGGCTATAGGCAGCTCCCTAGGCATCCAGCCACTCTTTGGGTGGCATCCAGGGATCAATGGTCAGATGTTGCATAACACAGCACGTGATCTACCAGCAGCGCACACATACACAATCATCCTTTGGCAACAGGCCTTGGCTTTCATAACCACATTCTTGGATTTGCTTGTGAATTGTTGAAACAGCCGCGATGAATGAATGTCCGTGCCTGATGATCATCCTATTTTGCTATGGAAAAGTGAACTGGCTAGTTGAAGGTGCTCTGACAATTGTAAACAGAGATATCTGGGGGCTGGAGAGATGCCTCAGTGGTGAGGAGCACTGACTGTTCTTCCGAAGGTCCTGAGTTCAAATCCCAGCAACCATATGGTGGCTCACAACCATCTGTAATGAGATCTGACGGCCTCTTCTGGTTTGTCTGAAGACAGCTATGGTGTATTTACATATAATAATAAATAAATCTTTAAAAAAAAAAAAACAAAAAAAAAAACAGAGATATCTGGCCCTGGCCGTTATAAACCAGATGAAGACAAAAGAATTTGGAAACTGCCAAACAACATATCTATATGGTTAAGGATATTTTCAATATTTAGCATTTTCAGCAATATTTAACATGTTTTCAAGAAACAATATAAGCTACTAATTAGCTAAGTAGAACCAGCAAACACACACACACACACACACACACACACACTTACTAACCTGAGGGCAACAGGAAACTTAATGCCAGAGCCATGGTCAGACTCAGGTCCTAACAGCCCCAGTCCTGTCTCCAGCCCACATCCACACTTTGCTCTCTTTTAATGAGGAAGAATGGTAGAGATAGGCAGCACCTGAAGGAGGGCCAGCACTACATGTGTCTACTAGTCAGGCTCTGCACAGAAGCTGGCATTCCTACTGCAGCGAAGGGAGAGTCTGGACAATGGCAGCCCTTGCAACACTGGGAAGAAACAAACGGTGGGACTGGCTGGGTAGGGTAGGATGGATGAAAAGCTGAACTGATGCTGACGGGGCCTCCGGGAAACCTGGCACAGCAGCGGGTACACCTACTTCTGAGAGGAGGAGGGGAACCAGACCGCAAGCTTTCACGGGATCCTCCTAGTTCCACCAGAAATCCATGGAACAGGCATTGTTTCCGTTGACCTCTGCCTGAGGGGAGAAAGCCTGCAGGTACAGGCCAAGACAGAAGAACACGACAAAAAGACCTACAAAAGCTCTGAGAGAAGTGAGACTCTTGGAGTCAACTACGAATGCCCATGCCTCTGGGAGCGGATTCAGCCAGCTCAGGAAGGGCAGGCGCAGGCTCTTGGTGCAAGATCGAAAAGCCTGAAAAATAAAACAGGAGGTGGTATTCTGGGGAAGGCCAGAGAGATGTTTTCTCTCCAAGGCTCTTGCAGACCCCAGAAAGGCTTGTAGCCTTAGAAGTGTTACTGTGGCTTCACACAAGCAAATTCACTGGCTTGCTGTTACATGATCCGACTTCATTTCAAGAAAGCAACAGGAAAGAAAGGGCTGTTTATGGTCAGTCAGAGCAGCAAGATGGGTGGTGGCCATTTTGTAAATGATCAATAGCAAGTCAGAGAGAGGAGGCTGGGATTTTTTTTTTTCCCAAGAGATTCTTAACCTCCATGCCTTCCCACCCATAGGCATATGTTGCCAGGAACACCCAGATCTTCAGGTTAATTGACAGCCCCAAACAAGGCCTTCATTATAAACCCTCATTATGAGCTCTGCTGAGTTGGCCCAGGAGCCCTGCAGGGCAGTGCTGGTCCCGCCTTGTTCATTTCTTCACTGTTCTTGGCCCAAATTTTCTGAGTCCCCACTCTTGGCGATGGTGTTTTATGTAACCATGGGCCTCTCACTGCTTCAGGACTTGGTGTGATTAATGGTCTTAGGAACACTGCCCCTTTCAAAAAACAAAAACCAACCAAACACAAAACCCCCCAAAAAATAACAAGCAAAACACAAACAAAAACAAAACCCTCACAACTCTCACCTTGAAGGGAATAAAAGATTTTATTCTGGAGCCAAATATAAGAGATCACGGCCCAGGATTCAGGTTTCCCCGGACACCACAGAAGAGGTTTCTTGAGAGGTGTCATTTATTAGTTACAGATCAAAGTCATAAATCAAAGGGCTTTTGGAATACACGAGTGGGAACCATGGGTGGGTGGGGTGCAGCAGGCCTGGAAACGGCTCTAGGTGGCAGACGCCATCTGATGACCTTCTTAGTGTTTGGATTGTGGATACATTTTTTTTTTTTTTTTTTTTTTGGATTTGGTTTTTCCGAGACAGGGTTTCTCTGTGTAGCCCTGGCTGGCCTGGAACTCACTTTGTAGACCAGGCTGGCCTGGAACTCAGAAATCCGCCTGCCTCTGCCTCCCAGAGTGCTGGGATTACAGGCGTGTGCCACCACCGCCCGGTTTCTTGGGATACATTTTTGAAGACTTTGGCAGTCACAAGGATACTAAGTCTGATGCAGAGGTGGACAGTGGAAGGATTGATCCAAAGTGGCCCAAGAGACTGTGGCTCTGGCCTGCAACCTCCCACTTCTAACCAAGCAGCACACCTCATGACGCCTGCCTGCCTGTCTGTCTGTCTGTCTATCTGTCTGTCTGCTTACAAGACCCCTCCTCCCTCTCCCTAGTTATTATTCTTTTGTTCTTAACAACTAGCTTAACTACCATTTCCATTGGATTAGGCGTGCTTCTATATTTACTTCAAGATGGTATTTACACAAAATCAAAGCCATTTGGATCCCCCCCCCCCACCATTGCATTGGACTACAAGCCACAGAGCAGAATCCTTGGTGTAGGATTGGCTCTACTCTTTTCCATAACAAAGACGTTTAGTCATTTGGCCTCAGAGAATCTTTTTGTAGCTCCCCCCTGCCCATCTCACCCCCATCCTGCTAAGAACTTCAACTGACGTCACCTTTACCAGTGTTGATCAGACCCCTGCTTTCTGTCCTACCGGTGCAACACTGGTTCTGAGTATAGCTTTATTGCTAATAACACCTCTATTTGTAATTTCTCCCAGAAATTACTGTCCAGATTAATTTGTAGTAAACTGTCCGTGGTTTTTCTGGCAGCTTGTGTTTGTTTCTTGTGTATTAGTGCCTTGTTTTTTAGAGACCAGAATTTGAGATCAGGAAGCTCTGGGGCCTCTAACCAGATCGTGACTCCTTCCCACCTGTCTCTAAGCTCTTACGTGGGGCCAAGAAGCAGCCAACCGTAAGACATGGCTTCCATTCTGTGGGGCGTATGTGGACTTCTCCAGTCCAGCTGGAGAAGAAAGGAAGGACAGGCGGAATGGTTGTGATTCCATGTGTGTGTGTGAGGTAAGTGGAGAGCAGACACCTAATCTAGACGAAATGGAGAGCTAAGCCAGTTATTACGAGCAAAAGAGTAACAAGAGGGAGGGGGAACTGGGCGATGGCACGGAAGCTGTTCTAAACCACAAGGGTAAGAAAGACAAGCTATCCGAGGCGCATCGTGCGGCTAGACGTAGAGTCGTGGGTTTCACGGGTTCCTCCAGCGCACAGGAGGTGACAAAGAACCGCATCCTGCCAGGCTCTGAGCTGGGCTTTATCCTACCGTGTGTACTTTACTTCTTAAACTGTATTGAAGAATAAGGGGGGGACGGGGACGGTTGTGTTAACAGCAGATTCCCGAGAGCTCCGCATGAAGATGGTCAGATTCAACAGGTCAGAGAGTAAAGTCAGGAATCTGTATTTTTTTCCCCGCCGCCCCTCCCTTCTCAGGGTGCTGCAGATAATTGGCAGGGCGGGGTAACTTTTCCAAACACAGCTGGAGGTAGCATGATCAGATCTGTTTCAGAAAAGTCACTCTGGCAGAAAGTTCCCTGAGTACCTGCTCGCTCAGCAAGAGGCCCTAATCCTTTGATAATCCTCCCCAAACCCTCCGGGGCTGCAGAGTTTAGGACTGCCTCTGAAAGAAAATCTGCTAACCAGAGGCCTCTGAGAATGAACTATTTTTTTTTTTTAGATCTTTTATATTCCAAATATAAATGTAGTATGTGTGCAGTGAAGGTTGCTGGTTGTGAGAGCTTTAGCACAGGATCCTCTGGAGGGGACTCTGTTTTCTGAAGGATGGGCTGTCCGGAGAAGCACAGAGCCTGGAGCCCACGGATCTCTGTTTGGTCAAGTCTGGGCTCCGGAGCTCCTAGCAGGACAGAACCTGCGCTTGTTAACACAAGTCCAGGAGGTATTTGGGTCTCAGTAAAGCTATTTACTGAGAAATACCAATTATATTATGAGAGAGAGCCAAACCCAGTTGGATTCACGTAGTCTACTTTTTTGCCGTCAATGATTAAATAAATCAATAACTATTTTGTGTTGGCTACAACAAGGGCTTTCCAACCAAGCCTGTACGTCCACTTTTTGAAACTGCATACCAGTTTTTCAACCCTTTACCAGAGACCTATGTGATCAAGTTACCGAATAGAAGGTATAAAAGAAAATAAATCATAATCTCATAATGTTGTAAGTAAGTTACAATCTTGTGTTTGACTACATTTATATCGATCTACTATCGATCTACGGCTTCATGTAGTCCATGGGCCGCAGTGTAGGCATGCCTATACCATGGAGTTAGAGTTTTACACATTTTAGTCTTCTTTTAACCTGGTCATTCCCAGTAAGAAAGCCAGGCCACTCACTGGACACTAGCTGATAACAGAGAAGGCAAGGTAATGTCCATTTTATTTGATCTTCCAACCTCCATCCACCTCAAGTTCCAGGTCTTCTGGTGCTCAGGGATCAGCCTCTGTCTCAGCTTCATAAGACTCTTCCACAGGAGGCCTCACCTCTTCTGAAAGTGGGCAGAACTTTTATTTTATTTTATTTTATTTTATTTATTTTATGTGAGTATACTGTCACTGTCCTCAGACACACTAGAAGAGGGCATCTGATCCCATTACAGATGGTTGTGAGCTACCATGTGGTTGCTGGGACTTGAACTCAGAACCTCTGGAAAAGCAGTCAGTGCTTCTAACCGCTGAGCCATCTCTCCAGCCCCAAGGACAGAACTTTTTTTTAAAGATTTATTTATTTATTTATTTTATGTATGTGAGTACACTGTTGTTGTCTTCAGACACACCAGAGGCCGTTATAGATGGTTGTGAGCCACCATGTGGTTGCTGGGAATTGAACTCAGGACCTCTGGAAGAGCAGGCAGTGCTCTTAACCTCTGAGCCAGAATGTTAAAAGTAACATTCTACAACCCCGAAGGACAGGAATTACGTCTTAAAATTCTGTTTTCCTGGCTCTCCGTGTTAGAGTTCTGAGCCAGTGTAAAGGGACAGAAGGCAGAAGAAGGTGTCTGACGTTCAGCAGATAGAACTGCATTTACTAGCGCTCATAGAGAGGGGCAGTCTCTTCCCCTTGGGAAACTGAGGGATCTATCAGAAGGAAAAGCTGGTGGTGACTCTCTATGGTGGTGGGGTGAGGGCTTAGGAATGAAATTATTGCACCACAATTTTGTCCCGATGTCTCTAACCCACATCTCTCTCCTTCCTAAAGTTGTTTGCTGAAAGCAAGACACACTGTCCCAACAGACCGTCCTTCCTAGGATGACAAAGAAGAGTGTCTGTGACTCTGTAGGGATCTCTGTAGGGATCCCGTTTTATGGCTGAAGCACGCTGTTACCCTGAGCTCCGGTGAGTATGGCTAGAATAATCAAGAGGCTGAGCGGAGACCCTTTGGTTTCTTCTCTCTATCTCGATTTTAGGATTTCTTCATTTATTTAAGCCCAGCAAGGTGACCTATGACTTTGATCCCAGTTCAGGAGGAGGCAGAGGCAGAAGGATCTCTGTGGATCTGGGACCAGCCTAGACTGGAACAGCCAGGGTTATACAGAGAGGGGAACCCTGTTTCTCTCTATGCATATGGTGTATGTATAGATAGCTTGTTTCAGGCAGGAGTATTTGGATTGGACTGTGTCCACGATAGAGCTCCGGGTTCAGTGCAAGCCCCTGTGCTATATTCAGGTTAGCCAGTCATCTACCGCCTCCCCTCTTCCCGGGGTCTTAGCCAGCAAGTGACCCAGCCCTGTATTTTACTCTGGGGACATTCAGGCTTGCAAGGTAGCAGGATTTCCACAGTCACAGACAAGAACCTCAGTCCTCGAACCTATTTAGCTGGTCTGTGCAGCCCTTATTCATCCCTAGAGGACCGACTGAGAATTGCATGCTGGGAGTCTCCAGCCTCCGAGATTCCAGCCAGCTTCCCATGGGCAAGTTTTCAGTAGAAGACAGTTGCCCTTCTAGGTGAAGAGCAGGGAGGGGAGAGTGTAGTACAATATCCTGTGCCTGACTTGACAAGGATGCCAGGCCAACACCTTATTCATTGAGCACATGTTTTATGAGCCTTTTGCCCAGAAGCAGAGGCAACCGTGGTAAATACTACAGCCCTGGCCAACAAGAAGCCGCAGTGTGATTGGGGTGGTGGGGAGGGTCTCTGCAGGCAGTCAGGGGACCACTCTATATGGATGCTTCCTAGGGTGACCCCAGTGTGTTCCGGGGAGCAGAGCTGAGGGTGTTTAACTCAGAGGACACCCGGGGAGGACTCTGCAAAGGGCAGTGGCACAGAGATAGTGAGGGAATGAGTCACAGGATAAGTGTGGATCAAGGAACTCCAGATTACAACGTGATTGCACCTAGTGGAGTGGCTGACTGGAGAGCTGAAAGGGGCCAGGGGTAGGGAGGAACGTGGGGCAGATCACACGTGAGCCTCTGACAAGAGCAGATGTTTTCATGACAGCAGCAGGGCATAAGACTTAGTCCATCATGAGAACCTCTATATCGCTGGCGGACTACCGTTGAAGGTGTGCGCTCGGGTAGAGCGCGGGAAGCAGGGTGTCTATGTAATGATAGTTCACCGTGGCACCTCACAATGGTCACCAAACCAAGTTTTACCCCTGGGTGTGATTGCATTTCAGACTCTGGAGCTAGGCGAGCTTGTGAGTCTCCCTCTGCTTTGGACTTCACTCCCCTTCAAGAGTCTGCCATGTGCTACATAATTGTGGGCTCCTGCTTGAGCCTCACTGCAGAGAAAGGCTCAGACCCTGGAAGCAGAAGCTGTAGCCTGTGTAGCTTTTGTTTTCTGAATGAGAATACCTTCTTATGAGGTACCTGAAAACATACATGTTCCTCATTAAAACGTGAACATCCCAGAAGTGAATACAACAGAAAGAAGAACTTCCTGCTTCCTCTCTACGCCCTCCTCCAATACATTATCCTCTGGACTTCAAAAAACTTCTCATACTGTATGTCCAGTCATTTCCTGTGGCATTGCCCTTGCCCCTCTGGAAGCACCCCAAAGCAGGGCTTGCATGTCTCCACATGTCTAATCCTTGGTTGTAACTCTACTTTTCTGTGTCCAAGTCTCAGAAAAGTCTGTGGAAGATTAATGTCCGTGCCATAGGTGGTGTCTCCCCATGCTCTCGTCTCTAGACTTCAGTAGCGTCTCCCCATGCTCTCGTCTCTAGACTTCAGTAGCGTCTCCCCATGCTCTCGTCTCTAGACTTCAGTAGTGTCTCCCCATGCTCTCGTCTCTAGACTTCAGTAGCGTCTCCCCATGCTCTCGTCTCTAGACTTTGATAAGCAGAAATGGCTGTGAGTTCCAGGCAGACGTGGCGGGGAGCCATTTGTTCATTGTGTATTGGTAACCTTTGCCATCTGGGTCTCCCTGGGTTCTCTGCTCCAATGTTGAGTCTCAGGGGATCTCTTTTGAATAAACTGGTCAACGTCTACTTCCCACAATCTGTGTTGGTCGCCTCCCAATTCGTCCAGGGGTTGTATCTCAGGATGCAGGAGGCCGAGGCAGGGGGATTGTGAGTTCCAGGCCCATCGGGGCTACGTAGTCCCTATCTCAGAGGGGAAGGATTTCTTATCAGGTCCCTGTAGCTGAGTTACATTGAAACATCTCCTTACAGCTATGCAAAGCACCTGAATTTGATTACCTTTTCATTTTCTTCCTTGAGCTCCTTAATTCCATGCGCACATGCGTGCACGAGCCTGAACACACACATGTACATATACCACACCACCACCTCCACACACACAGGGTCAACGTCATGGCATTCCAACCAATAAGGATCCAACTGAAGAAGGGGAAGGGGGAAATCCTTGTTAAAGTTATTTTATGGGGTGTACCCCACTCTATTCCACACAGCTCCTGAATAAAAGATACAGAAACTTGGTCTTATTTTTACAAGCTGTTTGCACTATTGCTGGACAGGTTCTAAGTGAATTCTAACCTACATCCCATCCCGGGTGAAGAGGAAACTTCTGGATTCTTTGGAGAGTCAGTTGTATCAGACGGTGTTTTGCTGGGGGGCAGGCACGTGAAGGAGTGTCTTCCTGAAACCTGAGGCAGACACAGTGAGAGGGTGTTTCACTAAGGCAAACACGGGAAGGATCATTTCCCCAAAACAGACACTGGTAAAAGGATGTTTCGCTGAGCAGACACGTGAAGGAACTTTTTGCTGAAGCAGACACAGGTGAGAGGATGCGTGGTGTTAAGAAGGACCCAACAGATGGTGTGTGACACTGGACGGCACTGCCATTCTTCAATGGAGAGCTCGGGCCTATTGGCAGAGTGAGACAGCTGAGACAGACTCATGTGCTGAGGCGGGACATAAGGTGAGGGAAGACTTGTGGGGGACGTGATGATTGGAGGGAGGATAAATAGGACTCAGCGGACAACGCTTCCTGGTCTGTCAGATTTGCAGATCTCTGCTTTGTTGAGAGAGGCACAGCAAAGGTGTCCCTGGTGGTCCTGATTCCTCGTTCCTCCTGCTGAGTCCTGCCAGTTTGGCTGACGACTGACTATTTTTCTAGGCTGTGCCACCGCTGCTGATTCCTGTTTGCTACCCTGACACTATAGAACTGGACTACTCAAATGTTCCTGACATATTTTCAAGTGATCGAGCTGTCACCGCTGACTCCTGTGACCTGAACTGCTGACATCCTGACAACGCAGATGGGATTTGCTCCAAAGAACGATTTCTAAACAGGTCCACTTCCCCCACAATAATGTTTCTTTTCCACGACCTCTGGTGGGTGGTGGGCTAGAAAAGAGGTTAAAGCATCTAGGCACCACCATTAAAAGGAGGGTTTGAGGGCTGGAGAGATGGCTCAGCGGTTAAGAACACCAACTGCTCTTCCAGAGGTCCTGAGTTCAATTCCCAGCAACCACATGGTGGCTCACAACCATCTGTAATGGGATCTGATGCCCTCTTCTGGAGTGTCTGAAAACAGCTACAGTATACTTACATATAATAAATAAATAAAAAATCTTTAAAAAAAAAAAGTAGGGTTTGAAAAATCTAAAGCTACACCCATATTATTGCTGTTTGAGTCTTACCGGCCTAGCTCTGCCCCATGTGTGACTACGGGCAGACTTCTTCCTGGCCACGTGCTTCTGGTCCATCCTGCCTGATGGCGGCCTCCTCCTCTATCCGTCTTCTCTCTCCTCCTGAGTGGCCTCTCTCAAGACCCCTCTCTTGATTTTAAGTCCCGCTTTCCTTTCCTTTCTGCCCAGTCACAAGCCCCAGCCATTTATTGACCAATCAGGGATTAGTGGGGAGCATTACCATATGGAGGTTATACAGTGCTCCAGGATCAGGTTGCTGTCTGGAGAGGGACACAGAAGTCAGCTTCTGAATACACAACACACAAGACTAACCCCAACAAATCCTTTTAAGCATAAGCATAAAAAGGAATTCTGTGGCGCATTTAGAAAGCAAGTGGATACATCTGGAGAGATGGTTCCACAGTCCAGAGCATTTGCTGCTCTCCTGAGGACCTGGTTCGCGTCCCAGCACCCGTATCGGGCAGCTGGCAGCCTGCAGCTCCAGTTCCTGGAGACCCAGTGTCTTTTTCACACCTTCAGGGACACTGTGCAGATACATGGGATGTGTGTATATACATATACACATACACATACTTATACTTATACCTATACTTATATATACTCGTATATAATTTTATATATACACATATATGTAAATATACATACATACAGTCACATCCTATGTTACAGGGCAAAAGCTCACAAAGGTCCCCACAGTTGGTGGTTTTACAAACAAGCAGTTCTAGACTGGGTAGGAACCACTTTTCTCTGACATGAAGTAACCATGGTTGCATTGGCCAACGTTTGGGCCTTTCTTGGGCCATGTTTCTTCCAATAGCAAACAATTACCAGCCCATGGTACTAGGATTGTCAGTAGCCTAGAGTCCCTGTGGAAGCCACACATTTATTAGCTCCGACTCCTCTCAGCGAGCGAAGAAGAGGGCGAGTGTTGGCAGTTCTTGTCTGCTTGCATCACCTCTGCCACTCATTTTCTTCTTGACTGCATGCTGCTCCCCACCCAGCATCTTGAGGCTCTTGCCCGAGAACAGGAGCATCTAGTTTCACAAGAATTCCGTCGTGTACCTTCACCAGTCAGTTTTTATGAAGAGCAGATCCTGGTGGCGCCCCACAGGATTCGGGGTCTTTTCATGGCACTCTACCCACCCCCTCAGAGTTCTTGACAATGAAGAATTCAGTGATGAGAAAGGTAACACAGAGCGCTCTGCGAAGACGGCCAATCCCTTGACCGCAGGCAGAGGCAGCACAAAGCTCAGCTTCCCGGCAGCCCACCCTATGGTCTCTCCACCCTGACAGCACCAGCCTATTGATCAGGTGACCCTCATCCCAGGCCCTGGGTTTAAGTTGGCAGGAGCTCTCTGCCTTGGCAAGTGTTTGCTTACTCATAGCCGGAACCTTTGCGGTAGTTACATTTTAATCCCATTAAAAAAAAAACAAAAAAACAACCCTGTAGCCTCGGGGTGGGGGCAGGGATATCAGGAGGCTGGGAGCAGCATCCAGGCATGTGACAAAGGGTGGCATCTGGAATGAAGAGGCAGGACCTCAGTTGTCCATGCCAGCACGGGGGCCAATAAACTTTACCGTTCTGTTTGGATTGGCTTTGGTTTTGGGTGTTTAGAAAAACCTAAAGGCTCTAGATGGAGCTGGCAGTGGGCAGCGGGGTAAGAAGATTAACGACCCAAAGATAAGTTAGGGTCCCCAGCTAAAGTTTCCCTGACTTGGTTAATAAATAAACCAATATTAAGCTGCTCTGGCACATTCTATCCTGTAGCCCAGAAAGAATCCTCCTTATTGCCAGCGGACAGACACAAAGACTAGATTAGTAACTCCAGTCTCTGGCCAGCCTCATTGTGGCTGTGTCTGCTCAACAGAGTGCGTGGCAAGGCCACCATTAACTCCATCCAGGGTCACCCTGGGAGTACCACAGAGACTCAGAGGCAAAGGCAGGCTCCTGGAGCCCTGACGCAGGGGACTGGCCCCGGAGGGTTTGGGTATGTCTGCCACTGGCCCCACCCCATGCCCACTGCCTTACATGCCCACTGTCTTTCCTTACTCTCATGACAACCCCACACCACAAAATTACTCTTTGTGACCTCCCTCTGTGACATATGGAAAACTTACAGCTCAGAAACGTTATATAATAAAAGTAAATTGAAGCTGGGCATGGTGGTGCACGCCTATAATCCCAGAACTCAGGAGGCAGAGGCAGGCAGATTTCTAAGTTTGAGGCCAGCTTGGTCTACAGAGTGAGTTCCAGGACAGCCAGGGCCATATAGAGAAATCATGTCTCTAAAACCAAACAACCAAACAAAAAACCCCAAAACATCCCCCCCCCAATCAAACAAACTCCCCCAAACAAAACACCAAAAAACAAACAAGCAAAAAAAACAAAAAACAAACAAACAAGTAAAAACAAACTGGCAGAAGCAGAGGTCCCAAGCAAGTTCCATGATCTTATGTCAGAGACTGAGTTTAAACAGATCACAAAGGCATTTTCCCACAGAGAGATTAGTGAGTGGTGGGTTTTTAGTTCTGTGTGTGTGTGTGTGAGAGAGAGAGAGAGAGAGACAGACAGACAGACAGACAGACAGACATTCAATGAATCAAGGAGAAGGATGTAAAGGGGCCATGGGAAGGGAAGAAGGCAGGAACCTATGGGCAGGGAAGCTGCAGGGCATCTAACCTGTATGTTGAGATCTATGGGAACATCATGACTGTGTGCCGAGAACTGCAGCCAGGGCCCAGCTCTCTGGGAGAGAGCAGCAGAGCAGGCAGGTGGCCCCCCACGAAGTTCTTCTTGGCCAGCCCTGTAGACATGTTTTCTGATATCTGGGGCATGGAGAACTGGGCCAGTTCATGATATTTCTGCTAGGAAAGCTCTTTAGACTCTCAAAATCCTTTCCAAAAAGAAGTTGATCTTTTCTTGTGCTTTGAATAGTTTGTTGAATGACACATTTTATTTTGTCATTTTGCGGAGATTTTGTTTTTGTTTTTTAATCAACTTCTTTTACAAATCAAATATATTTTTCTCTTAAAAGTAGAGTGTTGGCCGGGGGGTGGGGGTGGGATGGGGGGTGGTGGTGGTGGTGGTGGCAGCGGTGGCGCACGCAGTAATCCCAGCACTCTGGGAGGCAGAGGCAGGCAGATTTCTGAGTTCGAGGCCAGCCTGATTACAGAGTGAGTTCCAGGACACCCAGAGCTATACAGAGAAACCCTGTCTCAAAAAAACCAAATCCAAAAAACAAACAAAAACAAAAACAAAAAACCCAAAAAACAAAGTACAGTGTTTTGAGTGACTTGTTCAAGATTCAAAAAAGATTCAAAAAATCCCTTGGGTATCAGTTACAACCAAGTGTTCCAACTGTGAAGTCAGAGCCTTCTGGTTGAACATAGAACCCACATATTCAGCTCCCAGACAGCCGGACTTTCTGTTCCTCAGAGGACCTCAGCTCAGAAACTGTCCTAAAATCTATGCCTGATTTCATATCCTGTCTCTGTAACAGGCCCATATTCTCCTGAGGCGGCCTGTGCTCCATCCACTCTTTCAGTGAATATGCATTAATGCCTGCTAAGTGCCAGGCAAGTCTCACCACTGGGATTGTTAAGTTCTATGAAAACTCTTTGCGATGGAGAGGCATCTGGTTTGACATTACAGACTCTGAAGACATTACCTGGATCACAGTCCCAGCTTGTTAGATAGAAGGCCCTGGCAATACCATTCTGTAGCATAGTGTAGCGGTGGCAGCGGTAACTTTCTTGAAGTGATGAAAACCTAGAGGTGGCCCAGCCTCTGTCAGGAAAAGTGCATGAGTGCAATGAAGATGGCTCTCCTCACAGAAGGCGTGAGGAAGTGGGCCCCCACATGGCAAGGACCTTCAGCGATACTCATGCAGAATCTCCTGGCCTTTCCCAAGGGAATGCTTAGTTCACTTTTACCTTGTATTTGTGTTCTTGTCTTTGCTATCGGAAGTCTGTACTTTCACTTTGTCTGTGACAGCTATTTCCCCAGAATCAGAAAAATGAAAGCTCGGACTATGATCCATTCTTGTTTGTTTCTGAGGATTGTGGAAATGGAACAAGTCACTACTCCTCTATTAATGATGGTGATGCGGTTGAGTCAACATAAGGCCCTGGCCTGGGTACATCAGCTAAGGTCCTGATGTTCTCTTCCAGTAGGAACTTAGTTTGAGCAACAATTTGCCCACCAACCTGTTCCCCTCAAAAATGTTAGATGGTTATCAGACAGTTAGAAAGGTCTTGCTGGATCATTGGCTCCAAGACCTAAAAGGAACATTCAGACGTGTGCCAAGCAAGATGAAGGACTGACTCAGGTTCCCAATTTCCTGAGGCCACTGGGCATTGGGAAATTTCCTGAGACCACTGGGCATTAGAAGAAGTAGATCTGTTGATTAGGATATGGGAGGTGCTAGATGCTAATAATTAAATGAGAATTTCCTTGGTATGTAGTCTATCATTTCTCTATACTGTAACCACAATTGCTAACAACCACTTGGGACCAATGTGCTGAGTTAGATATTAACTGCTTGCTGAAGCTGTGTTTCTTCTTTCTTCATACAGTTCTTGGGTTACAGGAAACCACAGAAACTGAGAAGGAAGGGAAAAGTACAGTGTGCGCATTATTGTCAAACATAGGAAGTTCTTAAAAGAGATTGTACATGGAAAATGAGAAAATGAATGTGAAACCTTTTCAGCTGTGATAAAACAGATACATAAATGAAGGTGACCTCAGCTGTCTCTGAGCCGGTGTGTGAGCTGTGTCTCCTGGGCAAAGTCTTCCTTCCCCATATTCCACATGTCCTCCCTCAGGTTCAACCCTGCTGGGGCTGGAGCTCAGCAAGAACCACATAAGCTCCCGGATGTAAAGCACATCGGTGGTGACAGCCAGCACCAAGATCTGTGTATAAGTCACTTGTAGGGTCATCTCGACCACACAAGTTAGCAAGAATGAGCAGGACTAATATGATAACGAATGTGCGCTTCTCCTAACAGTACATGCAGGCTGTTTTAGGAAGACACAGAGAGGCATGTGTAACCCAGGAGGAGGTTTCCCAAAGATTTACATCCTAAACGAGGATTTTAAAAAATCAGTTAATAATAGGAAGGGGATGCAATGGCAGGGAGGAAAATGTTCCGGATGGCTTGCAAAGACACAGAGGAAAGAGTGCTAGCTTTCTATGATATGTCCGCACAAAACTCGACTCATTAAGAACCGTGACATCAGGATTTGTAATGTGCCTTCTGATTTTGTTTGCTTGGCATTGTGACTAAAATGCCTTAGAAAACAATTTAAAAGGAGGAAAGATTTACTTTATGATTTCAGAATGTTCAGTCCAAAGGAACAAGACACCCACAAAGGCCTGGCCCTGGCCACCTACTTCTTCCTACTAACCCCCACCTCCCCAAATGAACACAACCTTCCAAACCAGTACCCCCAGCTGGGGACCAAGCATTCAGAACACCACAAGCCTGTGGAAGACAGTTGATATTCCAATCATGACACTGTATCCACTTAATCATCAATCTATAATTCCAGAGAATTCAGACTCATCTATCAAAGGTCAAGTCTAAACTACATCCATCTCCAGCAAGGGTGGCAAACAATCATGCAAGCTTCTCTAAGCAGTAGGTTAACCTACTGGTTTCTTGGATGAATTTTGCTACGGGCTCCCTGGGACACAGCATGGCTGATGCTTTTCACCCCTCTGCATTACACAGAAAAGCTGCCTAATAATTTGCTCAGTTTTCATCTGCTGGCCAAATTTTATTTTTTTAAAGAACAATTGCTTTCATGGCAAATGTTCAGATAGGTCCTGCCAACACGCATTGTTTCTCTCTCCACTAAACTCACAAAAGACAAGTTAGGGCCTGGCCTCAACCTACAACAATCTGCCGATCTTCAAGATGAGATCGCCACAGAGCTGTGTTGTAGGACCAGCCAGCAAATCTCAGCTTGAACAGAGTAAACACCTGAAGGACGATGAGCAAAGTGAGCTGTGCACATAGAGGGTGCCCAGGAGTCCGCTGGATCTGTGATTAAATGTCAAGTTTTGCCAGGCGGTGGTGGCGCACGCCTGTAATCCCAGCACTCTGGGAGGCAGAGGCAGGCAGATTTCTGAGTTTGAGGACAGCCAGGGCTATACAGAGAAACCTTGTCTCAGAAAAAAAAAACAAAAAAACAAAAAAACAAAAAAGAAATTTAAAAAAATGTCAAGTTTTAAAGAAACTAAAGGGGAAGAAAATTTTCCCAGCAAGTAATAATTTTTCTTAGAAGGCCAATAAAACTTCTTTCTTAATTAAACAAAGCAAAGCAAAACAAAACAAAACAAAGGGATTTTTATCCAGGGATAATGGGAGGAAAGGGATTTTGTAATTCATCTGAATCTATGATTGTCAAACAAGTTTTGGCTTGAGGAAGGAACCCTTTGTTTAAACCATTACCAAGATGTGTAAACAAGAGAAAAGACAACCGCTCTGGCACTGTCAGGGTTGCTCCTCTAGCCCTAATTGAATCTACTAAGAACTCAAGCGCGGGCAGGGGATGGTAGTTCACCTAGTAAAGAGCTCACGGTACAAGGCTAGAGTGAGTTCAGTCCTGCATTCATGTAGAGAAGCAGGCACAGTGACATGCATTGCCACCTCAGGGCAGGGAGGCAGACACAGGAGGATCTTTGGGGTTCACTGGCCAGTCAGCCTAACCAGGAGTCCAGGTCCCAGTGAGAGTCCCTGTCTCTGATGGTAGAATTCTATTCTTTGCTTTCTTTTTCTTGTCTGCTTTTCCGTCTTTTCTATGGTGAATAGGGTATTATCATAAGAAAGGTGGAGTTGTCACCCAGCGACTTTAACTTTAAGCTTTAAAATGTTCTTGCAAAGTCAGATGCTGGCTGCCCAGCTCCTCTGGTTCCTTTTAAACTGTCTTTCTTTAGCAGTTCCTGGAATCAAACCCAGGGCCTCAGGTGTGGTAGGCAAGCATTCTACCAGGAGGCACTGGGTCAGTGTAATCCCTCATGCTAAGGAAACCAAGTCAGGACAATTGGGAGTTCAAAGTTAGCCTGGGCAATATGGACACCACATAGTAAGGCCTTGTCTTAAAGAAAAACATCACCTAAAAATAATTTTAATAGTATGAGGAGATATCTGTTAAGATGTCAAACTTAAGAAACATGGCTGTTTCTGGGTGGTGGTGGCATATACCTTTAATCCCAGCACTCAGGAGGCAGAGGCAGAGGCAGAGGCAGAGGCAGAGGCAGAGGCAGATAGATCTCTTCTGAGTTCAAGGCCAGCCTGGTTTACAGAGAGTTCCAGGACAGGCATGGCTACACAGAGAAACCCAGTCTAGAAAAACAATAAAAAACAAACAAACAAACAAACAAACAAACAACAACAACAACAAGAAACATAATTGTTGAGACTATGAATAATGGTCATTTAAGACATGCATTTAAAAAATTAGTTGTCTTTGAGTAGTATAGATTTTTTTCTTCTATTTTCTGCACATTCCAGATATGTTACAATAAAATTAGATTATTTTTATAATCGAGATATGGGGCAGGCCAGACGGCTCAGCAAGTA
Source organism: Apodemus sylvaticus (assembly GCF_947179515.1). Lineage (NCBI taxonomy): Eukaryota > Metazoa > Chordata > Mammalia > Rodentia > Muridae > Apodemus > Apodemus sylvaticus. The sequence goes on along the minus strand of NC_067475.1, from coordinate 40,569,437 downwards.
AAACATTTAGCACATAAGTCTGACAACATGAGCTTGATCCCCAGAACACATGTGAAATAGAGAGAGAACTGGGGCGTAGCACCGCCTCCTGACATCTGCATGTGCACTGTGGTATGGATTCATACTCAGACCCCCTCCACACATGCGTGTATACACACATCATTAATTCTAAAACCTAGTTTTTCCCTGTTAATGTCCTGTTACATTGCCTAAGCTCATCTGTAATTCAAGTGATGTTCTTGCCTTATTTTGTCAAATAGCTAGGACTATAGGCATGTACCACCACACGTGACTCAGAAGATATACGATATACGTATTTAAGGGAAAATGCTGTGCAAGACAGACCCCTTAGCAAGTCTATAAACAGATGTCAAGAAAGTATATATGCAAAATCAACAGCTTTAGCTGGGCGGTGGTGGCACATGCCTGTAATCCCAGTACTCTGGGAGGCAGAGGCAGGCAGATTTCTGAGTTCGAGGCCAGCCTGGTCTACAGAGTGAGTTCCAGGACAGCCAGGGCTATACAGAGAAACTCTGTCTCAAAAAAAAAAAAAAAAATCAACATTTTTCAGAGATTATAAGAGATACTTGTAGATTTGTTTTAAAAGTAGTGTTCCAGGGCCAGAGAAATGACTCAGAGGTTAAGAGCACTGACTGCTTTTCAAGAGGTCCTGAGTTCAATTCCTAGCAACCACATGGTGGCTCACAGCCATCTGTAATGGGATCCGATGCTCTTTTCTAGTATGTCTGGAGAGAGTGACTGTGTACTCACATACATGAAATAAATAAATAAATCTAAACTAAAGTAAAAAAAACAGATTTCCAGTCTTTGTCTTCCCCAAGTCAAGACAATCTACCTGGACACATACTGCTGACAATCTCTACTTCTTAGCATTCAAATTATACTTGGTGATCCACATCAGGAGCCGTTCAATGTGCGAATGTTAACATCTCAATTCAATACCTTCTAATACAAGCAATTTCTTATTGCACCTCTAAATAACAGGACATAGCTTATATCTTTTTTTTTAAGTTTATTTATTTATTATATGTAAGGACACTGTAGCTGTCTTCAGACATTCCAGAAGAGGGCGTCAGATCTTGTTACAGATGGTTGCGAGCCACCGTGTGGTTCCTGGGATATGTTCTCAGGACGTTCAGAAGAGCAGTCAGTGCTCTTAGCCACTGAGCCATCTCTCCAGCCCAGCTTATATCTTTTAATACTCATGAATATAGCCCCTTTATAAACTTTGTGTCCTCAAGTACCAGTTATTGAAAAGAGTCTTTCTTTGGGGAAAGCAAGCTAGCCATAGGAAATAGTATCATGCAATTCAACTCAGTCACTTTGCAAATGAGATTCTAAACCTTCCTAGAGTGAGTGCCTGAGGTCCCTCTGCTCAGGGGACCATCTCTGCCCTGGCTATGACTCTGGATTCTGGTTCTGGCAGCCTGTGGTTCTCGCTAGTGAATGATAACTATTCTTCATTTAATGGCAAATATATTTTCTGATTTTGTGTTCATCTTGGAGCGAAACCCTATTCATGGAATCTAGAATCCAAGTTTCCATATTCCTTCACCAATTTCCTTCACCATATTCCTTTATCAATTTCCTTCACCACTGAATACAGTTTATGGTAATAATCTCTCCCCCACCCCTCTTCCCCCCTACCTATACTGTATATCCCTGGTTGGCCTAGAACTCACTTTTAGACCAGGCTGGTCTTGAACTCAAAGATCTGATTGCCTCAGTTTCTCTAGTGCTGTGAATGAATGAGTTGACATGCCCAGAACACTTTCTCTTCTTTGTTTTAGGAATTTTGTTACAGCAATGAAAGACAAAATTACTCAATATTAATTATTAATCAATATTAATTAGTGTACTGGCTGGTTTTGTGTGTCAACTTGACACAGGTTGGAGTTATCACAGAGAAAAGAGCTTCAGTTGGGGGCGTGCCTCCATGAGATCCAGCTGTGGGGCATTTTCTCAATTAGTGATCAAGGGGGGGTGGGACCCATTGTGGGTGGTGCCATCCCTGGACTGGTAGTCTTGGGTTCTATAAGAGAGCAGGCTGAGCAAGCCAGGGGAAGCAAGCCAGTAAGTAACATCCCTCCATGGCCTCTGCATCAGCTCCTGCTCTGCTTGAGTTCTAGTCCTAATTTCCTTTCATGATGAACAGCAATGCAGAACTGTAAGCTGAATAAACCCTTGCCTCCCCAACTTACTTCTTGGTCATGATGTTTGTGCAGGAATAGAAACCCTGACTAAGACAATTAGTCTGCAAATAGTCTTTGCTTTAAGGAATGTTGTTTGTGTTTGTTTGTTCGTTCGTTTTTTTCAAACAGGGTTTCTCTGTGTAACCCTTGTTTTCCTGGAGCTAGATCTGTAGACCAGGTTAGCCTAGAAGTCTGCTTCCTGAGTGCTGGGATCAAAGGCATGCATGGGTCATGTTGTCAGACTTAATGCTAAATGTTTTACTTGCTGAGCCATCTGGCCTGCCCCATATCTCAATTATAAAAATAATCTAATTTTATTGTAACATACTGGAATGTGCAGAAAATAGAAGAAAAAAATCTATACTACTCAAAGACAACTATTTTTTAAAAATACATGACTTTTATTAGATATATTCTTTACTTACATTTCAAATTATTTCCCCTTTCCTGGTTCCCCCCTCCGAGAAAGTCCCATAAGCCCCCTCCCCTCCCCTTTCCCCAATCAACCCCCTCCCACTGTCTTAAATTGTCTATTATTCACAGTCTCAACAACTATGTTTCTTGTTGTTTGTTTGTTTTTTGAGACAGGGTTTCTCTCTGTAGCCCTGGCTGTCCTGGAACTCACTCTGTAAACCAGACTGGCCTTGAACTCAGAAGAGATCTACCTGCATCTGCCTTCTGAGTGCTGGGATTAACGGTGTATGCCACCATTTTAATACTGGCAGATATGATAACACAGCAGCTCTCTGGTCAGTCTTACACCACTGCACTAGACAATGGGTTCATTAATGGTTATCAGTTTTTTTGCATGCAAACATGTGGGATTATTGACAAATTTTCCTTTCCTTTTTTTTCTTTTTTTTCTTAGAGATTTTTTGTTTGTTTGTTTGGTTGGTTTTTTGAGACAGGGTTTCTCTGTGTAGCCCTGGCTGTCCTGAACTCACTTTGTAGACCAGGATGGCCTCGAACTCAGAAATCCACCTACATCTGTCTCCCAAGTGCTGGGATTAAAGACCTGCGCCTCCATTGCCCTGCTAGAGATTGATTTTTTTTTTAAGATTATTTATTTATTTAATGTATATGAGTCCACCATTGCTCTCTTCAGACACACCAGAAGACAGCATCAGATCCCCTTACAGATGGCTGTGAACCACCATGTGGTTGCTGGGAATGGAACTCAGGACCTCTGGAAGAACAGTCAATGCTCTTAACCACTGAGCTATCTCTCCAGCTCCCCAAATTTTCCTTTTCAATCCCAACCCTCACATTGTCCTGTCGCACCAGTTTCCTTTTCAACCCCCAATTCTTTTCTTGGGAAAGACTGTTTTTCTTTACTCGGTCTTAGTGCTTGTTAGCACTGTCATGGCAGTGTTATTGTCTCCTTTCTAACCAGGGCAAGATGAAGGCTCACACACTATTTTGACACATCTTCTGATCCTTTATTCACTGTGGTTCTCATTAAGCCATGCTAGATAATGCCCAAAGTCTTCTTGCAGGACTCCAGATCAAGTCATTTCCTACTGTAATTTGACAAATCACTTGTGGGTTTAACATATCTGTACCTTTCCTTTGTAGCAACAACTACAGGATAATTTGCCTTGCGTCTGTTCTATGACTGGCATTGGACTGCAAGTTACAACAGAACAGGGAGCACTGTGCACTTACTGGCAATTTGCCTGCATAGCCTCACACTGACAAATCCTGGATACTTGAGAAATATCTGCTGAGTGGCAGTTTAAGTAAAGATGTTTTGAAAGTTTTTTGGTTCTGTCAATTCTACCTTACTCAAGGGTACAGTAGTCCTCAGACACCAAACCCAAAGCCTCCTTTTGGTCCTTCCTTAGACACACTCTTGTTCGTGCCAGTGAAGGGTACCGCTGCTCAAGGAACGGGCCTTTCTCCTGTTGTCAGTCCCAATCCATTTCGTGGCACTTGCCTAGCTCTGTCACAGACCACATCCTTAAGATGATGTCACTTAGTGACTCCTAGGCATGGAAACGAAATCACAGCAATTGAGTTAAAACAAAAAAAAAAAAAAAAAAAAAAGAGAGAGAGAGAGAATTTCAATCTACCTTATAAGAAAAATACATCAGGTAGCCTCCTAATGCTAGAATTAAATTCAGGGTCACAAAAGAAAAAAAAAATCATTGTTCCAGCTGAAGCATCTGGGCAACGCTTTGCTCTTGATCAATAGGGTATACTCAGGAAGAGAGAACACACCGGGGCAGTTTTTATTCCGAGGAAGGTGGTGAGTGTGTGCTTTCCCCACGGACTGGGATCAGAGCTCACAATCTTAGTGGGCTAGTCTGGAAAGAGCTGGCCCACGGGAAATGGAAAGTCGGAAAGGTGTCAGGGCTCCAAACAGAAAGGGGTCACTGCTCCAGGCCACCAAGCCCTAGGACAGAGCAGCAGACCTTATATGAATCAAAGATTTCACTGGGTGAGAAGGATCAGGATGGTTGCCAGTCAGAAAAGACTGCTGTTTGATGGTTCTTGCACTATTGACAACAGGAATTTAAATCCTCAGATGTTGTTTGTTCTCAAAAACAAAACAAAAAGAAAAATCCCCAAACAAAAACTGGGTGGAAAGTGTTATCTATTTCTACAGCGATGAATTCTCCATGGATTTTTTTTTTTCTTGTCTCCTTTGATCTAAATTCTTAGAACTCGTGAGTTGGTTAGGCTTTCAGAGTGACAGAGCTTGTCACAGGCCAGGCAGAGGAACAGGGTTTGGAAGGAAAGTGCTAGCAGTGCTATGAGATCCTACCGAAGTCAAGGTAAATGAAAAGAATCCAGAGGCACTGGGTGTTAGTGACTCCTCCTATTTACACAGGAGGGGATTAAGGCTCCTGCAAACAAAGCTCACAGTACACCTGTGAGGAGGAAGACTAGCTCGCTCTCCCTGGGACAAAAGAGGAGACTCACAATGACTCTGCAACTGAGTTCTTCTGCTCTCCCCGGGACAAAAGAGGAGACTCACAATGACTCTGCAACCGAGTTCTTCTGGTTTGTATTCCTTTCTTTTGCACCCAGAGGAAATGTAGATTACGCTTCTCTTCAGCAACAGTATCATTAAGTAAAATATGTAAGGCATATAAATCATGCACAGACACATTCAAGAATTTAAATTACCTGTAATTTGGACCAGTAAAGCCCTTAGGTTCCTCCGACCGCCTGTCGTTGGTTGTTTTGAAGCAGGCCCAGGCTAACAGGATTCCTTTTTTTTTAATTTAATTTTTTTTATTCTATATATTCTTTATTTATATTTTAAGTGATTTTCCCTTTCCTGAATCCCCCCATCCCCAAAAGCCCCATAGGCCTTCTTCCCTCCCCCTAGTTCCCCAATCCACCCATTCTCTCTTCCCTGTCCTGGTATCCCCCTATACTGCTGCACTGAGCCTTTCCAGGACCAGGGGCCTCTCCTTCCTTCTTCTTTGGCATCATTTGATGTGTGCATTGTGTCTGTTTATCAGTGAGTGCATACCATGAGTGATCTTTTGAGACTGGGTTACCTCACTTAGGATGATGTTCTCCAGTTCCATCCATTTGTCTAAGAATTTCATGAATTCATTTTTTTTCTAATGGCTGAATAGTACTCCATTGTGTAAATATACCGCATTTTCTGTATCCATTCCTCCATCGAGGGACATTTGTGTTCTTTCCAGCTTCTGGCTATTATAAATAGGGCTGCTATGAACATTGTGGAGCATGTGTCTTTATTACATGCGGGGGGAATCCTCTGGGTATATGCCCAGGAGTGGTATAGCAGGATCCTCCAGAAGTATCATTCCCAGTTTTCCGAGGAACTGCCAGACTGATTTCCAGAGTGGTAGTACCAGCCGGCCTCCACCTGCTGAGTGGAGGAACTGTGTGTGCTACCACACATGGTCTCTAAGGGTCTACATATGTAAATCTCAGAAACATAATGTGAAGCCTGCTGGGTATTCCTGTTATGAGTCTGTCAACCTGCGACAGCTAGGTTGTAACAGGAGAGAGTAGAACAGGACAACAATTTTGAGGACGAGAGATGCTCATGGTCAGAAGGCACGTGTACGCTTCCGACCCTAGCACATGAGTGATAGACCTCACTCACTGAGCATTTATTACAAGCCAGATACTGAGCTAAAACCTCACCAACCTTCTCTTACTGACTCATCACACCTACCTGCCAACCGAGGATCTCATGTCCTGTGGCCTCCAGGGACCCTGAACAGAAATTCATAGAGGAAAACATACATTCACATAAACAATATTTTTATATGTTTGTTTTGAGACAGTCTCTCTGCATAGCTCTGGGACTCCCTCTGTAGACCAGGCTGGCCATGAATTCACGGAGATGGACCTGCCTCTGCCTCCCAAGGGCTGGGATTAAAGGAGTGTACCAACACTACCTGGAGGCTAAACCGATTTTTAAAAAAACGATCCTAGGATCTTGGAGAGATCATTTTAGAGAGAGAAATGAGTTTAGGAACCATGACCACTAAGTCACTAACCATGACCAAATATTTACATGGATGCAAGAGAATATAATCAAAAGTCTCACAATGACCACAAAAAAATCAGCAAAAAGAATCAGTTGTTTATATTTAGTAAGGCCATGTGAGGGACTGCTTCTGGGAAACCTCTTCTCCTCCAGGGACTTTTGCTCATTGGAGGTGCACAAATATGTACTCAACATCAGTCTCACTTTTTCTGGAAGGATCTAGCCTTTCGTATTTCTTACTAGTTTAACGATTCAGATTCATTTTTCTTTTGGAAAGATTTTTGCTCCCTTATAATGAAAACCTTATTTGGCTCTAACATACCTGACTTGTTTCAACTAAAGTTTAAGTTTCCCGTGAAAAACTTAATACATGGTCAGTTTGCTATTATACCCAGCCCACCCCACCCGGAATGGTGAAGAATCACAGCTTGTAAAAGTGTGAGTCATAAAGCATCCTCTGTTATCATCTGTTCCTTATGCTTAAGTTACCTGAAAACTAACTGCCCTGTGGTATTTTTACTGTTTAAGTTCCATCCATGGGCTTAGGTCTCTCTCTTGAAGGATTAGGCTTCTGAAAGGGAAAAATTAAAGTTGCACTCTCTAATTTCATACAGTGCCAGCAAATAGGTAAATTAACACACTGGGAGGAAAAATCAGTTTTGGTGGGTGTGTGTGGGGGGGAGGTTCTAGTACAAAACAAAACAAAGAAAAAAAGAAAAAAGAAAAAGAAAGAAAAAAGAAAAAGAAGGGCAGGGCGCAGGGAAGGGGGCACTCGCTAATTCACGTCGGAAACAGAAGCAGGCAGGCTTGGTGGCACACGCCTGTAATCCCAGCACTCTGGGAGGCAGAGGCAGGCGGATTTCTGAGTTCGAGGCCAGCCTGGTCTACAGAGTGAGTTCCAGGACAGCCAGGGCTATACAGAGAAACCCCGTCTCGGAAAACAAAACAAAACAAAACAACAACAACAACAACAAAAACAAAAAAAACCCAGAAGCAGGCAGGCTCTCCAAGCCTGGGAGGACGGACCTCTGGCTGTCCTGCCGAAGAGGGCGTGTCCAGGGCCGCAGCGCGGCGGCCATTGGCTGAGCGGCGTTCCCCGCTCCGTCAACTCTCACGAGGAGCCGGCGGCCGGCGTAGGCCGTGCTCCGGCCGCAGACCGGCAGGGGGCGCCCGTCCGCGCGCTGCTCTCCCCGCGGCGCCGCCCGCGCCCGGCCGCCCGGCGCCACGCCCGCCGCAGGCCAAGGGCCAGTCACCCGCGGGCCTTGAGCCCCGCCGGCCCTCCGCGCCCCGCCCCTGGCCCGCCGCGGGACGAGTAACGGTTACGAAGCACTTTCTCGGGTGAGGTTTCTGCTTAGTCATTGTCTTCCAGGAAACAGCTCCGGCGTTCCGGCGGCGGCTCGAGCGGCGGCCGCAGAAGCCGCAGCGACCGTCGGCGCCAGCGCCTCCCTCCCTCCCTCCTTCCGTTCCTCCCTCCGGGACCGCCTCTCGGTCGCCGCCCGGCCTCCTCGGGCCCGAGCGCACACCGGGCTGTGGCCGCGCGGAGTCGGCAGCCTCGCGCTCGCCTCTGGGGCCTGGGGCACCGCCGTGCCCTGCGAGGCAGCCGTCTTCCCGCCCGCTCGCCCGCCCTCTCTCTCCGCGGCCCCGGCGCTGCCCGATCCCCTCGGGCGGCAGCTGCCATGGGCACCGACAGTCGCGCGGCCGGGGCGCTGCTGGCGCGGGCCAGCACCCTGCACCTGCAGACCGGGAACCTGCTCAACTGGGGCCGCCTGCGGAAAAAGTGCCCGTCCACGCACAGCGAGGAGGTGAGCACGGTGGTGGGGCCGAGCCCCGGGGGCTGAGGGTCTCCTCGCGGTGGGGACGAGCAGGGCTCTCCCGGGCTCGATCCGCCCCGGAGGCTATCCCCGGAGGTACCGCGGCGAGCTGGGTACCATCCCGAATTGGCAGGTGCCACTGCGGGGCGAGGGGCGCCTCCGCCGGTCGCAGTTGACCGCGCAACTCTGAGGTTCACCGGGTCCCCTGTCTGGCTGGACAGAGCCACTGCAGCCCCGCGTCTTCATTTTCTTCCCTCTTCCTTAGCCGGATAAAGGAATATTAGTTTAGTGCTTGGTAGATGAACTAACAATACGCTTAACTTTGATATCGTTGACCTTGCTTTCTCTATTGTGCTGGATTTGGATTTGGGACAAATACTTACTAGAAGTTAACATTTTATTTGCTTCAAAACTAACCATTAAAGAGGGGCACGGTGGTACTTTAATCCCAGCCCCGGGGAGGCAATGACAGTAGGATCTCATAGTTCGAGGCCAGCCTGGTCTGTATATTGAACTCCAGGACAGCCAGGGCTACCCTGTCTCAACCCCCAACCCTTATCCCCACAAAAACAAAACACCACCAACAACAAAAAACCCTAATTACTAGTTGGAAGTGACAGAGATAAATCTAGAATTAAAAAGGGTTACTTTTGTGTTAATGGGCCATTCTTGAGGCAGTAGTTCTCCATGGACAGTGCAACTAAATGCAGAGTTCCATAATATGGAACACGTTTACTTCTTAAGAAACAAAACAGATGTGCCAGTATTATGCGTTGGAAAGAAACATTTGCGCTTAGCAGCTATATGACTTTGAGACTTTTCCTAGCAATAACTTTAACCTTGAGGGATACCCTCTCATCAAGTAGTTGTGGTAAGTAAAAGATGGTGTGTGAAAATACTCTGCACACGAGCTTTTTATCAACTGGATCATCAGAAAGGTAAACAAATCCTGACTAAAGACTACATTTCCTAAGTTATGCCATCTTGTAATGTTAGTATCTGTGACCAGAGGCAAGCTTCTGCTCTTTCAATGAGGCAGGCTATACCGCAGCACCTGGAATCCTTCTAATTATGAGTTGAGAGCCTGCACTGGTCAGATTCAGGGATCAAACTCCTAGCCTGGCCCGAGCTCGGGTTCCAGCTCAGTTGGTCCGTTTGTTTGAACTGCCCGCTTTGCCTGTTTCACAGGTATGCTGGTTCTGAGAGCCATAGTTCTTCCCAGCACTGAGTCAGGTCCAGCATTGGCCACGAGTGCGGGTGTGCGCCTTATCTCACCACACCACGTAGTGGCTTTCAACGCTTGTTTGTTTTTATTCTTTGAGAATTTCAGTGCATCTTTCAACTGTCACCATCAGAGAGGCGTTCAGTGTTTTTTGACTGAAAATAATGCATTTTATTCATTCAGTCCAGATGTGTCAGTTTCTGTGTGTAGCAACATATTAGAAACAGGCTGCGTTGAAAGGATATTACTAACCCTTGCATACTGTGTGGGAGATGCTTTTTCTATCCTGTTGCACTTTGTACAAATTGACTTTTTAAGGTGAGGATGGTTGCCAGGCCTTTAGTCCCAGCACTCAGGAGGCAGAGAGGCAGGAGGGTCTCTGAGTTTGAAGCCAGCCTGGTCTACAGTGAAAGTTCCAGATCATAAAATAAAAGTATAATTGACTTTTTAAAGAGTAGGATGAGTGCCAGGCGGTGATGGTGCACGCCTTTAATCCCAGCACTTGGGAGGCAGAGGCAGGCGGATTTCTGAGTTTGAGGCCAGGTCTACAAAGTGAGTTTCAGTACAGCCAGGGCTACACAGAGAAACCCTGTCTCGAAAAAAACAAAAAAACAAAACAAAACAAAAAAAGAGTAGGATGAAAACTAAAGCAAGAAACATTGAGGAAGACATGTCGTGCATTGTAAGGACACTGCAGTAGATCATTAGAATGCAGGGGCTGTGTTCTGTTTGTACACAGACTTCTCTTCTGTGGGTGAGCTCCAAGGTCAGAGGTTGCTGTCTGATATTTTCCCCTGTTACACTCTTCTTTTAGGCAGGGTGTCTCACTGAGCCCAGAGCTCGGGGACTGGCGAGACAGGCCCGTGCCTTTGCCCTCGGGCCCCAGGACTACCTGCTGCCACCCACCGCTGTGCCTGGCTTTTCAGGAGGTGCTGGGATCTGAGTTCAGGTCCTCATGCTTGTCTGGCAAGTGCTTCATCCGGTGACCCATACCCTCAGCCTGCATAAAGAACAACCAGAGATCAAAGTGGGGTGAGCTGTTTAAAACAGCTCAACTTCACCGCAGAGATTAAGGAAACTGGAAAACAACAAAAATAACCACTATTGTTTTTCAAGGACTGATCATTTTTTCTTATAGATTCTTATTTTTTGATTTTTAGAACTTATTTATTTTGATTTTATTTTTTTATTTTATTTTATGTGCATTGGTGTTTTGTCTGCAGGCATGTCTGTGTGAGAGTATTAGCTATTGGTGTTATAGACAGTTGTAAACTATCAAATGGGTGCTGGGAATTGACCTGGGGACCTCTGAGAGAGCAGTCAGTCCTCTTAACCACTGAGCCATCTTTCTAGTCCCTAAAATTTACTTTATTTAATTTTTTATACATTTATGTATTTTGTATATTTATGTATTTTATATACTTATGTAACAAAAAAATGCCCTAACTAAAACAAATTCACATGTTGAAGGAGTTCATTTACTTGTTTTCTTTTTATTTTAGTGTGTGGGTGGTTAGCCTGTACATGTCTGTACATACATGTATACCTGGTGCCCATTGAAGCCAGAAGAAGGTATAACTCTTGAGACTGGAGTTACCCATGGTTGTGAGCTGCCACGTGGGCATTGGGAATTGAATCCTGGTTTTCCTAAAGAACACCAGTGCTCTCAACCAATGAACCATCCCTCAAGCTCCCCAAACATGTGGCCCAAAACACAACTGTATGTATACTCAGAACACTTATTTGTAACTCTGTTGTGTGAATCTGCAGCCTGCCTTTTGTAGGTGACAGCATTGTAGTGTGGCAGTGCAAGAAGTTGGACAGGAAAACTGGGCTTGGTGGTGGTCACCTATAAATGGATGTTCTTGGGTGTCCGCCTGGGCTCGGTCAGACGAAACAACTCCTTAGCCCCCAAAGGACAGCCATGATGGCATTTGACATTTGAACTGTGTGATAGTTTTGTTGTTGTTTGTTTGAGACAGGGTTTCAAACAAATCCTGGTGTAGTCCTGGCTGTCTTGGAACTAACGTTGACAACCAGGCTGGCCTCTTAGATCCGCCCGCCTCTGCCTCCCAAGTGCTGGGATTAAAGGTATGTGCCACCATTGCCCTGCTGCACATGATAGTTATTTTGTTTTTTAAGTTGTTACATAATTCCAGATCTAATGACTGACTCAGCTGTGGTGATATTTATCTTTAGTGATAATATATGAGTATTGTAAGAGTAGAGACAACAGGAAATGAAAAATACCGGGCACTATAGGTGATGTGTAATTTATAAGATTAAAAATCACTATTTTTATGGTAAAGCTAATGAATTTCTTCTTCTTCTTTTTTTTTAAATATTTATTTATTATATGTAAGTACACTGTAGCTGTCTCCAGACCCACCAGAAGAGGGTGTCAGATTTCATTACAGATGGTTGTGAGCCACCATGTGGTTGCTGGGATTTGAACTCAGGACCTTCGGAAGAGCAGTCAGTGCTTTTAACCGCTGAGTTATCTCTCTAGCCCCCGCTAATGAATTTTTTAAGTAATGAACTTTGGAAATCTTCTGTAATTTGTTCAGAAAGATTGATTAAAGAAATAGTTTCAGAAAAGGGGCTACTACTTTGAAGTTAAATTAATATCTTGGATCGGGGAATTCATCAGCAGAGCCCTAATATGTAAACTAGTCATCTTACCAGGGAAAAACACCTTAGACCATTTCCAAGATTTGAATTAAAGTACTGCTCGTAGAATTGTTAAGCTCTACTCAGTCCTGCTGCTTATTTGTAAGAGAATATTGACTTATTCACAAGCACAGGCTGTGTAAATAAGGAGCTGTGAGGATGAGTATAGACTGAACTAGATGGCCTTTGTGGGGACCTGAGGAGCTGACAAAGGAGAAGGTCAAAGGTCATGTGCATCAGAAACTCTGGAGAGGAGCTGAGGGTGGAGGGAGAGAGACTGGGAATAAGGGGGAGAGAAATACCAGAGACGGATTTTATTTTGAAAAACATAGTAATGAAACTAAAAACAAAACAAAGAACTCCAAAACTTCAAAAAGAATAAGCAACAAAAGAATACATTGACTTGTAATTTCTATCTGACCAGTTTAACTTAACTGTGCTTTGCCTAGCAGTGCAGATCTTGTGACTTGAGTCCAGGGGAGTTGTAAATGGCACATGAAGTACTATTGCAGACTACAGAACTTGACTTAGTGGCTCTGTTACCTTGCCTGGGTACCCTCTTGCCCCTTGTAACTATCTGTACTAAGAAGTGGTAAGATACGCGTTGTATCAGTCTTTATCAGATCATAAGCAGTCACAGTGAGTTCAAAGACTCATTATCATAGTGAGATAGTGAGTCACTGCTGTAAGAAAGTGCCTTTGCAGTCGGGCTTTTAGTTTCTTGGTCACTGACTGCTCGCAGAATGTGAGCCACTGTGCCCTTGGTTAAGAATGTGAACCACTGTGCCCTTGGTTATCTTTAAAGCAGAGATTGGTTGTTAATCACTGGTTGTGCCAGAGTTGGTTAATTAGTGATAAAAAATAAATTTAGGGTCAGGTTACCAAGATGGGTTAAGCAGGCACTTGCCTGTAGGCCGACAACCTGAGCTTGATTCCTAAGACCTAGATGGTAGGAGAGATTTGATTCTTTTTGTTTGTTTGTTTGTTTGTTTTGGGGGGATTTTTTGGTTTGTTTTTTTTGGGGGGTTGGTTTTTGTTTTTTTGTTTGTTTGTTTGTTTTTGTTTGTTTGTTTTGTTTTTTTTTTTGGATTTGGTTTTTTTCAAGACATGGTTTCTCTGTGTAGCCCTGGCTGTCCTGGAACTCACTGTAGACCAGGGTGGCCTTGAACTCCCGAAATCCGCCTGCCTCTGCCTCTCAGAGTGCTGGGATTACAGGCGTGTGCCACTACTGCCCGACCGAGATTTGATTCTTAAAAGCTGTCCTTTGACTACTCCCACACAGTAAAGGAATGCAATGATGTGTTTTGTTATTTTTCTGTTTTTTAGTTTAGAGAGGAGTTGGAGAGATGGCTCAGCAGTTAAGAGCATTTGTTGTACTTGCAGAGGACTGGGTTTGATTCCCAGCACCCACTTGGTGGTTCACAACCATTTGCAACTCCAGTTCCAAGGGATCCAGTGCTTATTCTGATCTCCTAAGCAGATACATGGTGCACATACACGCATAGAGGCAAAATACATAAAATCAAATGAATAAATCTAATTTTAAAAAAAGCTTAAAAAAAAGCTTAGTGAATAATGAAATGGTGTATTTTCCCTAATAGAACAGTAGCCCCAGCCAAGCAGTAGTGGCACACGCCTGTAATCCCAGCACTTGGGAGGCAGAAGCAGGCGGATTTCTGAGTTCAAGGCCAGCCTGGTCTACAGAGTAAGTTCCAGGACAGCCAGAGCTACACAGAGAAACCCTGTCTAGAAAAAACAAAACAAAACAAAAACAAAAAGAACAGTAGCCCTAGCATGCTTGGTGTATAGTGATAAATAGCATTTTATAATTTTTTTGTTATGTATATCTAGGTCTTCATTAAATAAATGTGCATCTTATATGAGACTACTATTGCTGACATTGAGATAAATACAGATGTGTATTTTATAACATGCAGTGATGTTAAAATAAAAATATTTTATAAAAAAAAAAAGTGAAGGTAAATTAAGAAGTGTATCCTATGTGTTAGGAAATAACTTCTGGATTGTCAGTGTTGCAAGTAGATCCATGCTAGTGGTTTTCAGACTGTAGAATTATACAGCAGTTACTTGGGATGTTAAAAGGAAGGTGCTGGCTGTTCGTTCGTTCATTTTTTGTTTTTTGTTTTGGTTTTTTTGGATTTGGTTTTTTCAAGACAGGGTTTCTCTGTGTAGCTCTGGCTGTCCTGGAACTCACTCTGTAGACCAGGCTGGCCTCAAACTCAGAAATTCACCTACCTCTGCCTCCCAGAGTGCTGGGATTACAGGCGTGTGCCACCTGCCCAGCTAGTTCTAGCTGTTCTTAAGAGAGTGTTTGGCAGATCTCTGATTGGGCAGGTTGACTGCTGAGTTCTGGTGCTGGGGACTGAACCAGAGGCTGGCCTCAGGGACGCTCGGCAACTGCTCCATTACTGAGCCAAACCAAGATTGATTTGTTTTTTTTTAAAAAAATGTATATGTGTGTTTTATCTGCATATGTGTCAGGGCACCACTTGCATGCCTGGTGCCCATGGAGGCCAGAAGAGGGTGTTGGATCATCAGAGACTGGAGTTAATAGACAGTTGTGAGCTGCTTGTGGGTCCTGGGAATTGAGCCTCGCTTTGGTCCTCTGAAGAATAGCCAGAGCTTTAGCCAATGAGTCATCTCTACAGTCCTAGGTTTGAATTTTTAATAATTTAACACAGGTGAGTCTAGGTAGAAGTTGCTCTGGCCATTCTTTGCTGTTTTTTAAAACCTTGTTTTTATTTATGTATAGCATGCATGTGTTGCTTGTCTTACGTGCACCACGTGCATGCAGGTGCCTAGACCAGAAATGCATGTTGGGTGCTCTGGTACTGAAGATGCTGCTGGTTGTTAGCTGCCTGGTGTAGGTGCTGGGAATTGAACCTGGGGCCTTTCAGGAGCTACACATGCCCTTAACTGCTGAGCCCTTTCTGCAGCCCGTTACTGTGACATAGTGAAAAGTGATTTCCGTGAATTTTGTTCAGACTCTCCATGCATAGTTCTCAGTGCTTTAGTTCAGAACTTGTACTCCTGCGTCCACCTCCTGGGTGTTGGGATTGTAGCTTGGAGCCATTACAGGCATATAATTGTATATGTAATAATAAATTATGAATACTTTAATGTCTTAAAATGTCACTGGTACAAAATTGTTGCACTTTGTTCCCAACCCAATTCCCCAGTAAAAGAAATCTCAACTCAATCAGTTAACAGAACAAGCTACAAGCCTAGATTGGTCAGATCTCCCACTACTCTACTCGATTCCCATCTATATTGTCCCATTTCACTTGCGGTCTCTCCAGGCCTCCAGCTTCGAGCTTCTCTCTGTTGTCTCTGTTGATTCCCCCTCCCCCAGCTCCTTTCTCTCCTGGTTTTCCCCGTGGCTCCTCCCCTAGACTCCCAGCTCCTCCCCCTTCCTCTTGCCCAATCATTGGCTGAAGCCTTTTTTTGAAAAGTTAAGGTGGGGAGAAGGTTCACCAGGCTACTAATCTGCAGCCCCTCCAAGGAGGAGTGGAATTAGCATCAAAATACAGGCCCAGGGCTCTCTACAACACAAAATCACCATCAAAATAATTAGACTACTACTTTTAGCCAAGGAGTCAAGGGTCAAGAATGGTGATCTATGCCTTAAAGGGGCATTCAGGAGGGAGAAGCTGGTAGGTCTCTCTGAGTTTGAAGCTAGCCTGCTCTACACAGTGAATTCTAGGACAGCCAGGGCTATACAGAGAAACCCTGTCTCGGAAAAAAAAATCATTTTTTTTGGCCAGGCTGTGGTGGCTCACACCTTTAATCCCAGCACTTGGGAGGCAGAGGCAGTTGGATCTCTGAGTTCGGGGCCAGCCTGATCTACAGAGTGAGTTCCAGGACAGCCAGGGCTACACAGAGAAACCCTGTCTTGGAAAAAAAAGACCAAAAAAGAAAAAAAAATAGAGAGAGAGAGAGAGAGAACAAAACAAGGTTTGTTTATGGTGTAGGAAACAAAAAGTCTTAATGAACATGGGCTTGTATGGTGTTTTCTATTACTACCTCTTTCCCTCCTCCACTTACTAATGCATCTTTACTGAAGTACTAGGTGTGAAGAGCTGTTGATCAACTTTGAAAATGCTTCTTTTTGCAGCTTCGAGACTGTATCCAGAAGACCTTGAATGAATGGAGTTCCCAAATCAGTCCTGATTTGGTCAGGGTGAGTGCCGTGTGAATGCAGCAATTCTGCAGTCCTAAGCGGATGTGAAATTAATTTCCAGTTTGCTGAATAAGGCCCGGCAGGCAGTTGGCCATACGCTCTGTGGCTCTTTGCTGAAATGTTGGTCAGGTCCAGTAGGCTTGAGCATAAAGCAGAGTATCTGATCTGCTCTCTAGTTCATTCCTTATCTAGTTTTCTCCTGCTTAGTTCCCACTGCACTTTCCTGGATAAAACATCAGTGTTTTATTCTAGTTACTGTTTGGTCTAGTATAAAAATGATTATCAGCCTTGGTTGTTCGAATAGCACTCCAATATTACAGCTAGGAATGATTCTTTAAATGTCAGTTCTTCGTGAAACAGTAAGGACTTTAAATGTCAGTGCAGGGCTGTTTTCAAAAAAGTTAACAGAGACAATAACTCTCTGCAGCTGCTTGTCTTTAGTCATATACTACTTTAAAAGTATGGAAGAGCAGCCAGGCATCATGGTACATGTCTGTAATCCCAGCCCTTAGGAAGCTTGAGGCAAGAGGATTGAGTTTGAAGCCAGTCTGGGCTATAACAAAAGTTCTAGAGTAGCCTTGGCTACATAGTAGGATCCTGTTTCAAACAAAAAACACATGCTGATGTCTTAGGGTTTCTATGACCAAACAGTAAGTTGGGGAGAAAAGGTTTATTTGGCTTATACTTCCACATTGCTGTTCATCACCAAAGGAAGGCAGGACAGGAGCTCAAGTAGGGCTGGAACCTGGAGGCAGGACCTGGTGTCTCCATGGAGGCAGTGCTGCTGCTGCCTTGCTTCCTATAGCTTGCTCAACTTGCTTATAGAACCCAGGACCACCGCCTGAGGCAGTGGCACCGTCCACAGTGGCCTGGTCCCTCCCTTCCTGGTCACTAATTGAGAAAATAATTTACAGCTGGGTCTCATGGAGGCATTCGCTCAGCTGAGGCTCCTTCTTGTCTGATAACTAATTTGTGTCAAGTTGACACACAAAACCAGCCAGTGCAGCTGGAAATACTGGTTTCTTTGGGCATATAGAAATTGCCCAAATGTCTATGGTTTCTACTTCTGTTACAGTGCCTTCTGCTCCCAAACATGGATGTTTAGGTTCAAAGGGTGAGCCCTATGATAAACTGACAGAGATACTGGGCCTGGGCTTATGAGACCTCAAAGCCCACTTTCCAGGGGCATACCTCATCCAGCAAGCCCGAATCTCCTTTTTTTTTTTTTTTTTTTTTTTAAAGATTTATTTATTTAAGTACACTGTAGCTGTCTTCAGACACTCCAGAAGAGGCCTTCAGATCTTGTTACGGATAGTTGTGAGCCACCATTTGGTTGCTGGGATTTGAACTCAGGATCTTTGGAAGAGCAGTCAGTGCTCTTAACCACTGAGCCATCTCTCCAGCCCCAAGCTGGAATCTCCTAATCCTTCCCAGTATCTCCTAATCCTTCCCAGTAAACAACAAGCCTATTGGGGGGGGGGGGGGATTCTCATTCAAGCCATATAGCTGCTGTACAGAAATTGGTTGTCTGCTTATGTGACATTAACTGTCTCTTCTCTCTGTGCCTGACTTTCCAACACCCTGTACTGAATTGTGGTAGGTATTGTAATGTGTGGGGAGACCTTAAGAAAGACACTGCTGCTTTGTTAAAAGTTAAGTAGTATGTTTCTGAGTGCTAGATTCTGTTGATCCTTTGACCATTATTCTAATAGATCATTCATTGGGATAGCCCCTGCCTTTTTAAAAATTATACTAGAGAAAATAAAATATTTTAGAATAAAATATCTGCAATTACAAAACTGAATATACTACTGTCAAAGGACTTGAGTATTTATGCATACAATGCTCTACGTGGATGTTTGTGCTAGCTTTATTAATAATTGACAACAGTTTGAAGTAACTTAGATGTTTTTCAGTAGACAAATGGACACAAAAACTGTGGTGCAACTAGGCAATGAGATATTACTGAGTCCTGAAAAACAAAGAGCTATCACGCCAGAAAAGACTTGAAGGAACCTGAAATGTGTATCGCTAAACGAAAGAAGTCAGTCTGGAGAGGGAGCATTCTGAATGATTCCAGCACAGCACTCTGATGGGGTGCTGATAGTGGGGGAGCAGAGGTGAATGAGAACTCGCTGTTCTTCCTGCTCAGTATTGCTGTGAACCTACAATGCTCTCTCTTCCTTTCTTTTTTTTTTTTTAAAGATCTATTGAGGAAAATGCAGCTATGTTACCTTAACAGGTTAAAACTTGATAACTTTGAAATAGCAAAGAAAGATCAGATGTTTTGTTTGCTTGCTTGTTTGTTTAAATTGCTGTGGTGGTTTGAATGAGAATGCCCCCCCCCCCCCCCAGCTCCTATGTTTACTGGGAAGGATTAGGAGATTCAGGCTTGCTGGATGAGGTATGCCACTGGAGAGCAGGCTTTGAGTTTCGTAAGCCCAGGTCTGGTGTCTCTGCCTGTCCGTTTATCATAGGGCTCACCCTGTGAGCCTAAAGGTCCATGTTTGGGAGCAGAAGGCACTGGAACAAAAGCAGAAACCATAGACATTTGGGCAACTTCTTGATGTAACTTGCTTGTGCCATTAGGAGCTGCTCCGTCCGATCATAAATATACCACTTACATCTGATAATGGATTGCCTCTGTGCATGTCCTACTTCATGGTTTGGTGGGGCAGATAATACTAAGTTCATGATGGGCAGTTCAGGTCTCATGGAAATTTGGTGGCCCATTGTAAAATATTCAGTTACTATTAAGGTCCAAAGCAAACTAAGAATAGTCTGCAGATGATGGTAGAGCCTTGCTCTAAAATCCTAAGGATCTCCTCTGTTGTTCGACCTATAGGGGCCTGCTAAAGTCTCCAAATAGCATTCCTATCTGCCACTGACGCCTCAATCTGACAATCTGGGTTTGCAGATCATATGATCCAAGTGGTAAAGCGGCCTGCACAGCAACCTGGACCTGTTGAAGAGCCTTCTCCTGTTCCAGGCCCTGGACAAAGCTAGCAGCTCTTCTTGTCTTAGTATATGGGCCAAAGTCACATGCCTAAAATGAGTAATGTGCTGTCCCCAGGTTCCACCTAAGCCTACTACATGTTGACCTCTTTCTTGGTGGTGGGAAGGCCAGGTGCAATAACTTATTCTTCACCTTATAAGGAATATGTCTGCATGCCCCACACCAGTGGAATTTCACTGAGATAGAAGGCCTTTGAATTTTTGTTGGATTATTTCCTAATACACAATTTCTGATACAAGTGTGTGTGGGTGTGGACGTTGCAAAACCCCATGCCAGCTGCAGTGTGTTTCCTCCGCCTGCTGCCTGTGGATCAGGATGTAAAGCTATCATTACTGCTCCAATGCCATGCCTGTCTGCCTCCTGCCATGAGAATCATGATTGTACCTCCAGAACTGTAAGCAAGCCCCCAACTAAATGTTTTCTCTTATAAGAAAACATTTGCCTTGGTCATGGCCTCTCAGCAATAGAACTAAGATGGTTGGTAATTGATACAGAAGGTTTTAAAAAGATTTTAGCATGTCTTTATTCAAGACAGGTAATTTTCATTGATTAATTTTAAAGTAAACCTACTTCTGTGCCAACTCTGTGCTCTTCTACTTGTTTATGATTTTTATTTTTTGTCATTAATACTTTTGAACAACTGGTTAAAATGAGACCTTTTTACTCCAGAGAATAGAAACATACACACACATATTTAACCTTTATATATGTACTACACTTGTAGTCTAATAGACCTCACAAAGAATCTTGTCCATGAGTTCTTTGCTTCTGAAGTGCTTAGGACAGTACAATCAACAGTGCTAATTTTATGTCCATTGTATGTTGTGTTTCCTGCAGGAGTTTCCAGATGTTTTGGAATGCACCATGTCCCATGCAGTGGAGAAGATAAATCCCGATGAAAGAGAAGAAATGAAAGTTTCTGGTAAGCTCCCGCTCTCTATAGTACACTCTCCTGAGCAGTGGATAGGGGAGGAGAGGGGAAATCCTTCTGTAGTGAATGACTTAGTCACTAGTGTGGAAAACAGACTCTACCATAATGTAATGCCATGTCTTAGGGGGAGTCACAGGATGTCCACGCTGAGTGCCATGCAGTCAGGGTGAACCTTACTGTTTTTGTGTGATCTGTGAGTACTCAGCAATAGAATGATTCAGGTGGGAAAACAGAAAGGATAAAGGGAACAGTCAGGAACAGTGTCTGTGAAGGCAAACATAAACCTTCCCTTCCTGGGAGAGTGGTATGCAGTGCTGGGGTTGCCCGGAAGTACAGAAGGTTGTCTGGGCAACAAGACAGACAGTGCATATTCGTATTATATACATCAGCATATGTCAGTGACTGCTACATTTCAGAAGCAGCAGTGAAAGTTAACAATTTCTGTTCTTGGCTTACATAGCATAGCAGAGTCATTAAAATCTTGCCTAGATTTAGGTTCCTGCATGTGTAGATTACTGACTAAAATAATCTAGGATTAGCAAGTGTTCAACCTCTCTGAGCCTCAATTTGTTTATCTATACAGTGGGATACAATTATTTCACAGGCTTCTTTATAATACTGATGAAATGCACGTAGCTAGGGCAGTACTTGCCACAAAGTAATGATGGATAGCTATTATTTATTAACATATTGAGATGGACATGTTCATTCCAATCATAATACCATCTGTTGAGTTGTGCTTTATGTGAAGCACTGAATGGTCCCTTATGATTATAGTTCTTCATATAGTCATCAAACAAATGTACCAAGAAGGTTTATTCTCTCTACTGCCCAGGATGTTAAGTAACTTTAAAGTTAGCTCAGACCTGGGTGAAGTAGTTTCACACAACAGTAATTTTAGCTACGTGGGAGGCTGGGACAGGGAGACCAGAAGCTTCACCTGGCCTGGCCTGGCAACAGCTGAGACGCCACCAGGTAAAAAGGAAAAAAGGGAAAGCTTTCTCTCAGCGAGTGAATTGATGAAACGGCAGGCTATGAAGGTGTGCCTGACTCCAAAGCCTGATTCTTCTATTAACTTCACGTTGATGCTTGTGCAGGAAAGGAAGTAAAGCCAGCATTTTTGTGTGGTTGATGGTAGTAATTCATCATTGCCTTGGGCCTCCTCCACGTTGTCCTCCATTCCTGTGCCATTAGAGAATTTAATAGGAATAAACCCTAAGAAGCTTTTCTCTTTCAATCTCAGAGTACCCCATCTTTCAAAGAGGAAGAGAGAAGGCCATTTCAGATGGCAAAACTTAGGGACCAGGGATTGGTAGTGAGAGGATTTTATTTGTGGCGAGGGGAGGAGCATCAAACCCAGGGCTTCACGATGTAAGGCAAAAGCTCTGCCTCCCAGGGTTGTTTGTGTTTCCACTGAGGGGTAACCAAGAAATGACTGCATAGAAATGTTGAGCCATGGGACTGCGTGCCGTCTGCTTGCTCTTTCTGTTTTTATTGATCTTCCTCATTTGTGTAATACGCACGTTATTACTAAGAAAACTATAAGATAACACAGTCAAAATATTTAACACACAAAGATAAACCAAATGGGGCTGGAGAGCTGGCTCAGCAGTGAAGGGCAGATTCCTTGCAGAGGACTGGAGTCGCTTTCCCCGCACTCACGCCAGGCAGAGGCAGCTCCCATCCTGATGCCCGACAACACCTGCACTCATTTGACATTTACATTTTTAAAATTTTTAATTTTTAAAAGATACTTTTTTAATGCTTTTTTTTTCCTTCAGTTTTCTTCTTATTGCACACTTTGAGGCTTTCTTACATTTGGCTTATTGTAGAAGGCATGTAAAATGCTTCATTATGGGGCTGGAGAAATGGCTCAGTGGTTAAGAACATTGACTACTCTTCCAAAGGTCCAGAGTTCAATTCCCAGCAACTACATGGTGGCTCACAACCATTTGTAATGGGATCTTTTCTGGTGTGTCTGAAGACAGCTATAGGACAGTGTACTCACATAAAGTAAATCTTTTTAAAACATGCTCTATTATGCTAAGCCTATAAAATAGACATTAAAAGCATTTCAGGTCCTGTTTATTTACCCTGCCCTGTAATACATGGAATTGTTTTATTCTTGAGAAACAGACATGTTAACACTTAGCCTGTAATTTAAAATTGGGAGTTAAAGTGTATGTATCTGACTTAAAGTAGACCTATACAATTACAAAACTAGGAAGAGAAAGCCAAGTCCTATCAAGGTAATCCTGCACAGTAAGTGTGGCTATGCACACTAATCAATCTTTTTGTTTTCTAGCAAAACTGTTCATCGTAGGATCGAATTCTTCATCATCAACTAGGAGCGCAGTTGACATGGGTAAGCAAAAATTTATGTTTTTCATAATAATGGATTTTTTATTTTTTTACGTGAATTAGTCATAACCAATCTAGATAAATGAGCTGATTTCAATTTTACTGTTTAAAATTCTAACCTAATTTTTTAAGACTTGAATAGAGTAAGTCTTCACTTACAGTGATATTTTGATAGAAATGTAAAAGATGTATTTAATGTTATCTGTATGAGGAGAGAGTTATTCTTTAATCATTATTATCCCTTTAAGTATTACACTATAGATGAAATACTATAATCAGAGACAGCAAAATACAAATACTTTGGAATCATTCTCAGCAGCTGGTTAGTTAAAAATGAAGGAATGTGGTCAGACAGCCACTGGTCTGCTGCAGAGAAGCAAGTGAGTGGGCACTTGCAGACGTGTCCTAAATGACAAATTATGCAGAAATCTATCACCAGAAGTGGTTGGTGAGCGGGCCCTGTTGAAGGCAGTAATAACTGTTTTCGTATGTACCATTCTCTCGGTCTCTTTGTGCCTTCCCTTCCTGCAGCCTGCTCAGTCCTTGGGGTTGCACAGCTGGACTCTGTGATCATGGCTTCGCCTCCGATTGAAGATGGAGTTAATCTTTCCTTGGAGCATTTGCAGCCTTACTGGGAGGAATTAGAAAACTTAGTTCAGAGCAAGAAAATTGTTGCTATAGGCACGTCTGACCTAGACAAAACGCAGCTGGAGCAGCTGTATCAGTGGGCTCAGGTAAGCACGTCCGAGCGTGACACTGCTACATATTTTTTCTAGTCCACAAAGATGATTAGACTTAGTTTATAGAACATGATATGGGAAGGTATCATAAAACCCTTGCCCCCCTACTCTTGTTCTAATAACCTACAAAATTATGAGGGAGGTTAGCAGCACGGTAGCCTTTACTTTCTGTATCTTGTCTTTATTCCTTTTACTTCATTTTCAGCTGCTTCCTCAGACCTTTCAGAACCGTGACAAGCAGGAGGACCGTAGGAAACACTGTCCTTTCTCTTCCTGACGTGGTAGTGATAGGTGGCCAAGAAGCAGCTGGAGGTGTAGTGATACAGGAAATGTAGACCAGTTAGCCAGTGCAGCTGGAGGTGTAGTGATCCAGGAAATATAGACCAGTTAGCCAGTGCAGCTAGAGAAGGAATGAGTCTCCCTGAATGCCGCATTAGTAGCCACAGATCATACCTTGGCATTCAGTGTCTACCTTGAAGATATTTTCCCTGTTGTTAAACCATTATTACCCTTAGAATAGCTGCTTCAGAGGCAGATGTGCTAGATTGCTAATGTTTACAGGAGGCTTTATTTTGAATCTTGACAGTAAGTGTAATTCTCTGTTGGCTTTTCTCCCATCCTAGAGCTTCTTTCCTTGTTATTACTAACATGGATTAAGAAGGCATATATTAATACAGATGGTCATACAAAAGTATTTGACAATGGAGAATTGTCAAATATACTTTTATATTCTAAAATTTATTGCTCTCTTTAAAAAAAAAATATTGGGGCTGGAGAGATGACTCAGCGGTTAAGAGCACTGACTGCTCTTCTGAAGGTCCCAAGTTCAAATCCCAGCAACCACATGGTGGCTCTCAACCATCTGTAACAAGATCTGACTCCCTCTTCTGGAGTGTCTGAAGATAGCTACAGTGTACTTACATACAATAATAAATAAATCTTTTAAAAAAAAATAAGTAGGGGTTAGGGAAATGGCTCAGTAAGGTGCTTGCATTAGCATGAGAACCTGAGTTCAATTCCTAGCACCAGAAAGCACACATAAAATTAGCTAGCCAGGCAATGCCTGCCTCTGACATCAGCGCCGGAAGAGGCTAAGACAGGGAGAGTCCCCAGGGATTGACGGATGGCCGGCCAGTCTTTCTGAGTTAGTTAGTGCCAGGTTCAGTGAAAGACCCTCTCACAAAATATGCTAGACAGTAATTGAGGAAGATACCTGATACCAACCTCTGGCTTTGACATGCACCAGTATATACACGTGTGCAGCTAAAGGCACAAAGTTCATTGTCTAACCACACGTGCAAAGCAGTAGGCTTCAATACAGCATTTCCATACATATGTCACTGTGCCACATTCAAATTGAGTCTCCTCTCTCCACTCTCCCTGTGGGCCTCTTCCTTTCTCCTCATTGTATTCCATTCCCTTTCCACCCCTCAAGATTTCTTCCTCTCCTTTCTAGCTTCATGACCTAGACACATACACATATACATAGTCTTATATTGAAAGTCCCACATATCAGATAAGCATGCAGTCTTACCTTTTTGAGTCTGACTTTTCAGTCCACATAATAATTTCTCAGTTTGTTTCTCTTCCTGCCAATATGGTCTCAGTTCCTTTATGGAGCTCAGACTCCATTGTGTTTATCAGTTTCTCTTCACGAGTTCTGTTGATGGACTCGTAAGCTGGGTGTGTTTCCTAGCAACCGTGAATATTAACTTGATGCTTTCGCTTTGTATTTTCTGTGTAACATAATTTAATACAGCTCACTTTATTTCCATTTTTAGGTAAAACCCAATAGTAATCAAGTTAATCTTGCCTCCTGCTGCGTGATGCCACCAGATCTGACTGCATTTGCTAAACAGTTTGACATACAGCTGCTGACTCATAATGACCCAAAAGGTAAGACTAATATTTTCATCTTTAAGCTTTGATCCTGAGCTTTTGGGAGACAAACTGTTTAGTGGGCTGGAGGTGCAAGCCAGTGATAGAATGCTTATCTAGCATGTGGGGCCTGGCTTTGATCCCCAGCATTATACATACACATTTTAAGAAAAAGATAACAAATGTTGAAATTAATTTTAAGTGTGTGCTATGATAAAGGTACAATGCTGTTAAATGGAAATATTATTGCAAATTTAATACATACATGTCTTTATCTTTGTCTCTGCAATGGTGGAGTTGTAAACCATTTGGCAGGGTCCTATGCAAGAGACATGAACAAAACTATTTCTTTAGATGGCATATTTTTGTTTTTGTTTTGTTTTGTTTTAAGAAAGCAATGGACGTAATGCTCTGATGAATATACTTAAGTATTGTGCTGTGGCCAAAGCAAAAGTTCAACGTAATAGAAAAAAGTAGATTTCCTTTTGCCAGTGATGAGGAGTAGGTTACAACATATATCTAATAACTAATGGGGGGTTGAATAGTGGGACTTCAAGTCCTCCTGTAGTTACACCTTTTTGCACTTATTAATATTTTTCCCTGTAATTAAGTATACTATTGTGTGACTCTCTCGTGTGTATGTAAATGAACATACATATCCAGAAAAAAAAAATGTTGATGAAATACACAGTAATAAAATACTGTAGATAGGGTTAGGAATGTTTTATTTTCTTGTTACTCTCTTGTATATTTCTTGTATGGTTGTGCAAATTCTAGTCTCAATCAGAAGTTATGAGTTAAAATAGACTAGGAAACACATACATTCAGTTTTGTTGTGTTTCTTGAAATAGGCTCTTCTGTAGCCATGCTGGGCTGGAGGTCACTATGTAGCCACAAATGACTTTCCTTCTGACCCTCCTGCCACTGTCCCCAAGTGCTGAGGCACTGCTGTGCCTTCAGAGCTAAACAAAACCAAGTGCACACCAGGCAGCTGTCCCACCAGCCGCTAGTCCCTGGCGCTGGGGTCAGCTAGGCTGTGTTTAAATGCTTGCTTACATAGTAAGGAGCTTCTGTCTTCAGACCTGACCTGTTGGGTTGTTGTTTTAGAGCTGCTCTCTGAGGCGAGTTTCCAGGAAGCTCTTCAAGAAAGCATCCCTGACATTGCAGCCCAGGAGTGGGTGCCGCTGTGGCTGCTGAGGTACTCGGTCATCGTGAAAAGCAGAGGGATCATCAAGTCAAAGGGCTACATTCTGCAGGCCAAAAGAAGGGGTTCCTAACGACAGCTCAAGCCCACAACTCAGCCACCTTGTATTTATCAGGAACATAAGATAAAAATTCATGATAAAATTGAGATGTGTAAAAAAAAAAATCTAGCTCCCAATTACAAGAAGCGTCCCCGAGGTGTGAACACAGTTGCTTGGCAGTGCTGAGTGTTGAGTACTCCTGCCTCTGCTGCAGCACACTCACAGGGACCATTGTGTTCTGTCCATTAAACTCTTGTTTTCTAACTGAAATCGTCTATAAAGAAAAATACTTGCAATATATTTCCTTTATTTTTATGAGTAATAGAAATCAAGAAAATTTGTTTTAAGATATATTTTGGCTTAGGCATCAGGGTGATGTATATACATATTTTTTATTTCCAAAAATTCATTAATTGCTTCTTACTCTATACTTCTATAACTAAGCAATTGCATTACAGTTGTTTAAACATACTAGATTTTTTTCCCTGTCATTGGCAAAATAATCTGAGTAACCATAGCAGTCTACTAGAAATGTAAATAAAATTCATTCTTTGATCCACGAATGGAAATTTAATCTGTGTGTTCTTGCTTACAGCGTAGCTGTGCCTGGGTTATGTTTTTCCCACCTCTTACCTACAGAGGTAGAGTGTATCTGAGGAGGAGGCTTGATTCTTTAAGGAGTTTCATAACAGCAGCCATTGCTGTCATCTTCAGATTCTTCGGCCCGCTTCACGCACTCTCAGTGTGCTGACGCTCCTTCAGGAATATTCACAACGTCGGTTGGACTCACACCACATGCTTAGCTCTGTGGGCCCCAGAGAGATGAATTAGGAATCAGCCAAGTAAAACTTTTGATCTCTGTACCTACCAGTTACTGACAAGGAAGGAATTGCAAAGAGGCTATGATCCTTACCTGTAGCACACTAAAGGGTCTTAATCTATAAATGTGTGTCTGTAACCCAGTTTCAGTTTTTCTTTAAAAAAAAAAGTATCTTGTATGCTAATATTTTTATTTTTATTTTTTAAATTTATTTATTTATTTCTGTTTTTTTTTTCAAGACCAGGTTTCTCTGTGTATCCCTGGCTGTCCTGGAACTCACTCTGTAGACCAGGCTGGCCTCAAACTCAGAAATCCGCCTGCTTCTGCCTCCCAAGTGCTGGGATTACAGGCGTGCACCACCACTGCCCGGCTGCCAATATTTTTAAACCATTAACCTTTGTAAAACTAATTTTGCTCA
This sequence comes from Apodemus sylvaticus, assembly GCF_947179515.1. Taxonomy (NCBI): domain Eukaryota; kingdom Metazoa; phylum Chordata; class Mammalia; order Rodentia; family Muridae; genus Apodemus; species Apodemus sylvaticus. The sequence continues at coordinate 40,541,429 of NC_067475.1, read as the reverse complement.
GAAAATTTCAATATAGAGAAAAGAATTAGAGTTCTATGTTAAGCCCATACAGTAGTAGATCTTTTTCCTAAGTAAGACTTTTTGATTACTGATTGGATGGTATTTTCAATTAGAATTATGTGAAAACAACGGATTTGCCTACTAAAAGAGAATTTGAAATGAAAGCCTATAATTATATTGATTGTATAGAATGCTAAATATATAGGCAATGGTTAAATTTGGAAATGTGTGTGTTTTCATATAGCATATATCTTTAAATATATGTTGTATTTAAAATCTGTGCAGTGAGGTATCTGAGCTACTCTGAAGGAAAACTTTAACATCTCCTATATTGTTTTTAAAACCCAAGATATGCACACAAAATTTTTTTTTGAAGAGTTACTTTAAGGATGTAAGAAAACCAAACAAAACCTTCCTGTGCTGAGGTATCCAGGTGTTTGTGATGACATCAAATCTCAACAGGGAAGGAAATACAATTATAGGTTCATTTTGTGAAGGGATACAGAAGAAATTTTGTGTGTATGGAATTTTAAAATGATTTTATTGTTTTACTCCAAATCCTTACATTATTGGATAACCTTTAAAAATGAGTCTTTTCAGGGCTGAAGAGATGGCTCAGTGGTTATGAGCATTTGCTGCTTTTGCAGAGGGTTGAGGTTCAGGTCCTAGTCACTCATGAGAGTGACTCATGAACATCTGTGAGTCCAGCTCTGCAGGGTCTAGTGTCTTCTGACATACATGGTACACATATATACACACAGGCAAAATACACACACACACACACACACACACACACACACACCCATCTATATACATACATACATACATACATACATACATACATGCATATCTATCTATCTATCTATCTATCTATCTATCTATCTATCTATCTATCTATCTATCTATCTATGTATATCAAAAATACTCCCCAAATAACTGCTTTAAAATGAAGAGCTAAGGCCGGAGCGAGCAGGGCTTGGAGGAGATGGAGGGGTGGAGCGAGCAGGGCTTGGAGGAGATGGAGGGGTGGAGCGAGCAGGGCTTGGAGGAGATGGAGGGGTGGAGCGAGCAGGGCTTGGAGGAGATGGAGGGGTGGAGCGAGCAGGGCTTGGAGGAGATGGAGGGGTGGAGCGAGCAGGGCTTGGAGGAGATGGAGGGGTGGAGCGAGCAGGGCTTGGAGGAGATGGAGGGGTGGAGCGAGCAGAGGCTGGAACAAGGGGGAGAAAGGAAAGGGGGAAATAAATAAATAAATATGAAAAGCTAAGTTATCAGTGGTGTGTATGAAAGATATATTTGAATGCAGTGACCCAGAGTAGGAAGATTTTGTGAATACTTTCTAAGTAAACATTTAAAAAGGTTTTAAGTTACTCCATTCCCAAAGTGGAGTGGCACTGTATCCAGTAGCACTCCGACCTGGTACTCATCCCTCCTGTTTACCTTAAATTCCACCAGAGCAATTGTAGACATCCCAAGGACCAGGTCTCACAAGCTAGGTTCAAAGGCTGAAGAACTTTTTTGTTTGTATTTTGGGACAGGGTCTCTGTGTAGACTGGTTGTTCTGGAGCTTGCTGTATAGACCAGACTGGCCTCCAGTAGAGATTTGCCTGCTGCCGCCTCTCTAGCGCTGGGATTACAGGCGTGTGCCATCGCACTCTGCCCCTGTCAAGAATATTGTTAGCACAACACGAATACAGCATCCAGTTAGGAGTGAGGAGAGCGAGAACGTGAATCAGCTCGAGCTAATAGATGTTCAGTCCTGAGAAGGGGTCACGTGGACATCTGAGTTCATGCTTTCATTTGGTTGTCAATGATGGGAGAATCTAGGACCTGAAGCACCACATTAAATCTGAACTATTTGAATTTAAACAGTATAATTTAAAAATAAATTATGAATTATTCTTAAAATATATAAATGTAAAGTGAAAACTTATTCTGTATTGCATAGGCAGTTCAGATTTTCTGTGAAAACCATGAAGCTTATTTTGTCTACTTTGAATACTTCAGACTTTTCTATATCAGGGCCAAGTGGTAACTAAAATGTGGACCTTGCTTTTCAGAGATAAGAGTTCTAAGGCTCATCTTAAGACATTATGTGTCTTTAAGTGTTTTCCTCCTAGACTTCCCACCAGGTCCTTTGTCTTTGAAATGTTAGCGCTGATCACTGATGGATGCTGGCTGGCAGTCCATCCTTCTGCCAAATGTACACAGAACTGGGAAGCTTTTAAATGAATTCAGATCACTTGTGCAATTTGTTTTATTATTTGCAAATATGCCAGCTTTTGACTAAACCTATTTTTCCAACACTAATTTCCAATGCTTCAAAATCAACTCCCTCTCTTTCAACATAAAATTGATGAAGGAATATGGCAGAGTTTGAGTTTTCAAAACTATGTAACAATATTTTTATAGTTTTCACATTGAGGGAAGCAGAAAATGGAAGTGATTAAATAATTATATGTCTATAGTAGTATAGTAAAACAAAATATAAGGCATTGTTAAAGATAATTTCTATTTTGCTTATATTACTTAAAATGTGAATTGTGTTTTTAATTTGGATTGTGTGAATAATGGGAACATCCTAAAAACACAGTGATTTTGAACCATTTAAAATTCAAACACTATGATTTGAAAATAAATGAGTTATTTGAAAAATATCTAAACCATAAAGCCATTCATTCAGTCAGCAGTGTGCTGTGTGCAAGATCCTACAGATGGGCACATCAACAGTCCTTCAGAGTTCACAGTTTATCCACAGGGAGGACAGGAGGCACAAGCAGAAAGGCTCTCGTGGTTGATGGTAGAAGTGAGGGAAAGGCTGGGGGATGTGGAAGAAGGCTTCCTAAGAAATCAGCTTTTAGAATCAGGTTGGGACAAGGTGTGCTGCTGAGCATTGTGGGTAGAGATTCCTCTGCCTGATTTGTAAATATTTTATGAAATGATGAGTAATTTATAGGTAAGCATGTCAGTACAATGAAAGCATCTTCTAAATCTTACTCTGGGGCAGGAGGTGGCACCATGGATACCCCACATGCAGGAGGATGTGAGTTTGGATCCCCAGTAGCCACAGAGAAAGCCAGGCATGGCAGTCGAGTGGTGGGAAGCAGTCAGCTCTGCCGACCAGAGCTTCAGGTCCACTCAAAAAATATCTCAAAAAACACTGTGGTGGCTGGCGTGTATTAGAGAAATAGAGACAGTGCAGACCTCTGGTCTGTGCATGCGTGTATGGGCATACAAGTACATGGACACAGCTACGCATACAAAAGGCTTGATGGTCTGTTGGGTAAGGTTGGAAACGTAATGTAGAAGAGACTACTAAAGCTTGTTAACACCCCCTTTACCCCCCCCCACACACACACACAAAGTTAGGATATGGTTGACTGTGCATTGCAAGAAAGTTAAAATGTGTTTTGTTAGCATGTATGTCATATATAGTTCTAGTGTTAATTATAAATTTGTATCACCCCACCAAGCTTCTGCACCAAGTCCCAGCGGGTCTCATTCAGGGCAGCTCTCACTGTCGCCGCTGAGCCGGTCTATTCCAGCTAGCTCTCACAGCATCCCAGCTGTGTTTCCTCCCCGCCATAGACTCTAACCGGTGGGAGTCCCAGGCTTCTGCCCAGCACCCACTCCTTCCAAGTATCTGATAAAGCATGACTCTTAAACTTGAATAGTTAACCAAATATATTTATGTATAAGAAACTCCCAATTTCATAATGCCAATTTACAATGATAAAGTCTTATCCCAATATTTCTAACCTCTCCAAAACACCAGAAATATGTCTGAAGCCATCTGGATATCCATGTCTCCATCTCCTGCACTTGTGCATCCACTGAGCCTCTCTCCCTCCTTAGCTCCTCCTCTCTCCCCTCCAATCACTGGCCTCTCACTGCCTCAAAACGGATAGGAAACATCATGCAAGATAATGGTTTGGGTATGTTCACCTCCCATTATTTTAAGATGGTTCATATATCTTAATTATTACTGTGAGTGCTTTTTCCCTTTCTTTGATCAATCCTGATTTTTGCACTGTGCTCATTAAATTGACGTTTCCCCCTTATATCCTTAGTAATTTGTTTGACCATCATCTTGGGAGTAGTGTTACAGTTTGGGTCTTAAATGTCCCACAAAGGGTCATGTATTGGAGACTTGGTCCTCAGCTGATGGTGGTGTGGGGATGTGGTAGAAACTTCAGGAAGTGGGGCCTAGTGGAAGTTAGGCCATGAGAATTCCTGAAGAGGGGTAGGGCCCTGGCCCCTCTTCCTGTATACATCTCATCTTTCATGCGGGGAACAGCTCTGCTGTCACATACTCCACCATATTTTGTCTTGCTGTCAGCCTAAAGGGACAGAGACAAGTGACATGGACTACAACCTTTGAACTGTTAGCCAAAGTAAGTCTTTGAAGTTAGGTCAGAATTTTGTCATAGTATCAGACATCTGACTAGCACATGCAGTAACCATTGTTGGTTCTGTTTGTCTAAAAATGCATTTCATAGTCAATCTTTATTTGTAATGGTGCTGGAGATTGAACCCTGGGCCCCCACAACTGCACAGCAGGGACTTTCCCGCTGAGTTACATAACCCACGCTCAAATGATCATTTACTTAATTCCCAGGTAGTTTCCCGCAGCACCTTAGGAGAACACTCCATCTACTTGCAGAGAACGCTCGTTCTTGCAGATAGACATCTGGACTGTTCTTCCTGGCAGCAATTTGTCCTCTCTCTAGTTTTTTATAACATTTTCTCTTTATTATTTATTATTATTTAGTGTTAGTAGTGTCATAACAAAGCAAGGAAATTAAAACTTTAAAGCTTCCTCACAAAAACATTAATTCCAAAATAATATGCTGATGAACACAAAGGAACTTAAAATTAAAACTGTTTCCTTGACTTCTTTTGTTTGCTGGTTCATTGATCAAGACAGGGTATCTCTCTGTAGCTCTGGCTATCCTAGAGCTCACTGTGTAGACCAGGATGGCCTTGAATCCAGAGATCCACCTGCCTCTGCCTCTCAACCACTGGGACTAAAGATGTGCACCACCATCACCCTATTTGGCTTCTTTAGAAAGAAAATACAAAAACAAAAAACTTGCAAATATTTGAAAAATAAGACACTGGACAAAAATTTCTGAATTTCTGTAGAGATCTTATAATTTAGTAAGAATGCCTAATAAAAATATATGAAAAATCAATATAGTCTTTTCTCAAAAAGACAAAAACAAAAACAAAAAAAAACCCCAGACCCAAAAAAACACCCTACCTCAAAACTGTTTAACCAAGAAGACTGTTAAAAGATGATCAGTATTAATATTATTATCATGGAAATGCAGGTTAAACTACAGTGAGATGTCACTAATGAAAAATGTAAAGATTGACAAGTGTTAATGAGAACATGTTGCAGATGTCACTCAGATGCTGGTGAGACTAGAACTGTCACTATGGAAATTACCCAGGCATTTCCTTTATTGCTTGTTTGAGACACAGTTTTGTTCTGTAGCTCAGACTGGCCTGGGTCCTCCAGTCTAAGCATTGCAAGTACTGAGGTTTTAAGCCATGTACTACCATGCCTGGCTTTGGCATTTCTTGTAAAGTCACGTGTACATTTAGCATATGACATAATTCCATTCTTAAACAGTATCCTCTCCTAGACAGTTCTTCAAAATAAAGACCTCAGTCTCTCACTGACTATTTTGGCCAGAAATAGTCCTCACTGCATTCACATCGTGCAGTGACCCCCACCCCCAACCACCAGATGGCAGAGAGAACCCTTTAAGGCCTAAACTGAAAAGTAACAGCCGCACTTGTCATAGGGTTTTTCACTAAGCCTAGCCTGTGTCTTCAAGTTCCACAGATGAGTAGGAACTCTTACTCACTTATTCACCCTTACCTCACTCCTAAAGATAGGTTGTTTCCTCAAGGCACACAATGGCTATATGAAAAACCGGAGACCACAGTTCTCCAGGAAAAATAAACAAAAAATGAAAACAAAAAACCAAAACCCCCACCTTACTAAGTAAGCCTGAGTCTAGTGTTTTAAGACAACCTCTAATAATCAAAACTTGGGTCACTACGTGTACCTGGCTCCGAGGGGAATGAAGAGGGGATACCTAATAGAGAAGTAATGTATCCACGGAAAGAAAAAAATTTTTTAAAGATTTATTTATTCATTTTATGTATGTGAGTACACTGTTGCTGTCTTCAAACGCACCAGAAGAGGGCACTGGATTCCGATTAAAGATGGTTGTGAGCCACCATGTGGTTGAACTCAGGACCTCTGGAAGGGCAGCCAGTGCTCTTAACTGCTGAGCCATCTCTCCAGCCCAGGAAAGAAATAGTTTTAGGGAAAATTATTTTGTGTTAAAAAGTGAAGGAAAGCCAGGCGGTGGTGGGGCACGCCTGTAATTCCAGCACTCTGAGAGGCAGGCGGATTTCTGAGTTCGAGGCCAGCCTGGTCTACATACAGAGTTCCAGGACAGCCAGAGCTACACAGAGAAACCCTGTCTTGAAAAAACCAATTCCTTTATCCCCTCCTCAATCCCTTTTGTGGCCTTTTAACATATTCTAGTTCTCCATCTTTCATCTAACAAAACTAAAACACCTCAGCCAGGTGCGGTGGCCCATGCATCCCAGCGCTTGGGAGGCCGAAGGAATCTGAGTTCAGGATCAGGCTGGTCTACATAGTGAGTTCTAGGACAGCCAAGGCTATGTAGAGAGATCGTGTCTCAACGAGACAAAACTACAACTAAAACTCTTGATTCTGGCCAGTCTCTTCCTTCCATTGTAAAAACAAGACGAAACCTTTTATCCCTCTCCTTCACAATTTCTTTCACTTTTTTTTCTTTTAAAGAAGAGTACTTCAAATTCCGAGACATTTTAGTTAAATCTCACAGCTTTCTAATTATTCTCCAAGAACTTGAAATCTTATTTATTACATTATTAAAATACTCGTTATTAAAATACTGTTTTCGAAAAGGACTAAAGTGTCCTTTGGCTTCATAAACACGTTAAAGATCTCACAATTACTGCACCGGGGTAGACAGATGGAAAGCAGAGTAAATGACGAGACTACCCATTTTGTGTTAAATGGCGAGGAAGCCCTCTCCCGGAACTCGAGGATGATCGGTCTTTGGCACCCGGCAGACCCGCACTAGCCCTATGGCGGAGGTGTCTGTCTAGAACTGCAGTGGAGTCGGGTAGGAACGATTCTTCCGAGCCGCGGTTTCCGCGGGGAATCCTAAGCGAGTTCCTGTTCTGACGCACTTCCGAAGCGTCGGAACAGAGGAAGCCGCTTTGACTGCCGGGAATACGGAATCGGAAAAATGGTGGTCACCAGGTCCGGGGTGTCTCGGACCGAACTCCAAAAACGCTCCCAGCAGAAGGTGAGCTGGCTCCCAGGTTCTCCCGGTCTCCTCGCCGCTAAGCAGAGCAGCTCGGTGGGGCGGAGGAGAGCGAGGAGGAACCGAGCCATGCGCGCGTGGTACTGCGTCGGGCCGGCTCGGAACTTGGTTGGGCCCCGGGGTCTTTTAGGGCTCTTACGAGAGTTTAGGTAGCTTGCCTTGCGCAGATTAGGCCTTTTAAGTTTACTGTTGAGATAATGCCAGGGAAGGTTAACCCCAGCCACCTCGATCGAGCGTAGTTTTGGGGATGGGAAGGAGCATCGTTTTCACGTGGAGAGTCTGGCAGTGGCCCAGCACATAATCCTTCGGCTCATGAAGGACCGCAGTGGTGTCTCTCAGAGCCTCTGATTGTCTTCTGGTGCCATGCTCTTTAGATTGTGTGGTAAGGGTTATAGAGCAGCCCTTTACTATATGTAAATATCCAGACAAGTATCGGATCACCGTATACACTACTAAACACGTGCTCTCTTAGTACTTAATTCTCCCGCTCCCTAAGCCTCTATAAATGATTTAAAAAATTCCCCCTCATTTTTTAAGTAGAGAAAGTTCTCTTTTTAGTTCTGCTTTCTGAAGCCTAGGATGAGGCAAGTAAGAAATAGTTTGGCCTTGTTTAGTACCTTCTTAAGTTTTGCTCCTTAGGCCATGCCACCTTTGCTCTTGTCCCTGCCCTATCTAAACTATAATGTGTTTGTTTTTGGTTTTCAGAGGTCTGTTCCTCGGAGAACTAGGACACATCTAAAAAGCAAAAAAGAATCAGGATCCACTGGCAGCACTGCTGAATCACAGTCTGCTGGGGCTCAAAGCTCGGGCCCGGCTAGAAGCAAGAACAGCAGAACTACAGGCCCAGCGGAGATCGTTGTACTGATTTCTGATGGAGAGCCTTCTGAACCTGAGTCTCATGCTTCTGGGGTTTCTTTTGTGTTAGAGCCCATTATAAGAGTAACTAGGAAACGGCAGGTTGTAATTACACCCACCCCAAAGCCCAGTGTTAGGAAAAGGCGGAAAGTAACCCCTCAACATGAATCTGTTGATGAAGGAGTTTCTGTTTCTGAAGCAGAGTCTCATGTTTCAGAGGTTACTATGATTGTGCCTTCCACAGAAAGAAGAAGCAGGAATAAGGCTAAATCTCAAAGAGATTCAAGCCAAGAGTCACCTTTGGAAACTATATCTGATGCTGAGTGCTCCTGCATCTCATCATTAGAGGTCTCATCCAGGAGAACAACCAGGAATGTGCAGAAGAAATTACAGTTCCAAGCTGAGAAAAAAGATACTAAGATTACACCAGGAAATAAAAAGCAAATTGTGGGTATGTGTGTGGATTCAGAGGACTCAGATGCTAAACAGGCCTCTCAGTTATCAGCAAGACCACTTTCTCAGATAAATATGCCAAATATTTCTGATAATGAAACTTATAATGATGACTTTGATGATTCCATCCACAGAATTTCAGAGAAAAAACTGACAACCCAAAACCATCAAAATTTGCATATCCAAGTGGAAAAACAAGCCGATGTTGTGTCTCTTACGGAAGTCAGAAAGAAGAATTGTGAGAGTCTGGATGAAGAGGACCCCAAAATAATAGAGGAAAAAGTAATTAATGAGAAAGATTCCCAGCTGAGTCTTTCTGAAGCTCAAGACAGTGGCCTTCAGCAGTCAGTGTCTCAGAATCATTCAAGCACCCCAAATATACCCACATCCCAGCTTTCAAGTCCGGATAGGGAGGCTCTGATGAAATCATTAGAGCACAGGTTTGCAGTTGTAGAAATAAAAAAATGGGATGAGGAGAGAGAGGGCAGCTTAAGAAAGAGTGACTTGGCACAGTCCAGTGATCGTGGTGATAGCAATGAGCCCACAAGTGCAGGTGTCAGTGAGGACAGCAACAGCCAAAGTGGCGTTGCTCTTGAATGTAATACCAAGCCATGCGGGTCTGAACTCAACGTGTCTCAGAATACAGATAGTCCTGTTTTATTATTTCTTAGTAGTGATGAAAGCCAACAGTCTGACAGCAGTGAGAATGAAAGGGACACTTTGTGTTCTGTGGAAAACAGTGGCCAAAAGGAGGCATCAACTGAGGACTTGGAAGATACTGCATGTGATAGTGCACTGTTTGTAATTGACAAAACTCCTGGATTGAGTGCTGACAAAAACTTTTACCTAGAAGACAAGGCTCCAAGTGAAGGTGCTGCATGTGATAGTGCACTGTTTGTAATTGACAAAACTCCTGGATTGAGTGCTGACAAAAACTTTTACCTAGAAGACAAGGCTCCAAGTGAAGTTGCTATTGAGGAAGAAAAAGAGGAGGAGGAGAAAGAGGAAGAAAATAGTGAAGAAGACTCATCAGACAGTGACGAGAATAAGGATGAGTCTAGTGATGAGGAAGACTTACTCAGTAACACCAAGTCCAAGCTGTAAGTATAACCTTTGAAGGGAAATTGGAGAGGTCATGCTGAGGAGAACCTGTGGCTGCAGCATGACAGGCGTGCCCTTTATCACTGAGTATACCTCAACCTCCAAAGTCATTTTTATTAGCATGTATTATAATAATGTCTCACCTAATGTTTTCCTATGTGTATATAACGGATTGAGGTTTAAGCTCCCCTCAGACTCGCATCCCCACTGATGCCCCTTTCCACAGCTAGTCCTCTTTCTGCTTTCCAGGTCTTCTGGGGACGTGGGTGATCCAGTGAGTTTAATGTTTATGGGACTATGGATTAGGGGTTATTTACAAGCTCATGAGAAGCTCACTAGTGCTATACTATTGAAGAAAATGCCTCTCCTCCGTCTGTAGTCATCACTAACTGCCTGTAGGTCCTCAGGGAGAGAAGGGGCCTCGTGAGCTCCTGGACTTTCCATTACACAGTTCGGACTGGTGAGTTTCACTTCATGCACCTCAGTCCCACTCATCTCTCTGTACCTGATATGAAACTCAGAGAGAATCAATCGAAAGTTAAAAAACAAACAAAAATCCAAAATGCTGACTGCTCCAGTCTTGTGCAGGTAATCAACAGCTGCTGTGAGTTCTGGGAGTAGCTACCATGTCATCATACCCAGAAGACAGTATTCCACATCACTGCTCCCTGCCTTCCTCCCACTTATACATTCAGTCCCCTCTTTTGGAAGAGGTGACATAACTGTCCCATTTAGAAATGGCCATTTTAAGACAATTCTTCTCAGCACTTCGGCCAGTTTTGAATCTTAGTTGTAACTGTTATCCACTGCCAAAAGTGGGAGAGGGGAAGCCTGGCTCACCATTATCTAAGCATAAACCTAAACATTTAGAAAGTATTTTTAATGGGTTCATCATATCTAGCAAAAATAGTAAATGCCCCACCTGGGCCTATCTCACCAACCACAGGCTGCTGACAGGCTTTATAGTACCAGATAGGAATTTCAGTAAGTGGGCCTCAAACCCAATTAGAAAGCGGTTGGTTACCCCAGTTACACGAATAGGCAGGTATAACTTCTCTGGCAATAGTATACCATGTAGTCAGTAGTATAACATGTAGATCCACTGCCGCCGAGTAAAGCCAATGATGGCTTTTCTTCCCAGGCAGCCTATATAGTACCTTCCAGCACTAAAAGTTTGCAACAGGAAAGTTGTTTCTAGCTCAGTTCCAGTTTGACTTCTATGTCCTACAATCAAAAGCCTGTGATAACCTTAAGCAGTACAGTCTCAACATCTTGTTCTTGGTGGGCAACCAAGAGTCATAGTAATAGCATATGTCGTTTTGTGGAGTCTCAAGGACTTCTGTGACCAAAAACTAATAGGGAGATAAACCTATCCGTTCTGGGAGCAGCTTTATTCATCCATTTACAAGTCAGGTTTGATAAATCTGTCAAGTGGTTGATCTGCCATAGAGATACAAACAGTAGTATATTAGTATACACATCAGATTGTGGATGAGTTCTACCTGACATCTCCCTTGGATTTATTTGTGAGATTTTTGGCAGTTGTATTTATCTCACTAGCGATAGCTAAAATGTTCTTTTGGTGACCAGTTAGAAATCATCTGTGGGGGTAGGGAAATGGCTTAGAGGTAAAAAGTTTGCCATGCAAGTATGAAGACTGGATTCAAATCCCCAGCAGTCATGTAAAATGACTGATCAGCATGATGGCCTGCCTATAATGTCAGTGCTTCAGAGGTAGAAACGGGCTCTCCAAGCAAGCCCACTAGCTAGACTGCCTGTCTGTGAGCCTTGGGTTCAAGAGAGAGACCCTGCCTAAATACAGAAGGTGGAGGTGATCAGGGAAGAATCCCGAAGTCAACTCTAGATGCGCATATGTGCATGCACATTACATACATACATGTAAACACACAAACACATAAATGTACGAAAGAGTAAAAACAGGAACATAATTTTTATGTTGAAAGCTCTAATGTTTGAGGCTTTTTTTTTTCCGAGACAGGGTTTCTCTGTGTAGCCCTAATTGTCCTGGAACTCACTCTGTAGACCAGGCTGGCCTTGAACTCAGAAATCTGTTTGCCTCTGCCTCCCAGAGTGCTGGGATTACAGGCGTGCACCACCACCGCCCGGCTGAGGCTTTTTCTTTAGTAGCTGTCTTGTTTAAAACTTGGTATTCCTAGATTAGGCTTTGTTTGGCATTAGCCACTAGAAATGTAGGCAGCCGTATAAGGCTGTTAATAGGTGCCCCACAGTGGTGGCATGCACCAAACCCTGTCTTGAGAAGCAAACAAAAAAGATGCCCTGTCTCTGAAGCTGTTTATTGTTAAGAGGACAACCTACAAGATCCAGGTGTCTCCACCCTGTGAGTTCTAGGGACTGACAAGGCTGTGAGTTTAGAGATATAGTGGGTTTTTCTGAACTGTCCTTCAATTTGAGGTTGAACTGAATTGTTTTTCTTGAAGTTTTTTTTATGAAATCTATGGATATGATACATGCTTAATCATTTTATGAAATCTTGGGACTCTGTTTGGATGTCTTCTCTGGTGGTGTTGATTCATTAGTTATCCCAGACTCTTCTGAATGAATGTATGTGATAAAGGTTTATTCAGTATTTAAGTAATTACATTCTAAAGATAAGATGCTCTGTATCCGCAGGGCGGTGGTGGCGCATGCCTGTAATCCCAGCACTCTGGGAGGCAGAGGCAGGCGGATTAATGAGTTCGAGGCCAGCCTAGTCTACAGAGTGAGTTCCAGGACAGCCAGGGCTACACAGAGAAAGCCTGTCTCGAAAAAACCAAATCCAAAAAACAAAAAAACAAAACAAAACAAGAAAACAAAACAGAAAGACAAAACAAAAAAAAAAGATGCTCTGTATCTGTGTGTGATTTTTAACATGCAATCTGGTTTCTATTTTGTCTTAATTACTTTGTCTATGTGATCTTTTCTCTTTTAGTCTGAAGCTGACAAGTAGCAGCATAGACCCTGGACTAAACATCAAGCAGTTGGGTGGCTTGTATATTAATTTCAATGTAGACAAGATGCAGCCTCACAAGAAAACTCTAACCCAGATCAAAGAGAAAAAGAAAAACGAGGTAAGCTACATGAATTGTCCCATCTCCAGTCCTTGGAAAATGACTACTTTTCTTAAGGCAAAACTACATTGGTCTTTTCTTGCCAAGAACCAGCCTTGGCTTGGAGAGGGGTTCTGAGAGAAGGGGTGTCTGGGAGCCGCAGAAACAAAGGACTCCAGGTCAGACTGTGCGTCCAAGATGGCAGCCATGCTCTGCTCTGCAGCCTCCTTTCTCTAAGTTCTCCCTGGAGCTCTCCAGCCATCTCTAGACAGCTTTCCCTTGCTAGGCTCTGTCCAAGACAGTTCTCCAAGTAGTTCTCTTTTGATATTCTAAAAAATTCTCTGGATAGCTCACCTCTATGATCTTGGAGATCGTAAGCCAATCTTTTATTTTACATATCATCCAATCATTCGCTCTAGGTCTCCTTTTGATTATTCTGTGACTCAGCGTTCGTTAACCCCAGCACTTAATTCTTAGAAAACAGCAAGTCCACGTTTTCTTTTAACTTTGCAGAAGAATTCAGCCGGCCTCTGTTAAGCACGGAAGATGCTAGCTGGGTGGGACTCCATCCTGGAATTACCATTTTCACTACACCAGGTCCTAACCTTGCTCTGTCCTGGGCCGATCCTGAACCCAGTAACCCGACTGCCTTTATAAGCAAAAGCAGCCAAGCAAACCAACCAACCCTAGCTGGGTGGGATCTCCTGTGATCACCACTCCCTAAATCCCTTTATTTCCTTTCTCAGTGTATGTCTGACAAGCTGGCTCACACTGCAGCTGCCTTTGTTCCTTTCGATTCATGAAGCCCCTCACAGTGCATATGGCATCCTTATGTTTTGCATGGTTGACAAATTATATATTTTCATACTCTTGTTTTTAGAGTTCTTTTCCACAGCCTTAAGGGCCCTCCTGAAGATCCTAGCATTTATCATTTTGCTGAGACATTAACCACACCCTCACCTCCTGGATTCTGATTATCATGGAGTCGTTAACATTAACCCGTCTTTCCTTGAAGCAGGAACATAACGTGTACATTATACAAAGAAGCCTTATGTCCTCCATTGTTGAAGGTCCATGCCTGCTGGCCCTGCTCTAGGGTAAAAACCATGTCATTCTGTCCCTACTAAGGCCATGCCACACCAATATGTTCTGCTCTTTTTCCATCTTATTAGAATACCTAATTTTTATGAATAGGGTTTTATCTGTAAGAGATGCTACTTGAGATAAATTAATCAAGATGATTATTTTCTTTTTCATCCACCACTTACTTCCGGGAGTCCTATTTTCTTGTATTTTTTTAAACACTCCCCTTTTGTATTTTGTGTGTATGTGTATGTGGGCACGTGTGCTGTGATGTAGAAGGTCAGAGGGCAGCATGCAGGATAAGTGCAAAAATAATGCAGGAGTAGATTAGCAGATTTGCCTATATAAAATATGAAGGCCTAAGTGTAAATGGGGAGGAAAGAGAAAATAATTATTTTGTATTTTTGTAGCTTCTGCAGAAAGCTGTCATTACACCTGATTTTGAAAAAAACTATTGTGTCCCACCGTATAATGAGTCAAAGCATCGACTGCAGAAACAGCGCAGGGTAAGTGGGGACTTAATATTTAGATTGCTTCTATGTGCTTCGTCTTTGTGTTTTCAGGCTGTGTGATACTGCAGTTGTACATTTAAGCGTTATCTATGGATTGGTCTATTATAGATTGGACCAAAGTTCTTAGGTACTAGGGCCATAAAATGTGTTTTCATCAACATGTTTAATGTGGTTTTTTATGTTTATGTCTTTGCAGCCAAATGGCACATATAAAGTCTTTTATTTCTGTTCGGAAGTGAACCCTGGACTCTTGCACATGTTGTAAGCATGTGCCCTGTCACTGAGCCCCACAAATACAGCTTTGAAAACATACCTTAAACAGTGACAGCCAGCATACAGGGTCACCGTCCACATCATTTGGCTTCTAAACACATTGCTGTGGGTTAGGTGCTCTATGGCATAGAGTTACTACAGCCAGCCTAAAGCTCCGATCTTAGTCTGCCAAATGGGGGAGTGGATGCAAACCGCGTTGTTTCAGTGTTTGAACTAATAAACAGGTCAAAAGGTGCTGATACAGCACTAAATTTTGGCATGCAGCAGGCACTAAATTTTGGATGAATGAATGAAACAAAATGTTAGGTAGAGTTTTCAAAAGAATGGCAGGGGTTTTTTGGTTTTTTGTGGGGTTTTTTTGTGTGTTTTTTTGTTGTTTTTGACATAATATGAAGTTCTAGACTCTCAAGTTAAATAGTTTCTAAGACCCTTAAGATTTAAGTAACTGAATTAAATAATGTTTATATACCAGCTTCTAAAATGACTTAAAACATTTTCTCTTGTATGGGCTCTTTTAGACAAAGTGGAAGCTGTGTTCCTTTCCCTGCAAGTCATCCAGGGAGCCTTCATTTATGAAACTGATTCTATGCCAAAAATGTTTTGGGTTTTTTGACTTAATTCTTTCTTTCCTTTCTTTTCTTTCCCTTCTTTCCTTTCTTTCCTTTCCCTTCCTTCCTTCCTTCCTTCCTTCCTTCCTTCCTTCCTTCCTTCCTTCCTTCCTTCCTTTCTTTCTTTCTTTCTTTCTGTATCCTGGGGATTAATGCTTACAGTAAAATTGGGGTTTGGGTTTTGTTTTGTTTTGTTTGAGACAGTGTCTCACATATCCTAGGCTGGCTATTTGGATTATAGGTGTTCATTACCATGCCCAGTTCATGCATTGCTAAAGATTAACCCCAGGGATTCATGTTTGCTGGGCAAGAACTCCACCAACTGAGTTATGGTTCCAGTTCTTGTAAATTCTCCTCTACCCAGAGCCAGAAAGAGTAGCCCAGGTTGGTAGTTTGAATTCAAAATCATCCAACATCAATCTGTCCCAAATATTGAGGTCACAGATATATACTGTCACACTCAGGTAATTAACATAATTTTCTGTTTTATGATTTTAAAGGAGATTACCTTAAAGCACAGTAGGCAGTGTGCCTAAGGGGAGATTAGTCTCTGTACTCTTACAAAATCCAGAGGGTTTATTGGGGAGCTGGAGAGATGACTCTGTGGTCAAGAACACTTGCTGCTCTTACAGAAGACCAAATTTGGTTCCCAGCATCCACATGCTCAGAAAATCCAACACTCTTCATCTACATAAAAGTAAAACAAATCTCCTTGTTTTCCTTAATTTTTTTTAACACTTGTGTTTCAGAAAGAGCGACAAAAAACAGCCGGTAATGGTTGGTTTGGCATGAAAGCTCCAGAGCTAACAGAGGAACTGAAGAACGATCTCAAAGCCTTGAAGATGAGAGCGAGCATGGACCCAAAGCGGTTCTACAAGAAGAACGACAGAGATGGGTTCCCCAAGTACTTCCAGGTAGGGTACTGAATAGTGGTTGTGTTCTGTGGACAGTGGCTTAGCAGTGTCCTGTTTACTACTAAATAAGGAAGAATTTACACATGCATACCAAGCCTGTGGTCAGTGCCTTCGCAGGTTCTATATTGTCTAGAACACAACTCAGATAGCCCTCATTTGTAACGGGTCTTCCATATAAAGAGGCAACGCCACACATGGCAGCTGGGACCACTAGGATCTGTGTCCGAGTGGATTGATGGCACTGACCTAGGAGCACAAGTTCATTCAGGATGCGGAGAAAGGACACTTTGCCTTCCTTTTCCTCTGCAAGGTAGAGAGGCGTTCAAACACTGCTTGTGGATGTCTCCCATGAGCGCTTCCACTCTTGTCACCCCTCTTCTGCTCACTTGGGTTATAAGTTAACTGTCTTGCCCTCTGGCTTCATTGTGGCCAGTCTGTGTTCTGTAATTTACTTAAATATTTGTTTTCAGGCTGTACTTCTGAGAAACTCTGGGTAATTCTTAGTGACTTTTGGGGTACTCTGTCTCACTTCCGTTGGACCATCACAATCTGCACCCAAACTAACTTGCCAACTCTTTGTTATCAAGCCTTCATAACCTTTACCACGCTCAGCACCCAGCTGGCTCAGGGCTTGTGCTGTAAGGGTCTGAAAATCACTGAAGACCCCAGACTCAGTATGCAAAAATAAAGATTGTTTGTTCTGCAGAAACATCCAACATGCAGGGGTGGCATGGTCTCCAAAGTGGCCACCCCAGACAAAGGCATGCAGGCCTTCTTATAGGGAACTGGGGGAACTTTCTAGAAGGAGCTGGAGTCTTATGATCTAGTTTCTGGGATGTATGGTCTATTCCTGAAGCTGGCACCTTATGGACTTTTTTGAAATCAGACCTGGTCCTTAAAATGGAGACAAATGGGGTTTATATTACCCTGTTTCTGCTGTTCTTAGACCTTTATTCTCCCTTGTTTGCTTGGTGAACTTTGAACTATATAGAGCCAAGTTAAAATATCATGTTTGTCATTCTTAACTCCTTTAGTAAACTAGGTCATTATATCTTTAGAAACAGGTATAGTGTTGAGTTCCATGTATGTTTTCGGTTCTGCAGTGTCTGGCTCTGCCTTGGGGTTGTGACCCCTCACTGGCACGGACTAGGTCATCTTGGTCCTTGTTTCCCATCTCCTAAGCATAGTGCCTGGCACACAGTAACCCTCCTATAACTGCAGTCAGCTGAGTGAACAAATGAAGACTTTTATTAAAACAGGTTCTAGGCAGGCAGTGTTTATAACCTCTAAAATCAAAATGGCATGTAGAATTTATATGTACATCATTTAATTAGAAAGCACAGTTTATATGATATTGTGTTATTCATCATGAATTTACTGTTTAGCACTGAAGTATATAAAATTTGGACCTATGGGCTGGAGAGCTGGCTCAGTGGCTAAGAGCACTGACTGCTTTTCTTAGGTCCTGAGTTTAATTCCCAGCAACCACATTTGTGAGATTGGCTCACAATTTGTAATGGGATCTGATGCCCTCTTCTGGTATGTCTGAAGACAGCAACAGTGTACTCATATATATATATAAATTATATATATATATATATAATTTAAAAAAATTGGACCTACTGTACACTGTAATAGGGAAATATCTGTAGTACCAATGTTGTGGCTAATATTGTTTATTTTTGCTTTTATAAAAAAAGCATAATTTTAATACATGTCTAAAATAGGTTGTGCTTTCTGTTCCTTTCTACAAAAAGCCTTAGATCTATACTGAAATATGGAGCAACTTAACATCCAGGTACTTCAGGATTTATTTCCTTCAATTTTTCGTAGGTTGGAACCATCGTTGATAATCCAGCTGACTTCTATCATTCACGAATTCCCAAGAAACAGAGGAAAAAGACTATTGTGGAAGAGCTGCTGGCTGACTCTGAGTTCAGGAGGTAATTCACGTTTTGTAATATGTGTGTTTTTCTTAAGTACATATAAGTTTGTAGATAACATTTGGTGACTATGTTTTTATGAGACTACCACAACAGAAATAATTTGGTCTTTGGTGTGAGGAAGCCAGAGCCTCCTGTCTATCTCTGCCAAGCCACCTGCATTTACCCTCTCCACTGCGCTTGCACCCTCACGAGAGCGAGGGCGAGGAGCAGTAGTGCCTTACTGTTCTTGGGAAAACTTCTTAACAGACCGCTTATCTGGAGAGCAGACTTTGAAAGTTATTGCTCTTTGTTTTTTAAGGTTTTAGCTTTTGTCTTGTTTTGAGACAGGGTGTCTCCTCACTATATAGCTCTGGCTGTCCTGGAACTCGGGAGATGGACTGCCTCTGCCTGCCTCTCCCACCTGCCCTCTGCACCCGGCTCAAAGTCCAGAGCAGAGGGAGGTTCAAAGCCAGCCAGAAGGAGACACAGTCTCAGAGCCCAAGTGAAGGAATCCACACTGAGGGCAGAGACCACTGCTGCCCTCGGCCTCCAGACACCTAGGAACAATGTGGTTTCTACAAGAGGATTCAGTACAAAGCATTCTGGGATTGAGCCTCCTCCCTAAAGCTGTATTAACTGCTAATACATGATATACTCGATATGTCATGCTTTAGATTAGAGCATAAAGGTTTTTTTTTTTTCTTTCAGATTTAATCGAAGGAAGTATTCGGAAATCATGGCTGAAAAAGCAGCAAATGCAGAAGGAAAGAAGTTCCGGAAAAAGAAGAAATTTCGCAACTAAAATTTACAAAGCAAACCATAGCATTTTATAGATCTTGATTTGCTGAAGGTTATCACATAATTTATATAAATATGTATAAATATTTAGTGATTTCTATTTAGAAATAAAGTTTACTGACAAAATCGGTTGTGTGCCCCTTGGAATAAAAGTAGGTGTGTGTATAAAATGAAATGTCTGGTTTTAGACTGTTAAAGGGAAAATGAATATCAACTATTTTAATATTTGTCCAATTTTCAGCATTTGGTTATTTAAGGAAAATAAATAACCAAATAATAAATAAATAATAATCAGTTATGTTTAAAGAACTCTTGAGGGCTGCTGAGATGGCTTGGCGGTTAAGAACATTGGCTGCTCTTCCAGAGGTCCTGAGTTCAATTCTCAACAACCACATGGTGGCTCATAGCCATCTATAATGAAATCCGATGCCCACTTTTGGTGTGTCTGAAGACAGCTACAGTGTACTCATACACAAAATAAATAATAACTTTTAGAAAAGGTATATCCAGGTAGCAAATTAAAAGATAAACAAATGCTGTTCTTCCTGAAGTCCTGGTAGCTCGTGGCCATTTGTAAAAGTATCTGATGCCTTCTGGCATGTCTGTACGTGCAGACAGAGCACTACTACATTTAAATATTACGTACATAGTTGGGCTGTGGTGGCCATGCACACCTTTAATCCCAGCACTTGAGAGGCAGAGGCAGGCAGATTTCTGAGTTCGAGGCCAGCCTGGTCTAGTTCTAGGACAGCCAAGGTTACACAGAAATCCTGTCTCAAAAAACAAAACCAAAAAAAGTACATAAATGTGTTAAAACTTTTTGAAATGAACAAAAAATGTGGAAATGTTATAAAACTGCCTAGGTGTGTGTGTGGCGGATGCAGACAAGTCTTATGCATACCTGCTGCCAGTGTGCAAGCTATGCTGTGTGGGTAAAAGTATTCCTGGAGCAAACTCATAAGATTCGTACAGAAAAAAGAAGTGAACCTCTAGCCTGAGATGACATAGACCCTCCCTGGAAAATATGGGGTAAAGGAAGATGCAAGAGTGCTGGTTTACCTTAGCAACTGAAACCAGAGGAATGACTCATTCTGTTCTAAGTAAAACAGGATTAAACAATAGGGTTTTCATTGGCTAATAGGATTTTACCTCATCCAGTGGCCTAGGCAGGCATTCGACCTGACCTGCTTTCTGGTATCCAACAAGTGCTGATCAATGCTATTGATCAGCTATTACTATGCTATTAATGCTTCTTGGTTGTAGCTCCTTTGTGCTATTTATTGGACCCCTTATTTCAGTAACTATAAAATCTTAACATTTTACCTTCACTCTTTGGGGGTCGCAAGCAACCTAGCATCTGTGCTTCCTTTATTAAAACAGTAAGAGGGTTGCCTCTGTGTGATAATTGCAGGGAGGAGAAAGGTAAAGTCTCCTGACACACTTACCAGGAGACTCCTGGTAAACATTTCTTGACTAAGACTTAAGGGGCAAACTGTTGCTATATGATTTTTCTATCCTATGAAGAGGGTTGAACAATTCTTTGCTTCAAAACAAGTAATTTTGAGTATTGACTTGTTACATTTCCATTAATACTTTGCATTGATTTCAACTTTTTGAAAACTTTTTCTTATAAGCAACTTGTAGTTTGTCTTAAATGTACCTCAAAGGCCTATGGTGCTACTGTGATGTGGTGAGACCATCAGGAGAGCCTAGTGAAGTTGTCTTTGGGGACAAGTCCTTTCAAGAGAGAACTGACTCTCAGGCCTCTTCACCTTTCTTTGCAGCCATGAGGTGCTAGCTCTGGTTCTACGCCTTTCCCGCCTGGTATGGAATGGGCTTTTGCTATGGCGTCACAGATTACAACTCATGGAGCAAAGCCAAAATGAACCTCCCCTCCTTTAATATCACATTTTAGTTACAACAACGGAAAGTTCCTTCATTTTCCATTTAATTTATAGTAAACGGAGGCAATGTTTAACAAAATAATTCCATTAAGTAAACTGACATCACCTAAAAATAACTGTTAGCCGCCTATTAACATTCAAAGTTTATTTAGAATCTTCCAAAACAGAGTAGTAGTACAAGCCTGAAATCCCAGCACTCTGCGGTGCTAGAGTCAGGATCCGACACTGAGAGTCAGCTTCAGCTACATGATGAGTTTGTTTTATATGCAGTGCTGTCCCAAATAACAAAAACCATTCCAAACCATAAAGAATGATGTCTTCATAGTGTAACTGTAAGAAAGCGTGGATACTCAGAGTATCCACAGAGAAGTCTGCTCCAGCATGGGTTCAAGCCATAGAAACTCATTAGTCAGCTGGTGACTACCCTGGGTGTGGGGACTCTCGTGCAGCGCTGAGCCTTTCTCAGAGTCCACCTTTAAACATAACAACCATATGGGTTGGCACACCTCAGCGAGAACACCCAGATGTGGAACTACAGAAGCCAAAGAGCAAGGTTAGTATATTTAGGAGCTTTTCTGAACTATAGACCTCGGTGGAGTAGGTCTTTGCTCTCTTTTGGCAGGTGCTGCTGCCTACGTGCTGGATTTTAAGGCCTGAATTGTACTTCTGTCATGGTGTCAGCTGTACTAAGTCTGTGGTCCCGTTACGAAGGTAGGAACTTGTGGTTTCTTCCCCTCACACTTTGGTTTGTAGATGTGTGTCAGGGCATGTGCAGGCACTTGCATGGTGCTCAGAGGACAACTGTGAGAGTTGTTCTCTTTCACCATGTGGGTCCATCAACCGTGGCCACAGGCTTCTTTACCTACTGACCCATCTCACCGGCCTGAAACTTCTACTGTTGCTCCCTAGCATCCTGGCCTACAAGTACTTAGGATATGTCAACTTAGGATGGGGTTCTGTTCTAAGAAACAGAGTTTAAGTGGAAAGTAGTATACCAAGGCCTTACCTAGTTTCCCTGAAGTGTTCAGAACATTTAGGTTACTCTGTACTTGTACAAACTGATAATGTGTTGTGATCATAAAGAGAAATAGGCTTAAGATTATGTCCTACCGCAGTGTGGGGGGAGAGGGTGCCTCAGTGGGCCCATGCTGAGGCGTCCCTTCCCCAAGGGAACAGACACATGACCGTATAGTATAGTATAGTATAGTATAGTATAGTATAGTATAGTATAGTATAGTATAGTATAGTGTTTATTTAGGACATGGGAACGGAGTTAAGAGGGTGGTAGAGGCAGAGAAAGGCAGAGAGAAAGAGAAAGTAGAGAAGTAGAGGCCGTCCATGACAATGTGGAGGGGCGGAGGGGAAGGGGGAAGGGAAGAGTCCAAGAGGGCAAGGGAGAAGCTAAGAGAGTAAGAGAGGCAAGAGAGAGAAAGTGGAGGGGCAAGCAGCCCCCTTTATAGTGGGCCAGACCTACCTTGCTGTTGCCAGGTAACTGTGGGGCGGGGCATACCTGGCTGTAGCCAGGTAACTGTGGGGGTGGAGATCAGAGTCCTAGTAACAAGCCCCTCATGACGAGAATCACTAGCCCTGGAAAACAATGCAAAGCAGTTTCTGCGCAATCCAAGTTGCTTTCTCTCCACTGTAATCAGTTTAAGTCACACCTGCAAGGGACCATCTGTATTTGAATAGTGGGTGACTTTGTCTTGGTTTAGTGATGTCCCCAAACCTTGACTCACTCAGTGACTAACGAAGTCGGACTGACTGCCACAGCCAAGTGTGGAGAAGCAGCAGATCACTTAAGGAAGTCCGAAGCGCCTGCCTCTGTCTCCTCAGGGTTAAGATTTTCCTTCTTTTCACATCTTCAGCTTGGCCATGATCAAAGTACAAAGCACTCCAACCACACCCAGCTGCTTCTCCAGCTCTAAAGATTCCTGCAGGAGCTTATCAGACGGGCTCCCGCAGCTTAGTAACTTAACAGGTGCGCTTCCAGAGAGCCCAGTAATCACTGAAGCCTCAATACAGAAGCCATCAATGCAGACTGAAACCCACAGCATGCCCAGAGCCCTGGATTTGATTTCTAACATCACATGAACTGGTTATACACGCTTGTAACCCTGGCACTCACAGAGGTAAGAGGGTCAAAAGTTTAAGTTTGTCCTCCAGAGTGTGAGTGCAGGCTGGGCTGCATGTCTATGTAAATGCAGAGCTTTGGGGAAAAGATTGTATCTTGAGGACTCTGAGCCATCTATTGGTTAATCCTTTGATGGACTGTCAGATTGTGAAAACTTAGGACCTGTTGAGAGTGGGTATATGAGAACATGCTTTGGGGAGGTCTATTAGCTTGCTTCTGCTACCCCTGCCCTCCTGTCTGCTGATGTGACCTGTGCTCTTCCATACCTGTTTCATGGTGTTCTGACTCAACACGGACACAGAAGCATCCAAGCCAAGTAACTGTGAACTGAGATTAGATAGCAGGATGGTTTGGGAACAACAGAAAATGAGACCAAGTCACAATATTTGCTTTTTTGCATTTCCGGGTGGTGGGTATACAGGCTCTGAGCCTCTATCTTCAGGCCTCTGCAGACTTTTGAAACAAGGTGTTTTTTGGGATTTGGTTTTGTTGAGACAGGGTTTCTCTGTGTAGCCCTGGCTGTCCTGGAACTCACTCTATAGACCAGGCTGGCCTCAAACTCAGAAATCCGCCTGCCTCTGCCTCCCAGAGTGCTGGGATTACAGGTGTGCGCCACCACTGCCCGGCTAGGTGTTTTTACAGGCAGGCCTTGAGCCTCAGGAGCAGTTCAGAGTCTAAATCTGAGCCTTCAAGCAGGCTCCAAGCTTCTGGTAGGAACCTGGACAGCAAGGCACAGCTTCCATTTATTGGCTCTTCAGAATAAGAGTAAAAGAGGGAGGACATTGACCAAAAAGGAGGCTGTGGCGCTCGCTTGGCAAAGGAGTGGCTTTTGACTTCTCTGGGACAGACTAAAGTTTGGTCCCTGTCCATTGAGTACCAAATGTTTCCGAAAGACGTGCTTCTTCTGCGCGCATACACTACCCTTTTATTCGGTGGTGAGCTTGCTCGGAAACTGCAGTTACTCATCCACCAAGCGCTCTGGGCTCAGGGCAGAGACTGTAGACACACAAGCTGCCTAGAAAACACAAGGGCAGGGTAGGAGAAACAGCAGCTCCAACGGGCAACAGGCCAAGTTATACCTCAACATTTTCTTTAAATGGTAAACATTTATCAATATGTGGAGTTGATCCAGGAGTTAAGACAGCAAAAGGACAGACACTATAGGAAGACAGACGCCAAGCCTTTTTATTTTACCTTGTTATTCTATTTATCCAGCAGGTATTGTAGGCTCCACGGGAGACTCCTATCTTAGCAAAAGTTCACTCAAGTTTCTGCAAAGTAACCCAGGCAACTGTTCCCAGAATCCATGTCAGAGGTGCTATTTCTCAGGCTAGCAGGAAGCTATCGTATACTGCCTGGCTATGTGAGTTCAGTCAGCTAAGAGTAAATGCTGACCAGGTGTCGGCCCAGGTGTTCTGGAGGCTTACGCAATAAGTCTTTCGGAACGCTCGCTCCCTTAGGCACAGCGTCTCCTTGTGTGATTCCTTGCCTGACTTCCTCATTCTCCTCGGGCTCTCAGTCGGTGAGGTCAAAAGAGCTAGGTGGGGAAACATCCCGGCCTTTGGCCTAATCCACTGTTTTATGACGAAGCTGCTGAGCAGGCCAGTAATGAAACACAAAGGGTCCAGAATTTGCCTTCGTTTCTTTGGACAAGTTGGTAGTTCTTTTTTCAAAGCTTCTGAAACCATGAGTCAAAATGAACTTAAATTTATCTTGTTCCGGCAGAGACAAAAAGATCTCTAATGTCCCACCTGGAGACTAGGCTCCCCTTTGTCTCCCCAACAATGTGGTGGAATGCTTGTTTCCCAAGTCCATGTTATCAAACGAGGGGGACTTATTTATAATTTATAAATCACAGCATTCGTAGCCTTGACCAAGCTACTTTATTATTATACTAATGAACATTTCATAATTATTCAAGGGAGATATTTTTTTTAAAAAGACTTGACCCCACTAGACTATAAAATACCACATAAAAATTTTAGACAAATGCAGCAAACTCGAAAATCCAGAAAGTGAAATGTGTCCAGGGCTTTAGACAGCGGTGAAGGTGGCATTTCAAATGAGTACAGAAGGCACAAGGCTCAGCACCAGAATCCGGGGCAGATCTCCCATTATAAAAGCTATTTCAGATGGGCGACCGTTTAAAAATAAAACCATTAAAAGGAAATTAACACTCTGGGGGCCTTCAAACTTAGAAGCTAGCAAACACTGGTAAAATACAATATATGAATTTTTTGTGAGATGAAAAAGTTTCACAAGCACACAAGTAGACTTGAAAATAAATATCATTTATTAAAAGCATAAGGCTGTCTTTTCTCCTAGGTAAAGAACTACAAACTAATACAAACATCCTATCGTAGTCATCCTAAGTGGGTGTGAGTGACACAACAGGAGAAGCAGCTCAATGATAGAGCAGATAAATCACAGAAAAGAAAGTCCAAGTTACCCTGTGTGTGAAGAAGTGGCTTCAAAACTTCGATTAGTTTTTGTGTGTTTGGGAGCTCGGGTGTTGGGAAACAAGCATTCTCTCTCCCACACTGCTGGAGAGAGCTGAGTCTACGAGGAGACTCTGCCGAGCCTTATCAAAGCAGGCCCAGATCACGAGCGCTGGAACAGGTTGGAGCCGGCTGGCCGGACAACTTCCCAGGAATCTACTGTAAAGATACATTTGGGCACAAAGAACAGGATGTCCACTCAAGGATTGCAAGGAGAAAATAGCTAAATGTCATTTAGCTATTGTAACAGGATACAATGGCACAGTGCAGATCTTCCTGTATTAACCGAAATAGGTGAAATAGCCTGCAAAAGTGTGTTTTATAAGATTATATATGATCAGGAAGGCTAACTGGTGTGCAGAAAGTGCTAACTTCTGCATTTTTTTAAAATTTGAAAACATTTTTAATTTGAAAGCATTGTCTAAAGCCCGCCACCCGCCGCCCGCCGCACCATTATCCACTACTGTCTTGTAGAGAGAATTTCAAGTCTCTGATACAGGAATACCAAGGATGTCTACTCTTATCGGGACTTGACCTACAATTTTGATTTTTTTTTTTATGGTTTATGTCGATACATCTTTTTTTTTTTTTAAACTCCATTCATTCCTACGCATATTGGCACTTGGTGAAGCGGAGGGGACAAGACAGTAGCTCTTGCCTCTGGCTGGCAGGCAGAGCGTGCCCACTCCAACCTTTGCACAAAACTCGAGGAAGAAAGCGGACAGCCCTAGAAATGCAGATTTCTGGGCCCCATTCCAGAGACACCGAAATGGCATCCTGAAATGACCACAGAGATCTACTTTTTTTTTTTTTTTTACAGGATCCACTCGAGATTCCGGAGGAGTGGTGGGGTGTGGCGGTAGTGTGCTTCTAATGCCTTCGGATTAGCCTACGAATTCCGTTTTTTCCGACCCTGCTGGCGGCCACTGGCAAGCTCCAGATGTCACTGGGGATGTCACTCGAGGCCCAGGTCTGTCCTACTCTTTCATTTAGGCCTACGTCGTGCGCCTGGATTCTCTACTGCCTCCCTCCCTGTTCTGCGGACTGGGATCGGCCCGCGTCGGCTGATGGGTCTGAGAGCTCCCGGAACTCCAGTTAAGGGTTGCGGAAAGCAACGGGAGTGGTTCGTGGCTGTGCCGGGGAGTTAAGCTGGTTAGATTATAAAGAAAAAAAAAAAAAAAGACAGAAATCAAATATAATTTCTCCATGACAAAAGTATTGCGACTCCGCCGGGACTCGAACCCGGAACCTTTGAATGCCTTCAACCTCTAGAAGTCCAATGCGCTATCCATTGCGCCACGGAGCCACCTGTTGGAGTTTCCGCGCATCTGCCGTATTAAGCCAGCGGCCCCGGCCCTGCTCCCAGGCCGATACAACCTCTGTTGCCTCCGTCGCCGGAGCTCGGCCGCCGCGCCTAAGACACCTCCAACCGTAACGGCGAGGCCGGCGGGCGCCCAACCGCCCCGGAACGGCCGCGCGGCGGCTGCGGGCCGCGGGTCCGGAGAGCGCAGCGGGAGCCCGTCGTCCGTCGCCGGCCGCGCCTGTCCCTCCCCCGCTCCCCGCCTGCCCCGCCTACCCGCTGTGTCGGGCGGCCGCTCCGGTCCGGCCCGGGCCGCCGAGGCTGCAGGCCCAGACCGGCCGTTGCGCCGTTTCGCCGGGCCGGAGAGGCCGGGCACTTCTGTCGCACCTGCGAGCGGCGAGGGCGAGCGGCGGCGCCCGGGGAGCTGCGCGGCGAAGGCGGCGACCGGTCTCGGGCCCCACGCCGGGCGGGACCTGCGGCTGCGCCTGCCGGCCGAGACGACGTCTGTGTGCGTGCTTGTGCGTGTTTATCTGCGCGGGGCTTCGGGGAAACGGGGTTTGGGTTGCATTTCGCTCCCCACAGACCCAGAGCCGAATTTCGGAGGCATCCGGGCTCTGGTGGCCTGAGGGGGGCGACGCGCCCCGCACCGAGGCATCCTCCCGGGAGCTTAGCCGCTACGCCGCCGAGAAGCGGCCGCCGCGCAGCCGCCGACGCCCGCGCGCTCCCCACGCGCGTCCGAGTGCGCGGCCTCCGGAGGCGGACGGCACGGGAGCGAGCGCCTCGGCTGCAGGGCGCGCGGCCGAGCGCGATGGCGGGGTCCCCACACCCCACCCCGGTGCCAGCGCCGGACCCCGCCACCTCTTTGCTCCGAAGGGCGGGGTCACCATGAAGGTGAGCGGCGGCGGCGTGGGAAGCCGTGGGTCATCATTTTCCTTCCCCACCCCACCTCCATCAGCGCGACCCCCGAAGCCCCGCGAAGAGAACTAGCTAAATAAAAACCCGGTTGCTATGCGACGGCCGCTGCCAGACAAAAGCCCAGGCTCCGGCTCCAATCAGCGTGCGGCTCTCCCGGTCCCGCCTGCACAGGACTCGCGTGGCGCGACCTGACGCTGACACCTCTGCACCAAACCAGCATCAGGCTGTGCCCACGGGGTGGTCCCGGCCAGGCAGAATTGGGCATCAAAGGATAGGGTCCTTGCCTGGCACTGGTGCGCTAAAGGGGAAGAGGGAATTCTCAGTGGGGGAGGGCATCTTTATGATAAGGAATAAGTATCAGCGTCCCCGTTATAGAAAGGAAAACCGCAGTTAAATCACACAAGAATACCCTGGCGACTGAGACAAACTGTGAAGAGTCAGACTTTATTTTACCTTTCGGGCCAAATACATTATCTTTCGCGGCTTTATCGATATTGACAGAACACATGACAACAATAGCAGTAGCCAGGGTCTTATGTTTATGTTGGTTCCCTGAACTCAGATTCTCTGAGGAGCAAGGCATATGAGCCCCAGATGCATGCCTGCATACAAAATGGTTTTCATTATAGGAGAGGATGGCTGAGCTCAGAAACAACTATGTTTTATGGTCAGCGGTAAGCAAGCCTGTTCTTTGTTCTGCAGGGAGACATTACCTCATCTCTCAAAATTGCCCCTTGCAAACACAACTCTGAAAAAGGGCCCAAAGAAAGTGATCAGTCTTGTCTTTTTGGCACACCCAGCAAGGGCATGAAACGACACTGACGGTGAATTGCATCTGCAAACAGTGACAGAGTTCTGTCTGATTCCAGGCTGATTTCATTCCATAAGAACACGTTCCTTAAACATTGTTATGCCTCTTAAAATGGGCGATACGCCTTAAAATAGAGTAATACAATAAAACCAGCTATGTATAAATAGTATCTTTACTGGTGACTGCAATGTGCCACGCACTGGTCACAGCTTAAGTGCTCCAGTGGTTCTTAGATTTGTTTACAGCTCAAGTAGGGAAAAAGATTCTCAACAATCTGTGCGGAAAAACATGCACAGAAATTTTGTCTGAAGGCATCGGTGCAAAATCTGTAATTCTGAGACGTCATCCACGTGCTTAGCCAGTGTGACTCAGACTCAAACGTCCTGAGGAAGAGAACAGAAGCATATGCTAAGGAAAGATGTGCAGGTAATCATTTCAAGGTTGATTCCTTCCGCTGGCTGAGGTTTAAGCATTGTCTCTGTGAACCACAATACTGAGACAGAATTAGCAGAGACTGTGGGGAAACCATGTTTGTGTGAAGCGTTTGAGACAATCAAGGTCGTACAGCACATATGCGGTGATTCTCTGCCGCCAAGCAATTTATTGCGTCTCTTTCCCAGAGTCAGGTGTGCTATCCTAGAAAAATAACGGGCATGTGTACTGGGTTGTTATGTGAGGAGAATAATTTAATGGGAGTTAGTTCTCCTTTATAAACCAGGGGCTGACTGGGGATATAGAATAAACTGCAATTGATAGAGCTGAACCGAGAACTCCTACAAGGACAAAAGCAACCTCTTCCTGTCAGCAGGGGGAGCCAGAGCATGGGCTACAGTCGCCTTCCACAGCCCAGCTCTGTCTTTCCCTAGAGATCTCGCCTCCCTCTGGACAAGACAACTGTAACTCAACAACAATCTCTTGTTTGGGTGTTCGAACCCCATACATAGATAGCGTTAGGGGTATGCAGTAATATTTTCATGTTTGTCCGGAAGGATTCTTTCCAAGTTGCTGCATTGTTCTAGGTGAGCTTGGATGCATTTCCGCATCCTCCTGAATCTCTGAAGATCTGTGTTGCTAGCCATTTTTATTGGCTTTGCTTTACTCTAGAGGGTAACATTGGTGAGTATTTGGTATGACACAGGCCTACTATGAGAGGTAAAGTATAAACTTATCATCAAGGACACTGCACATTCCCTGGGAGATGTGTAGCCTATGGATATGAGGCAGCATAACTATAATGTAAATATAAATTTCATATGTAAGGTAACATATGAAAAGTAACAAATTGCAATTGGGTATCTTTTAGCTTGAATCCCCAAATAATAAGTACAGACTACTATATTGATTGTAAAATTTGCAAAAGATAAATTCTTAGAAAGCAGTGTCTCAAAAAAAAAAAAAAAGAAGAAACAAAATATGTGGTAGGAGTTTGAGCTCATGAACTGATGGTCGGCTCTTGACTCCATCTCTTGTTTTCAAGACTTGATTATGAGTCTTTTTTTTTTTCATCTTTTGTTTTGTTTTGTTTTTGTTTTGTTTTGTTTTTCGAGACAGGGTTTCTCTGTGTAGCCCTGGCTGTCCTGGAACTCACTCTGTGACCAGGCTGGCCTTGAACTCAGAAAACTGCCTGCCTAGTGCTGGGATTAAAAGCGTGTACCATCACTGCCCTGTGATTCTGAGCCTTCTTTTCCTGCTCTGAGAAACTATAACAATGCTGTGAGGACTAGTGCTTGCAAAAATTTACCTCAGTCCTGGCGCAATGTAAATGTGACAGCTGGCTTTGATATTGTTATATCAATATATCAACTCATCTGTCAATCAAGAAAGCAAGACCTCTCAGGTCCTGGAGAAACAGAGTTCAGATACAGCATCAGTTAAACTTGTTGCAACTCCCTGTGCCCCTGCCATACCCCTCCCTGCCCCTCCTGACACAGCATGCCCCGAGCCTGTCACCACTTACCTCCTCTGCCTGAAAACACTGGGATTCAAATTCAAGGTTTCCCCCAAAGTTTTTCTCTTAAGTTTTAACAGCTAATTGTTTCCATTTATTCAAGTACATGATTCCCACCCACAAGGGTGCAGACCACCCCAAAGGACTTTGGAAGACAAGTGTCTTGGCAGATAAAACCTGGAGCAACATTTCAGAGTTGGAACTTTTTTCCTAAAATATTAAAGTGCTAAGTTTCAGCCAGGCAAGCAACTGAACTATACTCAGCATCAAGATGCAAATAAAGGGAAGAGAATAAAAATGTCAAAGGTGAAGAAACGTAGTTATCAGGCCAAAGAGAAAGCTTAGCTTGTACCCGTGGCCAACCCTGAGGAGGATCCAAGTTCAGTTCTCAAGACCCACAGGCTGGAGGTGAAAACTGACTTCTGAAAGTTGTCCTCTAATCTCTGACCCCCAACACACAATTTTAAAGAAATTCAGAGAGAGACAGAGAGAGAAAAGATGAGAGGAGGGGAGGGGAGGGGAGTGGGGAGGAGGAGAGGAGAGAGCAGAGCAGAAAAATGGAGGTGAATGGATCCTAGTGGAAGGTATGGGGTGGGGGAGGGGAGACTGGGAGGAGGGGAAATGTGGCAGACAGGAGTGCAGGCCAGGCTTGGCAGAGGAGTTGGAGCAGGCTTGATTCAGACTAAATGTGGACCTAGTGCAGTCGGCAGTGGGAAACCGAGGCGCTAGCGTGGTCAGAGGGCCAGTGAGCTGTTACTAAGGCCCAGCCTGACCTAGGTCTTCCAGACTAGACAAGCATCGCACCCAGATAAGCCAGAGTGCCCTACTGGTCCCTGGGAAACGATTTCCATGAGCAATAATCGTTCCAGGAATTCTTGGTGGTGATATACTGCCTCTGGATCACTGATGGAGACACATGCTCTGCCTGTTCTCCCGGAGGAGCCTTGGGAACCAGCACCGGCAGACAAAAGAGCGCAGAGAAGCACAGGAAATGGCTGCTGGGTCAGGTGTTAAAACTCATTATTTTGCTAGGGCTTCTCTTCTTAGCTCTAAATCCATATTATGCAGATATCAAGATTCCACTCTCAAATGTCAGAATTAATCTGATCCTCCTCCCTGCGGCCCCTCCATGGTCTTAGAGGAATTGTGGCCCCTTGCGCTGTACCGGAAGGAGGTTGCTGGCTGAGGAAGGAGACATCTATCACTAATGATGTTCACCTGAACCCTTCAGTACATCGTTAGGTTACGGATACAGAGGATGTAGAGCAGCTGCGGGGTGAGCCAGACGAGAGGGAGCACGGGGCTTCAACTAGGTCACGACCTTCCCCGGGCTCCGGAGATGATGGTAAAGAAGATCCTAGAGCCAGAGGGGCTGTCTTTCAGGGCTTCCAGCTGTTTCCCCTTGCCACATTTCTATCACAGAGTTCCACAGATGACCCCCCACAGACCCTCATAGATGATCCCAGCAGACCCCCAAGATGACCCCAGCAGACCCTCATAGATGACCCCACCAGACCCTCACAGATGACCCTACCAGACCCCCAAGATGACCCTAGCAGACCCTCATAGATGACCCCACCAGACCCCCAAGATAACCCCAGCAGACCCCCAAGATGACCCCCGCAGACCCCCAAGATGACCCCAGCAGGCCCTCACAGATGACCCCAGCAGACCTCACAGATGACCCCAGCAGACCCCCAAGATGACCCCAGCAGACCTCACAGATGACCCCAGCAGACCTCACAGATGACCCCAGCAGACCCTCACAGATGACCCCACCAGACCCCCAAGATGACCCCAGCAGACCTCACAGATGATCTCAGCAGATCCTTGCAGATGACCCAGCAGACCTCACAGATGACCCCAGCAGACCCCCAAGATGACCCCAGCAGACCTCACAGATGACCCCAGCAGACTTCACAGATGACCCCAGCAGACCTCACAGATGACCCCAGCAGACCCTTGTCTCAGTTTTTGTCATCATGTCACTTTCTTTTTCCTTTCCTTTCCCTTTTGCTTTCCTTTCCTTTTTCCTTTCCTTTCCTTTTCTTTTTTGGAGACAGGGTTTCTCTGTGTAGCCCTGGCTGTCCTGAAATTCACTTAGTAGACCAGGCTGACCTTGAACCCGGAGATGCACCTACATCTGCCTCCCAGCAAGAATTAAAGGCATGAGTCACATCCACCACCACCTGGCTAGGTTTTATAATCTAACTAGAAGTAACATCCATTTTAAAATTCCTTCATTTGCAGCTGCTTCTTAAGAATCACTTCTCGGTTTGTTTTTGAAATAGTTTCCTGTGCTGGCTTAACCTGGCTATGTAGCCCAAGATGCTCTTGAACTTTTGACCCTCTGCTTCCACCTTCCAACTGCTGGTCCTACAGGCCTGCCCTTGCACCACCAAGCCCACTGGTACATGGTGGTGAGGATGAACCGGCTGCTGTGCGCGCTAGGCAAGCATTCCACGTGCTCAGCCCGACTCGCTGTAGTTTTCAAACACCATTTGCTTTACCCTGTCTCCGCCAAGCTCAGGCAAGTTATGTAAGAACTGGACTTTTGCAGGCAGCGGCAGTTTTCAAACCTCATCCATTCCCCACCCTGGGATCATATAATCTTATCATTAAAGTTAAGACCAGTTATTGCTGAGGAAGCCTGGCTAGTCTCTGAAGAGAGTGGGAAAAGAGGAGGAGAATGTCTCAGACATGCCTGGCTTAGGGTGGGGATCGGGCACAATGATGGGCTGGGTGAGTTGGTAGCTGTAGGACACTGGGAAAAAAATTTTTTTCCCCACATCTTAAGAGAGAGAAGTTCCGTTTATCCTTCCTCCCTCCCACTGGGGATCAAACTGAGTTCATTAGGTTTGCTCAGCAAGCACCGTTGTCCACTGCTGTCTTGCCTGTCCCTGATTGTTTTTGAGATTGGATTTCTTTGTAGTAAAGGTCGGCCTGGATTTCACCACGTTGCCCAAGCTGGGTTTGAACTTTTTTTCCCCCCTAAAGATGTATTTATTATTATATGTAAGTACATTGTAGCTGTCTTCAGACACACCAGAAGAGGGTGTCGGGTCTCATTATGGATGGTTGTGAACCACCGAGTGGTTGTTGGGATTTGAACTCAGGACCTTCAGAAGAGTGTGGTCAGTGCTTTTAAGTGCTGAGCCATCTCTCCAGCCCGGGTTTGAGCTTTTTAATGCCCCTGTCTCAGCTTCTCAAATACTGGGACTACGGGCTTCTGTTGCCCTGCTTGGGTACAGAAGATCATTTCTACTTCTCAGGTTGTCGGGAGGATGCGCTGGGGTGCTGACACACTGACGTGCCTGCCACAGCCGAGAACGGTGATTTAGTGTTGGTTCACAGACTATGCCAGGGTTTAGCAGCTTGAAACAAAAATCTATCGTCTCTGTTGCCGTGGGTCAAGGAGCAGCTTAGCTGAGGGGTTCCGCTTCGGGTGACTCTCTAAGTTGTCTAGGACAGTAATTGTCTGAAGATTTCACTAAAGCTGGGAATCTGCCTTCTAGATGACTCACACTGCTGTTGGAAGGAGATATCGGTTCCTTGCCATATAGACATCTCTATAGGGGTCTATATGCATCTGCTAGAGAGATCCATCTGACAGAGGAAAGTAGGAATACACACACACATACACACACACACATACACACACACACACACACACACACACAGAGAGAGAGAGAGAGAGAGAGAGAGAATAAGAAAGTACAATATCCCTTTGACTTAGCCTCAGAAGTCACAAACCCTCACTCGTATCCACCATGCCACAGTACATGGGGAACCGTAAAGGCTGGGAAGAGCAGCGGGTGAGGCCAGTCTTGGAGGCTGGCTTCCACACTGTTTATATCGATAATATTAGAGCCTACTTTTTTTTTCAGTCAAGCTCTCACTATGGATCCCAGGCTGGCCTCAAACTCACAGTTGTTCTGCTTAAGATGTGAGCCCCTGGTGCGCGTATCCCAAGCGATGCCATCACTCCTGGCCCAGCTCCTGCTGGGGTACAACTTGGCACTTATATTTGTCTCCCTCTTCTCCAATCAACACACTGAAAGGGAAGACAGTTGAAATGACTTGATTCTTTCCATAATTACTTTGACTGAGCTAGAAACTCCCATCTTCATATAAGGCACAGTCACGATTCAGAAATTTGGAAGTAGATTTAACTTTTATCTGTTAGTTTGAAGGACATGGTACTTCATTAGTACTTTCTCACTCTCTTTCCAAAATAATCCATTCTCTTCTATTTATTCTTTAAGACCTCTTGTTACACAGTCATAACTAGTAGGAGATATGCTGGCTGAGATGACCCTCTGTGTTCTAAAAGTCATAGTTAAACACAAATGATTTCTTCAATTCTGTACGCTATGGCTGTTATCACTGAATTCATTTGTAGAATGGCAGAGACATTCAGGTTACTCATCTTCCCAGTAGCAGGTGTAAAGTGCTCAGTATATTATCAAAATCTCCAGTACAGCAATGGAAGGGCCAGTCTTTCCCGTTTCCCTGAGATTTTTCCTAGTAAGCAAGAGTTTGTTTTTAACCTGTGGAAACCAATAACAATAGCAGTAAGACCTTCAAGGTACTGTCCCAATAGATTCTCTGCTCTAGCCTCAAACATGACTCATGGAGCTGTTGATACATTGGTTGAATGGATGGAGTCATTAACTCAAGAACAAAGTAACCCAGGCTATACTTTGCTGGCAGGTGCTCACACAGCACAAGGGCTAGACCAGTTTCTTTCCGACAGGCTTCTGTGTTGGTGGGTTGACCCTCATATGGCTCCTCATGGCAAACCAGGCTACAAAGAAGAGCTTGAAACCAATGTGATACAGCCTACTGATAGGATCAGCTAATGGAGAACGGTGGTGTTTGATTGACTGTGGATCTGGAAAGGGGTGGGACGTGGGGAGTCTCAGAGATTCGGTAAGATGGGTCTTGGAACAAGAATAAGAACTCAAAAGTAGACCAAACTAGAAATAAATGAATCACAGCTCTTTAATAGACACAGAGACAAAACCTGGAAGTACTACAAGAAGAGACCAGTGGCCAGAGTGGAGCAGGAAGAGACTGGTTCAGGTTGAGGGGAATAAAGAAGTAGCAAGAATGGCGTATCAGATTCAGCTGCATGTGACCTAGACCTTTATTCTAGATTAGGAGGCATAATCTGGAAATAAGCCGTTCATCACTAGTACGGTAAATTCAGGGTCATCAGAAACCTAGACTCCTATCCATCACTAATGTGACTTTTATCTCATGGTCTAAGATAGCAGCCCAGAATCCAACCATCACATCTACACTTAATATATAGAGGAAGGAACAAGATACACACGTCCTGTCCCACTTGAAGGGCTGTCCTGTACATTTTAGGACACTTAGCAGCACCCGTGACCTCTACCCACCAAATGCTAGTACACTGTCCACTTTCCCTAGTGTGACAAGCAGAAGTGCCTACAGGCACCTGATGGATGCCACTTAGGGGATGAACCACCCCGGGCCTGAGAGTCAATGCTCTCAGCTGACTTCTCCAAGGTTGTCCGTGATCGCCCTGCTTACAGACTGCAGCTTAGACCTTAACCACAGAGGCAGCAGCCTAGGAAATGCAATCACTACTCCGGGTAATCCTTCACCAGGCTAAAAGTCAGGAGTTCTGGTGGAGAAAGGAGAGGAGAGAGACTGGGAGACAACGCAATGACAAGGACTCAGCTCAACTCTGGCTGATTTGTTCTAGGTTCTAGCTACCGGGTGAGACGTGATCCCAAGCACAGCCAGTGGCACCGTAGCCCCTTTGTCTAGGGATAGCTCTTTAATTTAGAGTCCACATGAGATAATTAAGACCATCTCCTTCCCCCACTCGGTCTCTCCTTCTTTCCCTCTTACCCACCTACCCCCCTCTTTTCTATCCCCACTCTTTCTCTCCTCTCAGTCTTCTCCTTCCTCCACAACTCTAAGATGATTCCATCCTTTGACGTTTATAAGAGGGACTAGCAGAAAGAGGCCCTCTCGGTGAGTTGGCTGCCAAGATGGAGCCTGACTAGTCTCTGTCCCTTCCTCCAAACCTTCTGCCAAGTTAAATCCCAGCCTGGCAGAGGTCAGGTGTCTTCACCCCTCCCCTCTCCATTCCCTCCACTCTCCTCTCCATTCCCTCCCCTCTCCACTCCCTCCCCTCCCCTCCCCTCCCCTCCCCTCCAGTGAAGCCTGCTTTAGATAAATGGCACAATTGTCCAAGTAAATGTGACCAAGTCAAATCATGCCATCTGTGTCTCATTGCAAACCTGCCCCCACGATAGCCAGACAGACATGGCACTTCCTGGCTGCCAGCTAAGGGGTGACACGGCTCTCAGGGCGACACAACTACCTAGGTGGCTTGGAGGTTTCATGCCACTCATCACACCCCCTTCCCCTGTTTGAACTTTTCTCGATTAAACTGTTCTTGCTGCTTTATTAGTTCAGTGAACACCCCCAGGCACCCGTTTGGGCTGGGTGTTTTGTGGGGTTCAGTATAAAAATGAAGCGCTGCCCATCTTTCTGGGGCTGACACCGGCCATGACCTCTGTGGCTCCTCCCAGCTCTTCCTTCCCAACTCTCCTGGCTCACATCCCCTCACTGGGGACATTGTCCCGCCACACTCTGTTTCTCCTGTCTCTTTCCCTGTGGAGGCTTTGGGCACGTACATGTCCATCCTGACCAGGGACTCCTGCCCTCACTCCCAACGCAAGACATATTTATGCAAATACTCATGTGCATACAAGCATAACATACATGCACAAAGGTATGAATGCATGCAGTCAAGCATGTGCATGAGGGCGTTCACATGCACAAATATGTACACATACACACACACACTCACACACACACACACTCACACACATACTCACACACATACTCTCACACACACACACTCATACACTCACACACACACACACACACACACACACTCACACACACACACACACACTGATGCACACACACTGCCACTTCCACCTGTCTTTCTGGTCTTAGTTGCCTCATATTACGCTTCATCTTCAACATTCCTTCCTGAGAGAGACCGTCCCAAACGTCTTCCAGTCTCCGGTCCCTCACACCATCCTTTCTTGTACATCCGTGTAGCATCTTGATTCTCCAAATACCCACTGTCTGGAGGGTATTTGTCCTTTGTGAGTGTCTTCCTCCCTCACTGGACTGTATACTACCCGACACCGTGAGAATCCAAGGGTCTCGGCCAGTTTAAGATCAGCACCTAGCACCCTCGGCCCAAGCGGATACCTGTAAGTGAGGGACTGGTGGCTGCGAGGGTGGAAACACTGTGGGGGAGAGAAGTGTGAGGAAGAGGCCTGGCCACCCGGCTGAGGAAGGGACCATGGCGGGAGTTCTCAGGAGAAATTCACGCTGGTGTCAAGGCGGGATAGGACAAAGCAAGGTGTAGAGGAGAAAACTGTCTAAGTGAGGACAGAGGGCGGAGGCCTCTGGATCCAGGGCCTGGGGAGCTGGGTTTGCAAGAGTGAGGCAGGCACCCAGGAGCAGCAGGGCCCGCTAGGCAGCGCTGGCCTTTCCTCTCTGCCCTTCTCAGTGCTCATTCATCCCCTTCCCTGGATATTTTTTTGGAGAAGCTTCCAGAATCTTCGGCTCTAGAGTCCTTAAGGTGACAGGACATTGTTTAGAGAGGAGACTTCACCTCACCTCCCTCCCTTTCTCCCTCGCCCTCCCTCCATGCCCCCCCCCCATCCCTCACCAGACTCAATTCCCTTTGTTGGGCCTTTTCTACATCTCAAGAGTTGCAAAGAGTGTTTTCTTCTTACTTTTTAAAAAAAGATGAGCAGAGCCCTAAGCTAAAATTGGTCTGTCTCTTCATCGGGGTCCCCATTACCGCCACCACCACCACACCAGTGGCCAGAGACACTGGTCAGG
Organism: Apodemus sylvaticus; assembly: GCF_947179515.1. Classification (NCBI taxonomy): domain Eukaryota; kingdom Metazoa; phylum Chordata; class Mammalia; order Rodentia; family Muridae; genus Apodemus; species Apodemus sylvaticus. Next base: position 40,503,021 of record NC_067475.1, on the reverse strand, counting down.
TCTAGCTCCTAGCCTAGTGGATCACCGAGGGCAGAAAGGAGGCTCTTGTTGGTTCCCAAAATGGGGCACAGATATAGGAGGGGCAGGTTAGCTGGGCAGAAAGGGCAGAACAAGGCGGTGCCCTGAGGGAAGCTGTCAGGTGCCGCCCACCTCGCGCTCCCACAGCCTGAAACTGTTTGACAAAGTGTCAGCTGGCAGGTCACGCCTCCTCTGAGGGTTTGGGCAGGAGAAGGGCCTGAGGTGTAGCTCGGGCCCAAGGAGGGGGCATTTTCACGCTCAAGGTAAGGGGTAGGCAGAGAACACAGAGCCAGAGGAGCGGGGCCTTGTGAGCTTTCCATTTTCACGCCAGAAATGTGCCGGGAGGGGTGGGAGTGGGGGTGAGCCCTGGTTTTCTCTCTGCAGAGATTTGATGTGTCATCTCCTCGGGTGCGAAGAGCTGAGGTCAGACCCGGGGCCCTGTGCTTACTCAGCAAGCTCTCTGCCTCTCAGCTGCACCCCCAGACGGGGCCTGAGGCCTGAGGCCTGAGGTTTAAACGTGCTGCTTTTATCTGGCAGGGAGGAGCCTCCAGGGCTCACCCGCTCTGGCAGGAAGGAGAGAGATTTTGCAAAGGGAAGCTGCAACCAGGCAGCTCCTGAGGACAAAGCGCAGTAGGACAGGCCGCCCTCTCAGGGCCTCGACCCGCACTGCAGGCCCACTCCAGCAGGCTAAGGCTGCTGACCCAGGGATGACAACCCAGGAAGGGAGGCTGTAGCCCTGAAGCCGGTGGGAGATATAATTGTGGCAATTGTGTGTGGAGACAGTGTCATACATTCATATCTCCCAGAGACTCCATGCCAGAGTTGGCTAGGCCCCGGAGGGATCTTAGTATTTGTGAGCTTTGGTGGATTGTAGGGAGCGGATGAAGACAATGGCTTCAAGCAAAGCCAGGTGCTCGCCCACAGTAAGCCCACAAAGCTCCCCTTGCACAGAGGTTTGCTTTGGATGGTTCTTCTGTGGAAGGGGATGTCCCCAGGCTACCTGGGCACACAGAACAAAGCGCCAGGGGAGACTTGTTTGAATCCGGAGTAGGTGCATTTTTTTTGTGTGGATGAAACAGAAGAAAAGAGGAAGGGGAGCCTTGGGAAGTGCTTTGGGCTTCAGAGGACACATGGGTGTGGGGTCATTTGAGAACCAAGGACTGAAGACAATGAGGTTAGTGTGACAGAGGCCTGGGAGAATGACAGCCAGGAAGTGTAGGTGGGGAAGATCTGGAAGAAAGAAGGGCCTGTGCTGGGAGGGTGTGAGAGAACAAAGGGAGAGAGGGTAGAGTATGTATGTATGTATGTATGTATGTATGTATATATGCACAAATGTATGTATGTATGTATGTATGTATGCACAAATGTATGTATGCATGTGCATATGCACAAATGTATGTATGTATATATATGCATGCATGTATGTATATATGCACATATATATGAATTTATGTATGTATGCATGTATACATGCATGTATGTATGAATGCATATTATGTATGTACAAATATATACATGCATGTATGTATGAGTATATGTATATATGTATGTATGCATGCATGTACGAATGTATGCATGTATATATGTATGTGTGCATGCATATATGTATGTATGAATGTATGTATATATGTATGCTTGCATACCTGTATGAATGAATGAATACATATTTGTATACATGTATATATGTGTATGTATGCATGTGTATATGTATGTATGAATGTATATATGTATGTATGTATGCATGCATGTATGTATGTATATGTATGTATGCATGTGTGTATGTGTATGTATGTGTATGTATGTATGCATGTATCTATGTGTGTATGTATGCATGCATGTGTATATGTGTGCATGTATGCATGCATGTATGTATGTGTGTATGCATGTGTGTATGTGTGTATGCATGTGTATATGTATGTATGTGTGTCTATATGCATGTGTGTCTGTATGTATGTATGCATGCATGTGTGTATGTGTGTGTGTGTGTGAGTATGTATTTACTACAGTGTTGAGCAGGGCTGGGGAATCAAACCCAGGATCACTTACATTCTAGACAAATATTACTGCTGAGATTTTTCAAAAGTAAATGGTGCTGGTGGTCAAACCTAGGCCCTCACAAGTGCTGGGTCCGTGCTCGGCCACCAAGCCACACCCACAGCCTCTGTAGCCTAGGTTACCCTTTAAGGAGAGGATGGACAGCAAGCAGTGGGATGCATTTTATGCATATTCAATACACTTTGCTCGATTCTTTTCACCCCACCCCCACCAGATCAAAGCTGCTCGGAACCAGGTCTGCTCAGCTCTGATGGCAAAGGACAGAGCGCAGTCAGGACTCTTCTGACAGGATTATGCGGGGTTGACACACCACCTCTGTGTGCTTTCTTCTCCCGTTTCCCAGACACAAATGCCTTCAGTGAAGGGAAAGGAAGCGTTCAGATGTCTGTTCACCCAGAATCCTAACTTTTCTCCTCTGGCAGCTTCTCTTGTTTTACCTTCTCTTGGGGAATAATCTTTAGAACTGGCTCACGTCAACCCCGGAACTCCCTGCTTAAAAAAACATTTGGATGATATTCAGTCGCAATGAGTTTGAGTCCCAAGAAACAGAAGGCTCAAACCGTTGCCCCCCACCACGAAGATTTGTCATCTCACATGACAAGTAACTCAGGATCAGTGACCCCCAGGAGGCAATCGGCCATTCCATCGCCAGGAGCCCAAGTCCTTCCTGCCCCTGGCTCTGGCATTCCTGGGATGGACTCTGTCTGAGCTGGCAGGGTAGCTACTGTATCTGGACATCACAGGGCCTGGGAGGAGGTGGGGTGCTTTGTCGCCATGAATCTGCAACAGGAACGAGACCCTTATCCAAGGACTCATTGTCTTTATGACTATATGTAATGTTAGCCACTGAGCCAAACTGCCACCATCATCGGGACATTTGCTCCCAACTTCCCTCATAGAAGAAAGTGGGGGCAGAGGGCATGGGGACCCTCAACTTGAACATCCAGCCACCTCTCCCAACCAGCTGTATGCTGTTCCCTAATTGCATATGGCTGTGGGGGAGGGGTGAGGTATAGGGGAAGAGGGGGGAGGTGGTTTGGTCTGTGGCCTCAGGTTACATCATCCCTGATGGCCTTCCAGAGTGGCTACTTTAAGGTAACCTCTGCTTCTGCCTGCGCCCCCTCACCCAATGCTCTGTAAGTACACCTAATGAGCTCATAGGTTTCCCTGGAGAAACTTTGGTGAGCTTGTACTCGGTTTGACAGTGGGAGGAGGCACAGACATTGTTTTCCTCCCAGAGAACGGATTGTAGTAACAGCTATACCGGCTAAAGTCTTCCGAAGTCACTGGCAAGGGAACAGCTACTTGGTGGATGCCTCGGAGAAGCAAGAACCAAGACAGTGTAGATTTCCTGTTTTTAAACAAAACAAAACAAACGGCTTACAATAGTGGTGTGCACCTTTAATACCAGCACCTGGATTGCTGAAGCAGGAGACCTCTGTAAGTTGAGGCCAGCCTGATCTACAGAGAAACCTTGTCTTGAAATAAAAAAAAAAAAGCTCTGTTGCCCAGGAAGTGAAGGGTGAGAGGTTTATGATAGGTCACCACCCGTGTCTGTCACAGGCAACTTTCTCTTTCAGCACAGAAACCTTACTTTGTAACAAGACATCGAACATCAGGTGGCTGCCTGCAGCTCCAGCTTTCGACTACGCATAACTGTGAGCTCCAGCCACCGCACCGCACCGCACCGCACCGCACCTCACCGCACTGCACCGCACCGCACCGCACCGCACGACCTGAGCCCTCTGTTCTCTGAAGTGCCGAGCCTTTGATCATTGATTGTCTTACTGCCCCAGACAGCTTTCTTCTGCTCACACCGTCCCAAGGCCTTCCCACACCGTCTGTGGCTGCCTCCGGTGTGCACACCCAGTCCGAGGCGGACCCTGGTGGAAACTCCCACTCTGAAGCTCACGAGCTAGATGACCTCAAACCAAAATTTTTTTTTTTGTTTTTGTTTTTTGGATTTGGTTTTTTCGAGACAGGGTTTCTCTATATAGCCCTGGCTGTCCTGGAACTCACTCTGTAGACCAGGCTGGCCTCGAACTCAGAATCTGCCTGCCTCTGCCTCCCAGAGTGCTGGGATTATAGGCGTGCGCTACCACCGCCTGGTTCAAACCAAATTTTTAAATGCTATCAGCAAAGCAATTGATTCTTCTGTAAAATAGTAAAAGCAAGTTTATTAATGATCACAGGATTTACTTTATTGTGGGTTTTTTTTCTGTTTTGTTTTTTTTTTTCTGTTTTTGTCATTTTAGTTAATATATGATGTAATGGGTTGCATTACCACATCTTCCATTTTCATGTCCACGTATCGTGATGGTTTACTCCTGTTTGCTCCCATTATGAGATTATTGCGAGGGCTAGAGCGTATGTAGCGTGCTCAGCACAGTTGTCTAGCACATCAGGACCGCTCTGGGCATGCCAGCCCTCACGTAGCTCTGGCCATGATTAGCGTTTTCAAAGAAGGGCGTTTGTGGACACACGCCCGGGGCAGCCGAATGCCAGGCGGTCCTAAAGACCTTTGAACACTTCGCAAATAATCCTCACTCTTCACCCTGCCCCCAGGATCCGTGTACTGAAACACAGGCCCTATAACTCTCTCTCTCTCTCTCTTCTTTTTTTTTTTAACTTTTGTTTTCCTTTTCGGTGTTAGGGGGATTCACCCAAACCCGCAAGCATGCTAAGCAACTTCTCTGCCACGGTGCTGCGCCCCAGCCTCTCCGCAGCCTTTAGGGTGCTGTTCTTCAGTGTACACGGGCGGGTGGCTTGATGTGTACCGCAGACATCTCCGAAGCCTCCTTGACCACTGCCCATGTCTAAGGGCTGTCTCTAAACAGACATTCAAGAGGTCTGGCCATGCTCCCCTTCCTCCAGGCCCCTTCTGGTGCCCCTTAGTGGTCACCTAGATAAAATAAGGAGGTTTTGGTTCTTGCAGGATACACCAAGACTTTCTGAACCTTAAAGGATTCCAGGTTAGCAAAATGTCTAGGGAAATCTCCATCAAAAACTCTTCAGTGTAGGAGAACCCTCCCCGCCCCAGGAAGTAGATGGTCACAAGGTTCAGCATCTGCTGGGCACTTGTGATGTAACAAGCACACGTTTTGATCTCTGCCCCACCCCCTGAAGTTACTGCGACTCTTGTAGGTTTTGGCATGATCAGTGCTAAACGCTTCTTTCATTGTCCTACTTGGTCTCTCTGGTATCTGACACTTGAAAGACCCTGGGGTTCAGTAGAGAGGTAGGTGTGACTTTTTGTATGCTAATGAGCTACCTTGACTGGAGAAGGGAGGACTAGATGCACTTTATGGTGGTCACTAGCAGTTTTCAGCTTTCGGTCCCATCCCCCACCCTCTTAGGTGGGACTGGAGACTGAGTTCAATGAGTGAACTTGGAGGCAATATGCCAATCCTGCCTGCGTCACAAAACTACCGTAAAATTCTGAAACAATGGGTCTGAGTTTGTGGGCATGCCCAGGTGCCCAGGAGGGTGTGTGCCCAGGAGGGTGTGTGCCCGCCCAGCTGCATACCTTGCCTTATCTCCCTTCCTTCATTTGACCGATCATTAGTTGTATTCTCTATCACAAACCAGTAATAGCAAGACAAGTGTTTCCCTGAGCCTTGAGGGCCATTTTAGCAAATTATGGAGCTAAGGAAGGGCCTGTGGGATGCCCTGATTCATAGCTAATTACCCAAGATTTGAGGCACTTAGCATGTGTGATTGGGGCGGGGGGGGGGGGGGGGAGTAGCCTTGTGAGGCAGAGCCCTTAACCTGTGGGTAGTGTCAGAACCAAGCTAAATTGTAGGAAACCAAGGTGAGGCCTGAAGTCCTGCTTGCTGCGGAAAATCCCACATTTGATGGCAGAATTGCTGGGTAGAGGGGACAAATGTATTTTGGTGTTCTTATCAGTTTCTGCAGAGATGCCTGGACTCTGAGTCCTCTAGTAACAACTTAAGCTTCACTGTGTGAAGATGTTCTGGGCTGGGATCAAGCGTTTCAAGTTTCAAAGAACTAACTTGTCGGCCATGTGGGGAGGTCCTGTGTACCAGTAGTTCTCAACCTGCGGGCCTCGGACGCCCTGGAGGCAGGGCTGGTGGGGTTGAAGAGGGAGGGCGCGGGGAGGCAGGTTAAATGACTGTTTCTCAGGGGTCACCTAAGACCATCGGAAAACCCAGATATTTGCATTACAATCCATAAACAGTAGCAAAATTATAGTAATGAAAATTAGCGATGGAAATAATCTTATGGTTAAAGGTCACCACAACACGAGGAACTGTATTAAAGGGTCCCAGCGTTAGCCTTGACAATCTCTGATCTAAACACTGCAAAGGCGCATTCCGAGACACAGATTATGTCTGAGGGTTTTAGCTCGTCTCAAGTGGTTAGCTAATCCTTGAGAGAGTGAGAAACAAAAGAGAGGAGAAAAAAGGACTGAAGTTTCTGGGAGACTGGATGATGAAAGAACCTCTGTATCCTTCTCTGGGCATGCATGTATATTTGGACAGTTAAAAGCAAGTGGGCATCACAGCAGAGGGGGAGGGGTGACCAAGGAAGATGATTCCTCGCATGAACTGATTAGCAAAGTCATTTTCCCATAGAGAACCCACAGAAGACCCAGTTGTAACACGAAGCCAAATTGGTTCGCTTCTCCTTAAAATGATTGTAACATTTAATTGGTACTCTTCCTTATTCTCTGGGTATGGGTATTTTGTCTGAAGAAATGTCTGTGCAGCACATGTGCCCACACCAGACCCCCTGGAAATGAAGTCACAATTGTTTCCTGAGAATTGAACCTGGGCCTCGTGGAGAGGCTGTTAGTGTACATAAGTCCTGAGTCACATCTCCAGCCCCTGCTTTCCTATTTACAGAAGCATCGACAGTGCCTAATAGGCAATCATTGTCTAGCTCTTATTGAGTCCTAAGTAAGTAAGTACTTAGAGAATTACTGAAGGCTGTGGCCTGTCTCTCAAGGTTACTGGGCTGTGTTTAAAAACCACGGTTTCTTGTCTCGCGACCTCGTTCTCCTCCGCAGCACCTAGCATCCTCAAACTGCTACACACCTGCTTTGTGGCTTGTCCTGGACTCTGCTCTGGAATATAAACCGGATGGTGAGGATTCTCATACCCTCCAACTGGAAAAGGCTGCCCTCGTTGTAGAATAGAGTCTGGCCACGGCGGTTGACAAATGCTAAAAAGTAGCAGTACTAGACCCACTGAACAGGTTCTCACTCGAGGACTGAAGTTGTTTTCAGAATCCATGATCACAGGTAAGAAAGCGCAGACCGAACTGGGGTACAAAGCCAGACAACTCGACTCTGGGACACAAACCAAAAACCAGCATGGCAGTGTCACTGACCAGTATGTTAGCTCAAGTGCACAGCACCGGGAAGTCAAGGGCAGGCATGAACGTAGATCTTAAGTATCTAACTAAATAGCAAAGTCCGAGGGGGTCAGGGTGCCAAACCCCACAGGCTTTGCAGCTAGTCCCGAGGCCTAAGAAGCATTGCTTCACAAGAGGGCAGCTGCTGCAGCCCGGGTGGACTGGGAAGCTGTCTGGGGGAACGTGGACGTTTCCCTGGGCCTGGCAGACCATGATGATTAGAGATTAGGGAAGAGTGAGGGCAGAGTGTATGTGTGAAAGCAGAGAGGGGAGAGGGGAGGGAAACCTGGGAGAAAGGCTTGCCTGGCTGGGTGTGGGAGGGTAAGATGCCTCTGTGGATGGATCTGTGGAGGATGGAGGCCGGAGGCTGAGGAGTTGAGCCCAGTGACATGGTAAAGGACTTTGGAGAGCAGGAGGAAGAGAATCTGTAATGTGTATGGAAGGGTGTCGGTCTTGGACTAGGCAGCACCCCAGAGTCAGGTAGAAAAGGAAAGAATGGAGGAATTAAGAGTGACTATTGCTAGGGGAGACATGGAGGCCTAGGGAAGGCTTGAGGCCTCAGGAAGACCCAAGGCCTCAGAGAGCCGTCTGCAGAGGCAGCCTGACTTCAGATTCCTCTCTTCAAAATCTCCTTGGCTTTATCTATAAAATAACTGAGGGAGGGACAAAAGGAGGGAGGGAGATTGAGAGGAACCTCAAGTCATGAACTTTCAGCCTCTAGAACCGGAGGTGTCTTAGTCAGGGTTTCTATTCCTGCACAAACATCATGACCAAGAAGCAAGTTGGGGAGGAAAAGGTTTATTCAGCTTACACTTTCCACACTGTCATTCATCACCAAAGCAAGTCAGGACTGGAACTCAAGCAGGTCAGGAAGCAGGAGCTGATGCAGAGGCCATGGAGGGATGTTACTTACTGGCTTGCTTCCCCTGGCTTGCTCAGCCTGCTTTCTTATAGAACCCAAGACTACCAGCCCAGGGAGCATATCACCCACAAGGGGCCCTCCCTCCTTGATCACTAATTGAGAAAATGCCCCACAGCTGGATCTCATGGAGGCACTTCCTCAACTGAAGTTCCTTTCTCTGTGATAATTCCAGCCTGTGACACACAAAACCAGCCAGTACAAGAGGGTAATGTCAGCCACTGTGCCTACTCACACACAGGCCAAGTCAGCCTCACAGAACCTACACAGGAAGGAAACCACAAAAGCCGCAGCAGGGATTCCTGTCAGCACGTCTACGCTGCTTTAGCAGGATGTGTAGGGACCAGGGAACAGATAGAAGGCAGAGGAATAGTCCAGGAAGGTGTGTCCCTGCGAGGCTCCAGACGGACAAGCTGGTTCTGTTCTTGTGAGTGTCCCTTTTGTCTCTGGCGCTTCACACTTTCGATTTCTCACAGTGTTTGCTCACCTGGAGGCAATTTCAGGACTTTGGTAAAAGACAGGTCGGTGCCTGTTTTTATAATTACAGCTTAGATAGTTGGGGGTACTTGATTCTGTCTTTGTTTTTGTCAGATTCCTTAAGATGTTGGTGGGATACCTTGAGCTTGCTGGGCCGCAGCTGAAGCGCCTTCAGTGTGACCAGCGCTTGCTTGCTGGGCCAGATTTCATATCCAACGGATATTATGAATTATGAATTACTCACTAGTGAAAGTAAAGCTAGAAACTACAACATAAATTTAAACAATCATTGGGGGAATCTATTGGGAGAACACACCAAAGAATTCTCTCAGCTTCTCAGGGAGATTACGTCACTCTAATAGAAGACACTCCATCATGGCGTGTACCCGTTGTGACTAATTCTGCTCGATAATCTAGTGGCAGACGGGGCACTGGATTCTGGGCTCATAGGAGTGACTGAGACAACACGCTTTTTATTCTCATGGATAAAGTTCTCCTATACTTTTCCAAATAACTGCCAGGGCCAAGAGGACTCACTCAGTGTAGACTGCTTTCTTAATGTGTGAGAGAAACTATGTTCAACCCCCGGCGTCACCAACAAACCAAAATGGCCGTTCACCATGTCCCTCAAAGGACGGCCTACAATGTTCTGCATCACTTAGTTTTTGAGAAACAATTTTTTCCCTTAGTTTTTCTTTTATTAAAATTTGATTTTTTCATAACTATACTTCTTGGCTTTTAAAAAAATCAATATATTAATTGATTTACATCCCGAACACTGCCCCCCTCAGCCCCCCTTCACAGCCCCTTCACCCCGATTCTCCTCTAAGAGTGTGGGGCGCCTGGGCATCCCCCACCCTAGCACATCCTGCCTCATTTTCTCAGAAGATAGCGTGGAAGCAGCCTGAAACTGCCCTTGGAATCGCTCAGGTGGGTGAGGACTGGCTTCTGTCTGGTCTGGGTAGGCCTTGCCTGTCTGCTGCTCTGCCTGCCCCCCAGCCAAGCTGCCCTCTCACGTCCTCCCGTGGCTCCAAAATGACAAGGTGAGGCTTCAGCCATTCCGCACACCTCTACTGACCGCCCCCCCCCCCCCACAGTGTGTAAGACTGCACCCCGTGAACATCTCACGTCACTAATTCCATGTGCTTCCACCACATCCTGAGAACACCAAGGACCCTAAAACATGAAGGGCCCGTAGGTGGGAAAACAGGTCAAGTTCACTACTCCAGATGCGTCTGCTCTGAAGGTAAAATTGAGATGTAAAACAGATACAACCCCCCTCTAGAGAGAGTTATTTCTGTGTTGAGAAATAGATTCACTCTTTGTGTGTGTGTGTGTGTGTGCTTTGGATTTGGTTTTTTCGAGACAGGGTTTCTCTGTGTAGCCCTGGCTGTCCTGGAACTCACTCTGTAGACCAGGCTGGCCTCAAACTCTGAAATCCGCCTGCCTCTGCCTCCCAAGTGCTGGGATTACAGGCGTGCGAGGCATGTGCCACCACCGCCCTGCTGATTCACTCTTTCTTAAATCTGCTGATTTCTTCTTCTCTGAGCTCCCTGGAGCCTGTGAAGTAACTCTCTCTTGTGTCCTGAGAAGGTAGGAAATAAACACAGAGAGGAGGAGGAAGAGGAGGAGGAGGAGGAGGAAGATGAGGAGGAGAGGAAGGAGGAGGAGAGGGAGGAGGAGGAGGTGGTGGCTCTGTGCTTAAGAAGCAAAGCAGGGCCACCCTCGCCTCCCTCCCACCTCAGGAGGCGGGGTTGGGGGGCCACATTTGTCTGTAATGAAATCGCTGCCCTGCTCGCCTCTGCCACCCCATAACTATATTCACTTTATGGATGCAAATTGTCCCTCCAGTTCTCCATGTCGGCCGCCCACCGCAGCGCCTGGAGCATAGCTGGTGCTCCACAAATAATTTATTAAACCAGGGAAGAAGGGAGCCAGGGAGAAACTGTGTACACAGAGACCTAGGCTTCCAAGAAGTGTGTGTGTGTGTGTGTGGGGGGGGGAATATGGACAAAAATCAGAAGTCTGCATAAAGAGAATTTTTACTCATCCTGAAAACCAATTCCTCAGCTGTAGAGTCACTGAAAACACTGGGGGACAATACCAGCCGAGAGGGTACGTTTGGTGGGTGTCAGAGGGTTTGTGCCTTCACTCTTACCACCTGGGAAGAGCAGGAGGTTGTGACCACGGTGAACAAAGGGTATAATGGTTGGTATGCAGACCAGCAGTGGGCCCGCTAGGACAGACACACTGAAAGTCAGTTCACTATGTCCTTGACCTGTGTCCGTGGATTCTTCAGCAGGGATACGGCTCTTATCATGGTGTCCATAGAGCCCAAACTCATTGGAGGGCTTTCAGGTCGTGAGTGGGAATCACGAAGAGCAGGTTTGGCGCTCTAGGGACCTCAATCGTGGATCCTTAGAAAAGTCATAGGAGCCAGCATAAACATAACCCTGAATGTGACACACCTGACCATCTTTGTAAATCCTTTTCACACTCAACCACCTTGAAATTTGTAAGGGAAGCAGAGGAGACACAGACATCCCCATTCTATCAGTGAGGGAATCAAAGTTAATAAGGAGGAATAATTCCTGGGGTCATACCTCGGGGTTGTTGTTAGAACTTTGCAGCTGCAGTGCTGCGAATGGCCAGCGGAGGGCACCCTCCACAAGCGGTTGTAAGCAGTGTTTATAGAGAGCACCGCTAACTTTGCTGGTATTGGTTCAGAGAGCATTCAGGGGCTTTCTCACCAGATAAAATGCTATTTGGTGATTTTTCCTCTCAGAGAATGCTTACCTAAACTGAATCCTGAAATACAAGGTAAAAAAGATCAGTCTACTAGGCAACCATCTGATAGCCTTCAAAAATAGCAAGGGGCAAAAAATTAAAGAATAGCAGTTCCACGTTTAAGAAAATTAAAGAGATGGAGCAATTAGATATAATGAATGAATAGTTTCAATGGGTCCTTGGGTGGGAAAAAAGCCATAGCCATAAAAGTTGTTATTGAGGTGGTTGACAGCATCTTAATTTGGACTGTGGGTTAGATAGTGTCAATATTATGTTTCCAAAAGTTGTTAACTGTGCTGTGTTTTGACATGTTTCTCTCAAAAATATTTAGGGGGAAATGGGCATAATGCCCTTAACCTGTTTTTGAATGATACCTTGCCACCCCCACCCAAGAATAAAACTCAGAAGCAGATGTAAACTGTGAACATAGGAAGAGAGGATGGGAATTCCATATGCTAGACTTGCAACTTTTCTATAACTTCAAACTTATATCCAAATAAAAGTTACACACGCGCAAAGAAAGGTGTGTGTCATCTTATTCTTGAAGAGCTGAGTCTCCTGGTCCTACTTGATTGGAGTTCTAACGTTCCCTCAGTGGGGTAGGGAGTACAGAGAGGCCTCTTAGTAAAGTGTGGCTTTGGCCCGCTGCAGAGCACTGACCTTTGCCCTGGGCTGGCCAGGGCACCTGTGTGCAAAGTTATCTGATAAGAGAACCTCCTGACAAGCAGGGACCTCCACTGCACATGTTTTTGAATGCAATACGTGCCTGTACTTGGCAGGAGAGCAGGGACCTTGCCCCTTGCACCCCACAAATGCAGAATGGAGCAGTTGGGGTCAGAAGGAACACTCCAAGGTCTGTGCAGTAGAGAGTAAAGGCAGAAGGCATGGTGGGTAAAGCCGCTACCTGCTGCGTTTCTGGGTTAGTCCTTCCAGAACATACGGCTCCTAGAATCTGAGCATGGGTGGTGTGCTGGCTGGTTCTGTGTGTCAACTTGACACAGGCTGGAGTTATCACAGAGAAAGGAGCTTCAGTTGGGGAAGTGAGATCCTCCATGAGATCCAGCTGTGGTGCATTCTCTCAATGAATGATCAAGGGGGGAGGGCCCCTTGTGGGTGGTGCCATCCCTGGGCTGGTAGTCCTGGGTTCTATAAGAGAGCAGGCTGAGCAAGCCAGGGGAAACAAGCCAGCAAGGACCATCCCTCCATGGCCTCTGCATCAGCTCCTTCTTCCTGACCTGTGCGAGTTCCTGTCCTGACTTCCTTTTGTGATGAACAGCAGTGTGGAAGTGTAAGCTGAATAAACCCTTTTCTTCCCAACTTGCTTCTTGGTCATGACATTTGCCCAGGAATAGAAACCCTACATCAGGTGATAGTCATAGTAAAACATTAACACGAAAACGCTGCTGCCAGGAGCAGCTACTAGAGAGGACCCAGGACAGGAAGAGCCCATGGTATACTGGAGAGGAGACAGAGCCTAAGGGTGACCTCTCCTGCCTTCAGGATTCTGGTTCATATAGGCCTGGGATATGGAAACGGAACATTTACAGCTCTAACAAGCCACCCGATTAGACCACAAGCGGTCACAATGGCAGAAGACATGACCATCCCGGCCATCGGTAGGTCTCTCCACCATGGCTAAAACTGTGCATTAAAAGTATTTTAAGAGATCCAAGGGGAATTGGGGCTCCTCAGGGTGCACAGTAGGTCTTAGGACAGGACAGCATCATGAATGAATGAACTCAAGCTGAGATCCGGAGTGTGTGTGTGACAGAGGCAGGTCCTTGAGAGAGAAAAGCAGACGGCAAGAGCGAGGCCCAGGGGTCCTCATCTGAGTTCCCGAGGGAAAGAATGGGAAGAAAGGCAGTGGCACTGAGGCAGGGGGCTGCTATTGCTGGTATAGAGTGAGCCTCTAAAGGAGACGTGACCAGAGGCAGCACCTTCAAAAGACATGGTGGCCAGGAGAGGGGAAACGAGATAGGAGATCCAGGCCCTAGGCTCCAGTGAGATAAGGGCCTGGAGCAAGACACTGTCGGTGAGTCACTGAGGAAACAGGAGGTTAAGCACTGTAGCTGAGAGGGGAGCTGAGCTCCACAGGGGCTCCTTGTCATCTTAAAAGACTCCTGTCCTGGGATACCACCAAAGGGGTGTGAGACGGTCAAGTTTGGGAAGATAATCTGTATACATATGCATATACACATACACATATACATATATGCACATATACATATATGTACACATACACATATACATACATATACACACGCATACGCTTAGCATATGCATATACATATACACATACACATACATATTCACATACACATACACATACACATTCACATACACATACACATACACATATACATATACACACGCATACGCTTAGCATATGCATATACATATACGCATATGCATACACATACGCATTCGCATACGCATACGCATACGCATTCACATACACATACACATACACATTCACATACACATACACATACACATACACATACACATACATATACATATATGTATATACTTCCCCCCCTTTTTTCTTTCGTGGTGACAGGGAATCAAACCTAAGGCCTCCCATATGTTAAACAAATGTGAGTCATATCCTCAGACCCCGTGTCAAAAAAACAACAGTGATTGGCTCTTCAGGGCTCTGACCTAATCAGTGGATCAATCAATCCCCTTGTGGGATTTATAATATAATGGTGTTATTGGGAGGTGGAGGCCAGCTGGAGGAAAAGGTCATCGAGTCACACGATGAGAGACAAGGCTATTTACCTGATCCCATTTCTGCTTCTCTCTTCCGGCCTCCTGTCCACCAATGTCCCTCGGCGCCACCCTTTAGCCGTGAGGGTCTGTCTCACCACAGTCCCAGGAACCAAAAGCTGCCAATGGGCCAGACTCTCTGAAACCACAAGGCCAGCGAACGTATCCACCTCAGGAAGGCTTTCTCTCGGGTATCTGTCATGGTGATTGACCTCACAGCTGCTGACCTGGAGAGGCTGATGTTGAAGGGAGATGAGGAGTTTTGAAGTACGAAGGAAACCTAAGGTTTATTCACACCGACTTCCCAATGGATGGTCTGACTTGGAGGGGTCTATGGTTTGGGGAGGGGCAGACATCTTGAGTGAGGCCTAAATAACTACCTTAACTATTGACCACGTACAATACTTTCCCTGTGTCCTAAGAGAAACATAAGAGGATGATATTCCAGAATTATTTTATTATAAAAGTAAGTACTACCGTTGAAGATTGCATATATATATATATATACACATATACACATACACACATACATACACATATACATACATATACACACACGCACATACATACACATGTACACATATATACATATATACATATGTAAAATAATGTTATCCAAGGACCTAGAGATAACATCTAATTGCCGCTTCATTTTTATTCTGCTTTCATATATTTCATATTTTATCCTGCAACCAGTATATTCTAATCTTACATTCTGCTTACTGTGGAAATAAGTGCTCCATTAATGAATCAGTTGTTAATATATGCAAATAGCATAAAATTATATGATAGCAAAGAGCTCATAATGAGAAATTAGCATAACATGCCCCTTGCTTGGCCACTCTTATTCCTGTTGTGAGGCAAATTTTAAGTGGTTTTGCTTCGAATACTTGTCTTAATGCCACGTTCTGAAATAAGACACTCTTTACTGATCTAGCACCCCCTCGCTTCCTCCTGTATAGGGAAGTCAGTTCACTTCTGTGCCTCTGGGCTACAGGAACAAGGCAGAACAGTATGGCTGATTTACAGCCCACATGCAGAGGCGATTTACCATGTATTCACCATTTCCTAAAGCCATGACTTTGGGAAATTATAAAGACCCACTCAAGTTAAAGGGGAGGAGATGTGGCCCCCATCACCTGAGAGAAGGTGTTTCATAGCGATGTCTTAGAAGTAGCACGTGGACAGAAGACAATATTACAGCTGTCCTTGGCAGCACTGGTTTTCACTAGACCTATTTTGTATTATGCTTATAGATTTTTCACTCTGTGTGTATTCACAAATAAATTATTTTAGCTTCTGTTTCAATGTAATCACTTTATAGCCCTAGGGTGTAGCTATAGTTCTTTCTACATATCCAGAGGTGGCTCATTGTACATGCTTGCTTTAGCTGATACATTATTATTATTTTTGTTTGTTTTCGAGACAGGGTTTCTCTGTATAGCCCTGGCTGTCCTGGAACACACTGTAGACCAGGCTGGCCTCGAACTCAGAAATCCACCAGCCTCTGCCTCCCAAGTACTGGGATTAAAGGTGTGCACCACCACTGCCCAGCGCTGCTGACACATTATTTAAAGATAATTTATGGATTTAAATAAATTAAAATAAATTAATTATAATAAATAAATAAAGTAAAGATAAATTGTGGATTTGGGACTTCTAGTCACAATCAGAAGACTGAGTTCATTTAATGAACCATTCCTTAGGTCACCTGTAGACTGGAGATGAGTTGTGTGTAGGGGTGATTTCATCAAAAAGTTCTCTATTTGCCAAGCAACGTATTTTACTACTTCCTTTGCTGTATTTTGTAGCTCACAAGTATTTGACTTTGAGGTTTTCTGATTTAGAAAGAATAGATCCATATCTACCATGGAAAATAATAATAGCGATATTTTGCTTTTTGTGCTTTCTCTCTCTCTCTCTCTTTCCCTTTCTGTCTGCTTTTGCTCTCTAAAAGACCACCACGTAGATGCTTTCTGTTTAAAGGGTACCGATGGCACGCTGCACATCTGAAGAACAGATGTGCCAGGGTCCCAGCGTGGCCCGGCTGCTCCATTCCAACTCTACCCAAGCTGGTTCTGTTAGAAGTTCGTGGGGTGGAGCACAGGTGTCCTGAAGACCTTGGATTTGCTGTCAGTGCCTTGGGATTCCCACTGGAAGCAAGGGAAACTCATACAAGGGGCGCCACCAGCAAGCAGTGTTTCCCAGTCCCAGTCTCTCCTGGGGACGTTTGCACAGAGCCCCGCCTTGCAGGATAAGTGTCTGGGGTTCACACCACCGCTCAGAGCTAGTCCTGAGCAGCTCAGAGCCACAGTGCTCTCTTTGTCCCTGCAAGGGCTCTTCACTGTTTCTAAATGTCAACAGATAACCGTTGAGTGTTGATTAAACAATGGACAGCATTGGCTAAGGAGCGCAGTGTCTGCTCTTCCTTCTCAGCGCCCCCCTCCCCCCTCCCCCCCCCCAAGCCCCGGGGGCTGCACCGAAAGTCTAGCAGGTGGGCTGTGTTTCTCCCCAGGGCCCCCTCGCCCCTTGGAAACCAGAATTATCACCAGCTCTTCAATAGTCAAAGAACTCTTTCCTTTCAGCTTAGGACCATTTTATTTATTGCTCTTAAATGCCAGAGGGGGCCCTGCCATTTTGTGGACTAGTTTATGTTAGGTAGTTTCTCTCTGACTCTAATCCGTCGTATTCCATCTCTTTCTCAACTCCTAAACTCTGCTTTTCATCCCTCAGTGTTCACTAGAGCATCTACTATCTCTCTCGAATGCATATTGTTTATGGAGTTAATGGTGTAAAAATCACATTTCTTTTCTTTGCCTCGAGAATCTGTAACTGGGGCAAGATTCTGTACAGATAACACATCATTTCCAGAGCAGCTCGGATGTTGGATCCAGTTCTAAAATGACTCATGGCTGGCTGGCTGGCTCTGGGTTTAGGCCCTGGGCACTGCTCTTCCCCACGTGGCCTCCTCGTGTTGCCTGGGCATCTTCACATGGACGGTGGTGAGTGAATTCCAAGTCTGAGCAAAACAAAAGTGAAAACAAGGCAGAGGTTACACTGGCTGTTTTGATTAGTCTCAGAAACATGTAGGATTTGTAGTAGAAACAATCACAAAGTCCCACGTGGCTCTCAGGAAAGCGTGACTTCCCTCCTTGATGGGAGAATGGCAAGGTTCTGGAAGAGAAAGAGGATCAGAAATATTATCTCAGCCATTTTAGGGAATGTGGTTTATTTACCCCATGCCATATAGGTATGCTCCTCTTATTTAATTTTACATTTCCCTCTTTTTCTTCTCTCATTTGTTTTTGAGAAGAGTTCCTACGTATGCCAGACTGGCCTCAAACTCTGTATAGGTAATGATGACCTTGAACTGATGAACCCTTATCTCTGATTCCTGTGTGCTGGGATTCCAGACAGGAGCCGCCACGCCCAGATAATGCCTCAGTATAAGTTCATTCACTTTTAGAACTATATACTCACAGTAATTATCTCAATCTCGTTCTCTCCATCACTGTACATGCCCAAGATTTTTCTGTGTTCCTTTTTCAATTTTGTATCATGCAACTCTGAACATTCTCAATAAATCGACAGTGTATGTGAGCCTACTGTAGTAGCTTTGAACCCGGGGTGAAGTTGAGTGCACAGGAGCCTGTGGTAGCAGTTCTGAACCTGGGTAAGGCTTAGCAATGTTAGAGACATTCAGCAAATGTGGGGTGCAGATCATGGATGCTGTGTAAGACATACCTCCTTAAACAAAAAAATTATCTGATCCAAGATATCAGTGTACTGAAATAGAAAAACTCAGTTTAGAGGGTAGAATTTGAAGTGAAATCTGAGGTATTCATACTTTTAATTTTACTGTGTAACCCCAAGTCATTTGACCAGCATTTTGAAACACTTGATACTGCAACCCAGATGCTGCATATCTTTTGATTCTTCTTCACTGCTTTTCCCTTTGAAAATGTGTGTTCACATGCTTTGTCCCATGTGTGTGCATGTGTGCACATGTGCATGTGTGCATGTGTGTGTGAGACTGAAGTTCAACTCTATGCCCTTGCCCATGCAAGGCATGCACTTTTACTCTGACCAACACACCAGGCTCCCATCCGATATATATGTATTTGTCTGGGTTTTTACTTCTCTCTCTCTCTCTCTCTCTCTCTCTCTCTCTCTCTCTCTCTCTGTGTGTGTGTGTGTGTGTGTGTGTGTGTGTTGACAGGCTCTCACTATGTAGCCCTGGCTAGCCTGGAACTTGTTGTGTAGACCAGTCCAACCTCAAACGCAGAGAAATTCCTCTCCCTCTGCTTGAGTCTTGCTTTGAGGCAGAACCCACATTGACCTCAAACTAGCTCAGCCTCTTAAGTCCTGGGATTCCGGGTGTGTGGCTCGGTTCAAGGCCCATCTTTTGATAGTAGTGATTTGAAGGAGCTCTTTATGTAGTCTCTGGATCTCAACCCCTTATTAGTTGTATGCATTGCCAATATTTTCTCTGTTTATGTCTTGTCTTCTCACTTCTTCATGGTTCTTTTGATGAATAGATGCTCTCAAGTTTTCTGTTAAAATCCATCAATCATGTACTATCCTTTATGGTCAGGGGTATTATTTAAGAATGCCTTTGGAGCCCTGAGGGCCCTTCTGCTTCCCTAGGCTGTTGGTTCATTGAGGGTCTCATCTCAGCCCTTCTGGGTCGAGAGGCCTACAGTTCCAGATGATGATGTCTCTATCTCATCTTTTCCTCATCTGCTGTTACCTCATCTGGCCATTGTTTCCTCATGTATTCCACTTCCCTGCTGGCACGGGAGACTCCTTCTATGACCTCACAGCCCTGGCTCTACCGAGGACGAGACTCTACTGCCTGGGAACTGACTTCCAAATGAAGTGACTTCTCTAAGGCTACGGCATCCCCTTGGGGGCAGTGCTTTTGAAGATGTCTCTTCATGGTTGGCCTAGCCAGAATAGAGTCCCAATTTTCCAGATTATCGGAATATTTCATTTGCACTGATCTTAGACAATCTCTTCTGAGGATGAAGTCAAGAAAGGGGTGGAGTCAAAGATGCCAAGGGGTACCCAGAAATACTGCTTCTCAC
Source organism: Apodemus sylvaticus (assembly GCF_947179515.1). Lineage (NCBI taxonomy): Eukaryota > Metazoa > Chordata > Mammalia > Rodentia > Muridae > Apodemus > Apodemus sylvaticus. Next base: position 40,483,533 of record NC_067475.1, on the reverse strand, counting down.
AGCCTGTTCGCTGCGACCATGGGCTTTCAAGCAAGGGGTCCTCACTCAGTCCCCTCAGACTGGCCACGATGAAAAGGTAACATTAGAGAAAAGTCTAATATAACCCTGCTTCCTGCTCCTCCTTGTCCTCACAGGTAGCTTTCCATCTCTCCTGGGATCCTCCACCCACCATCTAGACTTCATTTCAGCCTGATTTCCTTGGCTTCACCACCCAGTGCTTTGGAAGAATCTCAGTTCTTGTGTCTAGCACCTCCTATCTGTACTGAGAGATACGGTGTGTCCTGGCTCAAGGTGCCTGACCCACATTCAAGGTCTGGATAAAGTACAAGAGATAAGCCTCCAGGTGTCCCATCTGGACAATCACCTGGGAGAAGATAAACCTTAACGTGGAAAATGAGGAGACAGTGAAAATAAGGACCAACAAAGGTCAACCTGAGGGAGAGTCAGGATGGAGAAAGAGAGGAGATTTGAGAGTCAGCAGTACGCATATGATACAAAGCCAGTGTGGGCACGCTGTGATACTTGGGAGCACACGGGGTGGGGTGGGCACTGTAATACTCAGGGGGGCGGGCTTTGTAGGAGATGATCTTCTGGGGAGCACCGTAACCCTCGGGAGCACAGGCTTCGTAGGCGACAAGGATCTTCTAACGTCACAAGAAACCCCGCTGTCCTTACTTGTAATATGGGACAAGTGTAGTGATCACGTGACTGTGTGAAGATTAAGTGACAATCTCTGCACGGTGTTGGGCACGGAGTGAAACAATCAAGGGGCAGTGGCTCCTCTCAACATTGTGGCCCAGTAGCAGACAGTGAGTTGTGAAGTTCCCCAGTGGATGTGCTGGTACCTGCACGGCACCAGCGCATGCGGCTTACGTGTGTGGCTGTGAGCTCCATGAATGGAGAATGGTTTTCGTAAAAGACGAATATTTCCCTCTGTGTAAGAACATTGCGTGATTTAAATGTTGCGGGCCATAGTGTTTTATTGGAACAGAGCCACGCTCACTTCTTCTGTATTGTCTCGCGTTCTGCCTTTTAAAGGGAATTTGCTGACTCTCGACATAGGCTGAGAAGGCTGAGGGTGAATCAACACTTCCCTCAGCAGGGCCCAGCTAGGTTGTCTTACCTCTGTGAAGCCTCCTGACACCCTCTCTTCCTACTGCTCTCCCCTGGGGTCCCAGAGAACCTTTCAGTCAAGCCAGCCTTAGCTGATCCAGCTGACAGCCAGAGTCATTACAATGACTCCTACAGGGAACCAGGACAAAGCGGCTTTGATATTAAAAGAGAATCCACAAGGCAGCATCCCAAAGGCAAGGGATATTACCACTCACCAAATAATGCTTAAATTATGTTTGGAACTATTTTGTTCTTCAAATTTAGAGAATATAGATAAATCCATTTTATAACATTATTTGTGGAGATTAAATTTGATTTATTTTTAGGGGAGGGAGAGATGGCTCGGTGGTTAAGAGCTCTCTTAACCTTGCTGTTCTTCCAGAGGACCAGGGTTCAACTCCCAGCACCCATATGACAGGTCACAGCAATCTGGAACTCCTGGCCTCTGTAAGCACTACACGCACACGGCACACAAGCACACGCGCAGCCAAAACAGCCATATATATAAAATTAATAAAGAAATAAAACTCTGAAGTGGGGTTTTGCTTTGTGGCACAAACTTTTCCTGAACCCTAGCATGCCTTGAATTTGAAATAAAGTTGCCTGAGCCTCGTCGGTGCTGAGATTAGAGGTCTGCAGGGCAATGCCCAGCTTTCCCCAGATACAATTCTTAAACAAATTACTTAAAAAATCTGTCAACCGCACCCCCAGATGGAATCATAAATTGCCCAGCCCCGTGTGTGGCTTGTTTGTTTTGCCTGTGTATCTTCTCTTCTCTTTACCAGCGTCTCTGTGTGAGCTTTGGGCAGCTGGAACAGAGATCAGACGAAGGTCGCAGCGTTGGAAGTGGCCAGCTAAGTACGAGCCAGGGTTTTAAGAGGGTTACTGGGTAGACATTGACATTCCCTAAGATGACAGCAGAAGGTGGAGCGGAACACACTGGGAAGATGTGGGCCATGGGATGGGGTGGGGGATGGGGTGATATCACTGAGGAAGAACAGAGAGGAGAGACGGGTGACGTGGGAATCAAAGGATGTTCTCCATAAAGAAGGCACAAGAAGAGTTGGGGGGCGGTAGGACCACTATGGGGCTGCACAGGATGTGGAGAGCTGAGTAGTTTTCCTAGGGATGGAAATAAAGGAAGGCTATAAAGGTGCCCTCGTGGCTGAGGGAAAGAAGACCCCTGGAGTATTTCTCCTCTTTCACAGGGCCCCAGAGGACATACTGGGGTGGGACAGGAGGGGATTTTGGGAGGGGTGGGTATGAGGCCTGGGTGGAGAACTCTGAAACAATGTGGAGTGAACCGTGAGGAGCTCTGTCCTGAAGGGTTTACATTAGAGGAGGAGGCCAAGGACAGGAGGAGTCTGAGTCACTTAGGATTAGTTGGCCTCTGATTCTTACTGCTGGGGTATGGTGACTTGATCCCAGGGTGAGGGACAGAGGCAGAGGAAGTGGGTGTGAGGCAGGAGGTGGGCATTTGGGCGTCACAGGCAATCCCCTCATAAATTGCTCTCTCGAAGTGCTTGCTAACCAGCAGCGCGTGCATTGCTCAGTGAATTCTCATTTCCTGAACAGCTCACGGAGTAAAGGTTTAAAGTAGTAAAGGAAGAGGCTCGGATTCCTAAAGATTCTGTGTCAACATGACTAATGCCAGACACCCTGCCCCCAGGTGCCTCCGAGGCCTCCCCGGCCAGCGTTCTCCTCAGCAGACTCCATTTCTGACAGCCCCGCTCACCCCTCCATGTCCTCTTAGTCTCATCTTGTTTCTTGTTCAGCTTCAGGTCTGTTGGTGCTTCCTGTGTCCGTTGACACTGTCTCCATTTCTTAGATGCCACCTGCCATTCCCACGAGAATGGAAGTCCTCCGAGATCAGAGGCTGCCTTCTGTCAGCCATGAGTGCCTGGCCCTGAGCAGGTTCAGTTAATAGTTAAGAACAGATGACTGGGAGACTGACTGACTGACTGAACAAATGAATGAATGAACGAATGAATGAATGAATGATTGGCCTAGGTGAACCTTCCTTCTGCCAAACACATGGTGGTTGAGGGTGTGGCCACATGATGACTCTAACAATTTTGTTAGCTTAGCTACTGGGTGGCCTATCTTCACTATACCTCCTACACCAAAACGTATTTCCTGAAATTCAAGGCCCACATTTCTCAATCAACCTTTTGTCCAACCCAGGCTGACAGCCGCTCACCTTCCCCACTCCTAACCCTTCATCTTACCTCTCTTCACAGCCTGCTTCTCAGATGTTGGTCAAGGTAGCAGAACCTAAGATTAGATCAGAAAATTGAGCCCCTACCATGACCCCTTCCAAGGCCTGTGGGGGATTCAATCATTAAACATGTACAATGATAAGATAATATGATAAGGATGTGAGAACTGCTCCCTTCAGAAAGATTTCCCTCAAGGAATGACCCCACGATACGATACCCGAGTATAAAGGATAAATAGGGTTTTGTTGCATAATAAACTGTTGGGGAAATGCGCTTGAGGTCAAGTCCCTGGCACTAAAGCAGAGCCCGTTAGAAGAGCCAGCCGTATCCTGAGAACCTGTAAGACAGGAATAGTGGGGTTAAAACTGAGGAGTCCAGGCCGGTTGCTTACTGTACGTGTGAACGGTCCCTTTTACGGATCAGCCCTGATTGTGAATGAGGAAGATAGAATCTAGGGCAGTTTTAAGGGTGAGTCAAGGCTTAGCAAAGTGCTTCACAGAGCAAATGCTCAGTCACTACCCCGCGTGCGGCATAACACGTGCTAGCTCCCAGGAGCTAAGTGTCCGGTGCACAGTGTGGCCTCCGCAGTGGAGCGACATTGCAGGTTCCTGGAGACTGTTGGGTCACTCAACTGGCCCATCAGGAATCCCATTCCCTTGTTACAGACTCCGACCTTTCCAGGGCCACTAAACCTGAAGAGCTTGTTTCATTCTGGCTGGCCGATCCACCGGAACGTTCCTCGCCTCGGGTCCCATTACCAAAGTGGCAAAAGCCTCAGACTGGTCATGAGACTAAAGGCCAGGTTATCTCTGGCCAAACTGTACAGACTGAGTCTGCACCCAAGGGTGTCAGCGAGGGGATTTCGCTCGGGCAGGGAAGAGCCGTCCCAGCCCGGAGTCAGCAGGGCCCTTCCTTCCCAGGTGGCTCCATGCTTTTGTTGTTCTAGGCTTAATTTGGGCTGAGATAGACTCCTAATGGTTGGTATCATGAATTATAGCTCCCATGGGGTCCATAGATCCCATGGGGGATAAATCAGGGGTATGGGTGTAAGGAAGTTCTCTTACGGAGTTATTCCTCAGTATGCACCAGCCTGGGCCCTATCCCTAGCACTGCAGGAGCAAACCTGTAAACCTTTAAAGTTGAAAGTCCCAATAATCCAATGAACACATGCAATCCTTTGCCTAGGGTCATCATCTGTCGGGATTTTGCCACATTTGTGATCTGTAATTTGTCTGCCAATAAGCTGCAGACTCTGGCATTATCCTAAACACCTTAACACGGATTGCTTAAGAATGAAGGCTTTCCATGGTGTAATCACAGTGCCAAGACCACACCTAATGAAAGCCAACGTTTTCCAATCACCCCTACCCTTAGTAGGGTGAGTTCTCACTCAGTGGGTGACATGGGGCCTCAGCTAGGTCCACAGTGGTTCTCTGGGCTCTTGGCTGCCTTTCAGTTCTCTGTCCGGCCCATGTTCCCCGAAGAGTCACCTGGAGACCGTGGGCTCACTCACTTCCATTCTGAGTATATATTTATCTCACAGTAGTCATCAAAATAAGATACTGATTTCTTATTAAAGAAAAAGAAAATGGTTTTAACTTCAAGTTTAAAACTTTTAAAAATCACCTAATATTCAGTTCATATTTAAAAATTTCTACTTGTCCTCAAAATGTCTATTATAGCTATTTTAACCCCACATCTAATTATGGTACATTTGCATGTGGTTGTCAGGCCTCTTTAGTCTATTTTAACCTAATATTTTCCCTTATCTTTCTTTTTTTCCCCCTGACAACATTGGTTAGTTTGATCCCATACAATGTCCCAGGCCCCAGACTTCTGACAGTAAATTTTGTTTTTTAAAGATAGAATCTCATGTATCCCAGGCTAGCCTCAAAGTCACTATGCAGGTGAAGATGTCCTTGTAATCCTCCTGCCTCTGCCTCTAGGGTTTGGGATTATAGGTGCTTTACCATGCTTAGCTTATGCAATGCTGAAGATTGGTCCTGGGATTTTGCGCATGCTCAGCAAGTACTCTCTCTACTGAATGTGCTCCTAACCCAGTCAACAACTGCTGCTTAAATTAATTACTTACTCAATTTACTGAAAAACACTAACTGGACATGGTGGCTTATGCCTGTAATCTTAGCATGAGGGAGACTGCAACAGGAGAGTCACTCTGAGTTTGAGGCCTGCACCAGCTGTATAGTGAGTTCAGAATGATACCAGTCTACTATACTTTTGTCCTGAAATTAGACATCAGCTGCAGTTGATAGTCTGTCCTTCCAGACAAAGCACAGCTATGCTTGTGCATGCAGCCTCTGTAGGCTCCCACCATCGGACTTCCCAAACTTAGAGTTGGGGGACCATGTCACCCACTCTTCCTCCCTCTGGGATCCAGAAACTAAATTCTTTTAGTTTCTGTTGTATGGATTATCATAATTTGACTAGTCCTTCTATTTTTTTCCCCTCTACAAATGTTACAATGAGCATCCTTGAGCACAGACATGCCGTATTTTTTGTGATATAGTAAATTATAGTGCCAAGACCACTTTTAGGAGAGCAAAGCACGAACCATCCTAACACTTGGAAAGCTGAGGCAGGAATATTGTGAGTTCAAAGCTAACCTGGGCTACACAGAGATTAGAGCCCAGTCTGAGCTATAATTTATAATTTATAAGAAATTTTATAGCCAGGTGGTGGCAGCACACACCTATAATCCCAGCTGGGAGGCAGAGGCAGGCAGATTTCTGAGTTCAAGGCTTGCCTGGTCTACAGAATGAGTTCCAGGACAGCCAGGGCTATACAGAGAAACCCTGTCTCAAAAAAACCAAATCCAAAATAAAATAAAATAAAAGAAATTTTATAGAAATATTAATTGAAATTTGCTCCTATAAAAGATTTTATTTAGCCGGGCAGTGGTGGCGCATGCCTGTAATCCCAGCACTCTGGGAGGGCAGAGGCAGGCGGATTTCTGAATTCGAGGCCAGCCTGGTCTATAGAATGAGGTCCAGGACAGCCAGGGCTATACAGAGAAACCCTGTTTCAAAAAAACCAAATAAAAAAAAAGATTTTATTTTTAAGATATAAATTGCAGACCAAATTGCATTCACAGTTGCAATATAAGGGAACTGGTCCAAGGGTTGGTGAAATACTTCCTTTCTGTAAGACCTTAGGAGTTAAGGACTAAACCTTTTTGAACCCCTGGCTATGAAGCCATGAGTTAGAGATGAATGGGTGTCTGCAGGGTTTTAGGGAGCCCGGGAAAGGGGTGTGTGGGGAGATACAACTGCTGAGGGGTTTGAGGTCCTGGCGGGACCTCTAGTCAAGACAGAAAGATCACAACGTTCCCTCACTGAGACCTCGCAAAGTTGTTAATACAACTGTGCACTTGGTAGCAGGAGAGGCACCCAGTGCAGTGCTGGAGATTGGACCTGGGACCATGGTCCTGCAGCCTTACCGACTCCCCGCCAGTAAACACACAACTGTCAAGTGCTTCAGGGGCACAACACGTTTTCAGATTCGTGCAATCATTTTGTATAAAATAATATTCTCTACAACTCTTAACTGGCACATAGTAATTGTGTGTATCTATTCATAGGTACAGTGTGGTATTTCAGTACCTTCATGTAATGTGTAAAGATCGGATCAAGGTAATTGGTACTTCCTGGTAGTTATTGTTTATTTATGGGAGGAACACTGAAAATCCCCTCTGCAGGCTATTCCTTACAACAGGAAGAAAGGTTGTTGTCAACCTTTGTTAACCTACTGCATGCCACAGAACATGAAACACTACGTTCCTCTCTTACTCCACACTGTATCATGGAAATAATATGCCTTCCTAGTGAGAAATCACTGCACACACGTAGAGATGAAGGGGAAGCTCTTTAATACACCAGGGTATTTAGGTCGCTGGCAGAGGAGACCTTTCATTCACTAAACACCTTCCTGGCCCACTGGCTTTCACTGAGTAAGAGAGGAGTGCTTTCCAAACCCTTATAAAAGCAGTGTGCACACAGGGCTGAGAAGGAACGTTCAAGACGTATAGGAGACATAAGACCACCCCTTTCCCAGCTCTGCTGGACCTCCACTCTTTCAAGGATTGTGTGTGTGTGTGTGTGTGTGTGTGTACGGTTTCAGTTTTCAAAACAAATGAGATTCAGCCCTTACTATAAACACTGTGTGCAAACTACCTTTGTGTTTTACGTGTGTTTATTTGTGTGTGTATGAATGAGTGCTTGTGGGGGTCAGAGGACATCTTAGAGAGTGAGTCGTGAGAATGGATTCCAGGTTAGGCTTGGTGGCAAGTGCCTTAACCTGCTGAGACATCTCACTGGCCCACAACCTACTTTAAAGCAATCTCCCCACTGAACCAAACCTTTAGTGATGTATCTTAGAGATGTTTTTCATAGCAGAAATGCAGCCTTTTTATTCTGCTACATGGAAATGACAGTTGAGTTCAAGTCAGTTCCAACTGACAGATGTTCTTTCCCAATTATTTCCTCTTAGAAAAATTGTTGCAGGTTATACCTCCATGAACACATAGATTAAAAAAGATTTTAAAAAGTTTCCTAAGAAAGCCCTTTTCCTATTTTTTCCCCAGCCCTAGACAGGAAGTGCCCAGTGGTATGAAACATTTGCATAGTAAACAACAGGGTCAGAGAGGCTGGGTGACCAGGTGCACACCTGCTGAGAGAGGTGCTCCTCAGCTGGTGAAGATCCACATGTGCTTCAGTGTTTGGAACTAACTGTGCACTCTGCCCTCTCAGCCTGGGGAAGCATGGTGGGAATATGTGCCTTGAGAGTCACCTGCCCATGACATCAGGTAAGCTTGCCAGATTTGAAAGTATCTGGGCCAGAGGGACATTAAAACACAGTATCCAGTTAGGGTGGTTAAGAGGGGACCCTTAAATGCTAATGTAGATCAATGCTCCTGATGGTGGGTCAATGCCCCTGATGGTGGACCAATGCCTGTGATGATGGATCATGCCCCTGATAGTGGACCAGTGCCTCTGATGGTGGACTAATGCCCCTGATGGTGGAGAAATGCCCCTGAAGGTGGGCCAATGCCCCGATGGTGGACCAATGCCCTGATGGTGGACAAATGCTCCTGATGGTGGACCAATGCCCTGATGGTGGACCAATGCTCCTGATGGTGGACCAATGCCCCTGATAGTGGACCAGTGCCTCTGATGGTGGACCAATGCCCCTAATGGTGGAGAAATGCCCCTGAAGGTAGGCCAATGCCCCGATGGTGGACCAATGCCCCGATGGTGGACAAATGCTCCTGATGGTGGACCAATGCCCCTGATGGTGGACCAATGCCCTGAGGGGGACCAATGGTCCTGATGGTGGACCAATGCCCTGATGGTGGACCAATGCCCCTGATGGTGGACCAATGCCCCTGATGGTGGACCAATGCCCCTGATGTGGACCAATGCCCTGATGGTGGACCAATGCCCTGATGGTGGACCAATGCCCCTGATGGTGGACCAATGCCCCTGATGGTGGGCCAATGCCCCTGATGGTGGACCAATGCCCCTGATGGTGGACCAATGCCCCTGATGGTGGACCAATGCCCTGATGGTGGACCAATGGTCCTGATGGTGGACCAATGCCCCTGATGGTGGACCAATGCCCTGATGGTGGACCAATGCCCCTGATTGTGGACCAATGCCCCTGATGGTGGACCAATGCCCCTGATGGTGGACCAATGCCCTGATGGTGGACCAATGCCCCTGATGGTGGTCCAATGCCCTGATGGTGGACCAATGGTCCTGATGGTGGACCAATGCCCCTGATGGTGGGCCAATGCCCCTGATGGTGGGCCAATGCCCCTGATGGTGGACCAATGCCCATGATGGTGGACCAATGCCCCTGATGGTGGACCAATGCCCCTGATGGTGGACCAATGCCCCTGATGGTGGGCCAATGCCCCTGATGGTAGACCAATGCCCTGATGGTGGACCAATGGTCCTGATGGTGGACCAATGCCCCTGATGGTGGACCAATGGTCCTGATGGTGGACCAATGCCCCTGATGGTGGACCAGTACCCTGATGGTGGACAAATGCCCCTGATGGTGGGCCAATGCCCCTGATGGTGGACCAATGCCCCTGATGGTGGACCAATGCCCCTAATGGTGGACAAATGCCCCTGATGGTGGACAAATGCCCCTGATGGTGGACCAATGCCCCTGATGGTGGACCAATGCCCCTGATGGTGGACCAATGCCCCTGATGGTGGACCAATGCCCCTGATGGTGGACCAATGCCCTGATGGTGGACCAATGGTCCTGATGGTGGACCAATGCCCCTGATGGTGGACCAATGCCCCTGATGGTGGACCAATGCCCCTGATGGTGGACCAATGCCCCTGATGGTGGGCCAATGCCCCTGATGGTGGACCAATGCCTCTGATGGTGGGCCAATGCCCCTGATGGTGGACCAATGCCCCTGATGGTGGACCAATACCCCTGATGGTGGACAAATGCCCCTGATGGTGGACCAATGCCCCTGATGGTGGACCAATGCCCTGATGGTGGACCAATGCCCCTGATGGTGGACCAATGTCGCTCATGGTTCCACATCTTTTCTTCAAGTGTGTAGCCAGAGTAAGCTTTCCCTTTAGCTCATTCCTTTTAGAATGTGGTTTGTCTTTGAAAATCCTCACTGTCAGCAAAGCTTTCCCCCACATCTGTTTGTAAGACATCGCTTGCCAGATTTTGGAATTTCCCATCAAGGAAGAGGGTCAGTCTGAGTAAACCAGATATAGACAAAGCTTTTCAGGTGTCACAGAAGAGGTTGTGAGAAAACAGAACGAAAGCTACAGAAGAAAATCACCCTTTAATAAAGCACTCTCTGTGCTGGAGGTATAGCATGGTAGTAGGGTACTGTGCAAGGGGTAAGGAGGCCCGGGATCATTGCAGAGGTGCAGTGTGGTGGTAGGACACTGTGTGATGTGCAGGAGGCCTGGGATCATTGCAGGGGTGCAGTGTGGTGGTAGGGTACTGTGTGACATGCAGGAGGCCTGAGATCATTGCTGGGGGTGTGGTGTGGTGGTAGGACACTGTGTGATGCGCAGGAGGCCTGGGATCATTGCAGGGGTGCAGTGTGGTGGTAGGGTACTGTGTGACATGCAGGAGGCCTGAGATCATTGCTGGGGGTGTGGTGTGGTGGTAGGACACTGTGTGATGCGCAGGAGGCCTGGGATCATTGCAGGGGTGCAGTGTGGTGGTAGGATACTGTGTGATGTGCAGGAGGCCTGGGATCATTGCAGGGGTGCAGTGTGGTGGTAGGGTACTGTGTGACATGCAGGAGGCCTGAGATCACTGCAGGGGTGCATCCTGGAGGTGAGCCCTACTCTCCAGATGTCCACATGCTCAGTTCTGCAACTGTTACATTGACAGCTCTAGCTAGGGTTTGGTAGCCAGTCTGCAGACCAGGATAACTTTAGGCCATTGCTCCAGCAGAACTCCATCAGAAGAGATCAGTCAGAACCCTGGGAGAGGGCTCCGGAGACACCAGCCGCCTTAGGCTCACGCTTCCCTTTCTGGCCTGGACAGTGAGTGAATTTTGGGGTTTGGAGTGAAGGGCACCCAATTTGGTTCACTACTCAGCAAACAAACCAACAATATCTCCAAGCTTGTGGGCAAGATATTTGGAAAAGGTTTAAACAGTGTTTACACAAAGAAAGTTTATTTTAGAATCATTCATATTATTTTAACTGCCTTTTGAAATTTGGACAATTGGCTATCATTAGAACACAAGCTTATGCGCAGCGAAGGGACTGATAAAGTTCTTGTCACTCACTGGGGAGGTGGAGGCAGCAGAAAGATTTCAAGCTCATCCTCAGATACGTACTGAGCTCGCCACCAGCCTGGGGTACATGAGACCCCACCTCAAATAAAAGAAAAGGCCCAGGTGCTCAAGCTAAGTATGGAGGGAAAGGGGGCTGAGAAGGCCAGCGTGTCTCCCCACTGCGAGTGGTAAGTGGTACCGATGGGGCTCAGCTTCTGCGTTGCTCTGGACACAGGAAACTGGGCCACTCTCCCCTGCTTACACACCTCCCAGGAGTCCCATTGTCCTCACAGTCACCTCCTGGAATGTCCCCCATAATCTGACCCCTACTGAACTCTCCAACCGCTCTCTTTATCTACAATCTATAATCCAAACCTGTGATCTTGATCTATAACCCTCACCCTTGAAATTCCAAACCACTGGCAGTTCCTGGAATAGTTCCACTCGTTCACTCTTCACTATCACACACACACACACACACACACACACACACACACACACACACGTCCCCAATGGCCACTCCATCCTCTCGGGTTTCACACCTTCCAAGGCTTGAATACAGCCTGCTATGCTATGTTACCACTTCATAAGAACATTCCACTCTCATACCTCAGGACAGCAGGCTCCCAAGGGCAATGATGACGACATCTTCTGTGAATTCTTAGTAGGCACTTAGTAAACATCTAAGGAATCAGTGGAAGGCTGGCCATTTCCAAAACATCTGGCCCTCGTGCATTCAGAGAAAGATGATGGGGGCAGAAGGGCAAACACGTGAAGGAGGCTGATGCTCATCAGAAGGCTGCTGGGGGCGGGGAAATGATCCTGGGTTGAGATAGGAAGCCGCTTTGTAGCTTTGCAGAGTACTGTGATGGGCTGCACTTGGTTGCACCCGAGAATGGAGAGAGAGGAAGCGGCACTCAGAGGGGAGCCGGGGCTTCTTGGTGACCGGAAGAGCACCCTGGCTCTCAAAGCCCACCCCCATTCCCCGGCGCCATCTCAGGAATGTAGCTGAAAAGATTCTCCTGCTGTGTGAGGGATTGCCTAATAGCAAAACTCTTACGGAATTTGTATTCCAGTGTGTGGCGCCTGGCAGCTCTGCGCCTGGCAGCTCTGCGCCTGGCAGCTCTGCGCCTGGCAGCTCTGCGCCTGGCAGCTCTACGCGTCCAATGATTCTCTCCGGTAGCCATTCCAGTGCACAGGTTAGAAACCTACACAGACATCCTGCCTGTCTCTTCTTAGCAGTCTCGGGGCATTTTCCCTGTTCCAAACTTATCTAAGAGGTGTGGTCTGCTTCACCGTTCCACTGGGGAAGGAGAGAGGGTCTTGGAGAAGTTATGGGACCTGTCCTAGATTTGCAGATGATGATGAGAAAGTCCTAATAGAAAACTCTTGGCTCCTAGGCAGTGACACAGATGACTTTCGCAGGTGGGATCATTTCACACGCCGCCGACGGATGCTGTGACGCTTCTTTTCTCTTTTTGTTTTCCATGTCTCAGGTAGAGTCCCGACGGATGCTGTGACGCTTCTTTTCTCTTTTTGTTTTCCATGTCTCAGGTAGAGTCGAGAATACAGTCTACCACCACACCGCCCTGACGCTCTCCATCTTGGCTGATCTTGGAGACTGGTCAGGGTTGGGGCTGTTAATGCTTACATAGGAAATCCAGAGTAGCTTTGGGGATGGCCTTTGGAACTTAGATCGCTTATATGACATCCAAAAAGCCACTTTTGGGCTAGAGGTTAAGAGCACTTGCTGGTCTTGTAGAGGACCTGGGTTCAGTTCCCTACCTAATGCTCATAATCATCTGGAACTTCATTTATAGATATCCCAAGCTCTATTCTGAATCCTCCTCGGGCACCAGGCACAAGTGTGTGTGCAGACATACCTGCAGACTAAACACTTGCATACATAAGATTAAAATTATTAAAAATAATAAAATAAAATGTTTTAAAAATAATTTAACTTCTATCTTACTTTAATTTCTGTTTCATCAGCTTTCAATTTTCCCGCCAATAAAATTGATAAAAATAATAGGATTACTTTCACAAGATTATTGTAAGGGTAAATATGAACACGTGATACAGGAATCTAGTACATGATTAAGAAGCACTGTTTAGTAGCACTAGTACTGGATGAGAACTAGAATTGGGAACAAAGAGGTTTAACTTCCAGTTCTGTGCTAAAGTCTAAGGCAATGGTTAATAGGGGTTTCCACCAATGCAATCAGCCAGGTCAAGACAAATATAAAAGCAGGTTTATTTGGGAGAAGCTGTCTTCAAGTGGGTTCACCTTTCTCAGGGGACAAGGCCAGAGAAGGCTCCATGCAGACAGACAGAGAGAGAGAGAGAGAGAACCCAGAGAACAGAGATATAGATGGGGCAGAGAGGTGGGGGGTGGGGGGTTGGCAGAGAAAGGGAGGGGCAGAGAGAGGGAGTCACCAAAATGTCTGGATTCTATGGGAAGAGCCTCTTCAGGGCAGTACTGTTTCTGGGCTGGAAGTTGAGGGTAGGGGTGAGGTATGCCAGCTATACCCTCTAACCATAGGGACTGAAGGCTCCTGGGAGAATCTCGTGGCCAAGTGTACTTTGATATGTTTAATAAGCACTTCAGCCACTTGTCTTGGGTTTGAAATTCAGCAGTGGTAATCAGGTCATTCCACACATAATCTCAGAATTTTTTACAGCTTTTGTTGAAAGCCTGCACTGGGGCTGTGTATGACCCCCTGGCACAGAGCGGAATGGGAGTACCCAGATAGTGTTCCTCTGCGGCCGTCACTGTTCCTGCAACCCAGTTTGTCATTAGGACCAAGGTAATTCCCTAAAGTTGGAGTGAGGGTCACACCTTATATTTGTACACCCTCCCTCCCTCCACCACAATTCCCTGATTACGGCTAGTATTCCTACCAACTGGGAACTGGGCTAAGTCCATCACCCTTTGGTTAATTATTTTATCTCCCTTAATGTATGATTTCCACTTCCTTGTAAGTTCATGAGGGCATAGCAGGTTCAATTCCATCCTGTATGCTTAACTTTACCTTGTCTGATGTTCACAAAAGAGAACGGAAACAAAAAAAATGGTTTTGACGCTGGGTTCCATCCTGGTAGAGTGACGGGAACTCTGAGCCCAGCAAAGTGGTGTAGCAGCTTCAGACAGAGCCCAGGCGCCTTATGCAGCCTTTTTCTAACAAGCATCCAAGTTTTCCAAAGGATCAGAGCCTGAATCAACCACTACCTGCCTCCCCCATCACCAATGGCTCCCTTCCCTGCTGACGCTGGCTGACGCTGGCTGACGCTGAAGCTCTTACGTTAGAGGCTTCAAAGGGTTGTCTTGATATTTCAACTTAAAAACCCTAATGGACAAGGACTTGGGTTCTAGGCAGATCTGGGACAAGGGACAGTTGAGCCATTCAGGATCTTACTCAAAACCTTTCTTCCTTTCTCCTCAGCCGGGCCAGTTTCTGTCTTAGGAGAAATCCCAGTGGCCACCAGGGCCCTCCCAGGGAGAGGGCTGTGTCTGTCCTCTCTCTTGGTGTCATTGTTCCTTCTGGCAATCTGCAGCTCAGCCATGTACCCAACACCTCCATCGAATAACTAACTCCCTAAGATCACCTTGGTGATCTACAAGGTGGGCAGAACGGAGGCAGCCTGCCCGCTGGGCTCTCTCTGCAGCTCCAACCTGAGGTCCCTGCTGACTGCAGGTCTGGCAGAAAGAGCCACAGAATTCTCCCAACTCCAACTTGGTAGGGTCTCGTTTCGAGGAAAGAATTAGAAGTTTTCTTTTCGTAGATTCATAAAAGCAGAACAAAATGCTTGGTATTGATTTAGCCCATTCTTCTCTCCCAGACTGGGTTAAAGAAAAACAGTAATTGTTAAACTTAGAAAGAGAGGGAAACGCCTCCCACAGAACTGCTCTAACATCCCCCTTGGGAGCAAAGTTGTTTTTTTCTTACTGGCCACACTAACTCTCTTGGGATGTGATTTGAGCCCTTTGCCTATTGTTCCTGCTTTGCCTTTCACTATCCTGGGACATTTCTCTCTGCCTGAGTTCTTATCCAATCATCGTTCCCCACTCCTATCCACACACACACACACACACACTCTCTCTTTCTCTCTCTCTCTCTCACACACACACACACACACACTCCTCTGTATACATTTAGCTGTACATTGTAATCAGTGGACTGAACTGTGGAAGTGTAGGCAGAGCCCTGGCTTTGCAAAACCAGGGACATATTTTCCCAGGAGATGCTTACATAGTAAGCTGAACGTTCTCCTGGCCCTACCTTTTAATTAGTTCAGGGAGCTGCAGCCTGACGGCGTGGGCGTGCTTGCCAGCTGTGCCTTTCGGGAAGTTATATGGTTGGCACTTGTCCTGGCTCCTCCCTGGGTTAGGAAATTATAGGCTGCCTGCTTGTCTTGGATGTGTGAGTGCTGACCTTACCCACAGAGCCTTGGGTACTCCAAGGCCTGTTCCAGTCAGTGCTCAGAGATCCTTTGGGACCACTTGGCAACACTCAGTGAACTCCTCAGGTCTTGCAGCTCGCTGGAAAGATGGCTGGCCTTTCATCTGAAAGGGATAGCTCTCGTCTAGGACTGCTCAATCCACGTGGGTGCCCTGTTGCAGAATGGCCAGTGAGAAGATGTCACAGCTTGAGGGGTGCCTGTAGCTCTCTCATACAGGGCTCTGTTTGCATTTCGGTCTTCTGACATCTTGTCCTCATGAAATGAGAAACTGGGGGCTCCCTCCTGGCCTCCCTCGTGAGAGGCCGCCATATCTGTACTTCCTCAGAGGGGCCCTGTGGGCTGCACAGGGCTGAAATCAGACCTCTCATTGCTGTTGATGAGTTCTGTCTCCAAGCAACTGCGTCACACTTTCAGCTCTGGTTTTCACTTCCAAGGTTCAAAGGACCTTCTTGAAGTGGGTGGAGCCTGGTGGCTTGCCTGCTCTTTCACACAGCTGTAAACAGCGGCTCTCCAGCTTGCCTAAGTGGGTTGTGTCCGTTTCTACCTGACACTTCCGGTTCAAACCCGGCTCTCCAGCTTGCCTAAGTGGGTTGTGTCCGTTTCTACCTGACACTTCCGGTTTAAACCCAGCAGAGCCGTTTTCTTGGCACATTTTCTTTTTCTGTCTACATCTCTGCTTTTACACATCGATGCTCATACACATACAGAAAGAGGCATATACACGTATGCGCATTCCCACATGTACATGTGCATGCAGACCTGTCCCACACGTGCTCTTTAGGGAAGGGCCTTGACCAGCCTGTCTCTCTGTCTCTGTGTCTCTGCCTCTCTGTCCCTCTCCCTTCTCCTCCTCCCCCTTGCCCTTCCTCGTCCCCTCCCTCTCCCTCTTTTTCTGTCTCTTTCTTTTGAGACAAGGCAGTTCTGGCTGTCCTGGAATCATTCTGTAGACCAGGGTGGCTTCGAACTCAGAGATCTTGTCTCTGTCTCTCAGTGCTGGGATTAAGGGAGGGTGCCACCACTGTCTGGCAATAACTGCGGTTCTCCAGCCTTGTGAAATCCACTCACTCACTGCCAAATCCCAGCATGTTCATCAAGGATAATTCAGAAAGCTGAAGGGTCTGAACTCTGCAGCATTCCTGTCCCTTCAGGGTCTCCATAAAGGCAGAGCACAAATCAAGAGGTCTCAGTGTTCCTTGGAAAATATTTTCTGTACTCGGAAAAATGTACTTTCATAACCTCTAAATTTCATAATATGAGCTTAAATGCAATGTTTCACTGGACTTTATATATTTATTTTTCAAAATGAAGGGAGAAAGTTTTAAGTAGATTTAAATTTTTTAAAAAGATTTGCTTTTATTATTTATATATATGTATCTCTGTGTGTGAACATGTCTTCTGGGTGCCCCCAGGGGCTGGAAGTTGGATCCTCTAGATCCAGTGTGGGATGCAGGTGCTTGACTCGAACCCTGCTCCTTTAGAAGAGAAGCAGCACTTGAACCACTCGGCCATCTCGCCAGCCCTTACATTTCCAGGTAAGTTTTATAAGACTCAATGAGTTAATAAATTTCAAAATCTAAAAAGCCCAAACTCTGACAAGTAAAAATTCCTTCTCCCAGTCTTGTCCCGAGTCTGCATGGGGCCCACCCTGCCTGGATAGTGACAGTTGTTACTTTCCTTTGTTTTAGCTGGATCTTGGTAGTCGAGGACCATAATCCAAGTTAGCATCTCCTTCATATGCAGTGCCGTGGCTGCGAAGATGCTTAAGAGGTGCAAACACATGCAAACCTGACGATTTGAGTTTGATCCCCAGATCTTACAGTGGAAGGAAGGACGTGAGCCCTGAAAGTTGTCCTTTCACCTCTACACAAATGCTGTAGACACCCACACACACCTACACACATTCCCCCCCCCCACACACACACACAAATAATAATAACGAGAAGCTGGCCATAATACAGACTGAGAAAGCCTCCTTTGAATCTGGCACATTTGTACATTTGACACTTAGGACTGATGGAGTAACCCATCCCATTCCACACCCATGTATCTCTGCTTTTAACCTTTCCTCTCTGACGGGTTTACATCCTAGTCTTTGTTGCACTATGACGCCTTAATAGCAGCCATGTTGCTTAAGTGCCTTTGTTTCAATGTTCTGTAGATTGAGCCAGATTCTACGGTTTGGGAGCTTAGAGGATCGGCTCCAGCTATTCAGATAAGCACTAGATACAGTCCATGGAAATCTCCACGAGATAGTCTTAAAAAGATTTGACACCACTGGTTTACCATGACAAAGCCCCAACCAGTACTTTCAAAGTGGAAGAGAGCTGTGGTTCTCACAGCAGTAGAGCATGCCCAATGAGCATGTCCAGTGAGCATGCCCAGCCTAACACTGCCTCTCTCTCTCTTATTTATTTATTTATTTATTTATTTATTTATTTATTGCCGTGTTTCTGATCTGGGCACTAGCAGGACACTGAAGGCCCCGACCAGTGAATCAAGACCAGCAGATTCTCTTTGAGAATCTTTTTATTTTTTTTTTTTAAAACAGGATCCCACTCTATCCATGGCTAGCCTGGAACTCACAGAAATCCACTTATCTGTGTCTCACAAATGCTAGGATTAATAGTGTGCATCACCATACCCGGCCAGCCCCTGGCTCTTGGCAGAGGTAGGTGGACCAGGCAATATCTGACTGTTACATACCTGAAGTCAGAGAGGAAACTCACCAGGGTAGCTGTGCTTCAGGGATCCTACCTTCGGATCTGAAGGGACCAGAAGCCCAGATGCCAGCCACAGTGCATCCGCAACTGTACAGGACTGCCACATTACCAGTCTCCTAATATTTGTCCCAAAATTTCTAAACTACTTTTAAGTCACTAAGTCATGTGGTTCTGGGTTAATTGAGAAGGACCACCAGTGCTAGTGTGTGGCTGGTGAAGGTATAGATTCCTCTGAGAAAAGTCTATTGTTTTGGTAGCTGGTGGTGATGGTTTCATGGGGGAAAATATCCAAATTCATTCTGTGCAGTGCATATTAAATTCATTCAGCTTCCCACTTCCAATCATAACTTAAATAGAGAGGTGTAAAAAGGAAATACGCTAACTGGTGGTCACGAATGTTTCCCAGTGCCGTAGGTTCAGAATGACGATGAAGGATTCCAGAGTTGTCAGCAGGAAGTGTCAGCCTTCAGTTGTGAGCATGGGAAAAACCAGCCATTCCTTTATGGTATGTATGATTTATGTGGCGGTACCATACCTAACACTTAATTAACAAGAAGATGTCACTCGGGGACGGCGAGATGGCTCATCTGTTAAGAGCACTGGCTCTTCCAGAGGTCCTGAGTCCAATTCCCAGCAACCACGTGGTGACTCATGATCATCTATAATGGGGTTTGATGCCCTCTTCTGGTGTGCAAGGGTGGGTGCATGCAGACAGAACACTTACACACATAAGTAAATCTTTAA
Source organism: Apodemus sylvaticus (assembly GCF_947179515.1). Taxonomy (NCBI): domain Eukaryota; kingdom Metazoa; phylum Chordata; class Mammalia; order Rodentia; family Muridae; genus Apodemus; species Apodemus sylvaticus. The sequence continues at coordinate 40,464,481 of NC_067475.1, read as the reverse complement.
AAAAATAAAGAAAAAAGAAGATGTCACTCGCTAGTCACACCTGCTAGCTGGGTTTTCACATGTCGCACCATAGATGCACCCGGGGAAGGAAATACTTGCCTGGGGTAAGCCACCTGGTCTTTAATTAGAAATTAAGAGGAAGAAACAGGGTCCTGGCTACTGAGCTGTACCCTGTCACCAGCTGCTCCCCTTACAAATTCATTGAGGGTGTCTCTTCCAGTTCATGCCTAAAAATAGAGACTCCCAAGGCTTATAGGAGGGGCAGCCCAGTTCTATGGGCTTCTGGTTATGAGTGGGTTTCTTCCTGGCCAGGAAATACAAACACAGGTGGGTAGACACTTTGCCAAGGACTGTGGATGAGGCTGGAGTCAGGCTGGATGAGATGCTGTCACGGGGTTCACCGCGAATGAATACTGCTCACTTAGGCTGTAGAGACCGTGAATCACAGGAGCGGTCAGAGCCCATAACGGAGTTGGGAAGGAAGCAAGACTGAAGGAAGGACCAGGAAGGTGCAAAAGCCAGGGTGAGATCAAGGACTGTAAGTACTCTAAGCACCAAGGAAGAGGGCAGGATGGCAGAGCCAGAGCCTCAGGGAGTCCTGTTTCTCAACAGCGAGGCAACCGCGGGATGGAATAAGAGGGCCCAGTCAGAAGGCTATGGCAGTAACCAATCATAAAACTGGTGACTTCCTAGGGGGAGACAGGACGGTAACACCCATAACATGCAAGTGGGCACTATAAGACCAGGTACCCAGGCCGAGCTCAGAATGGGTTTCACTGGAAGCATTCACACCGTCATGCTTGGCAGAAGCAGGCTTTCGCTTATTAGAGGGCCAACTGTTAAATCTTGCCAGGTATGGTGACAGGGCCTGTAACTCTAGCCCTCAGGAGACTGAGGCAGGGTAATTACCACGAGTTAGGGGCCAGCCTGGGCAACGTAAGTAGTCGAAGCCTAGCCTGGGCTACGAAGCAAGGCCTTGTCTTAGATTGTTAAATATTTACTAGTGCGCCACTGGGGGTTTGCATGTGTAGGCAGGTGAGTGAATGAGTTGAGAGAGAGAGAGAGAGAGAGAGAGAGAGAGAGAGAGAGAGGCAAGAACAGGAAAATGAGGGCTCATTGCTTGAAAGAATAGAATTTGAAGTCTAGGGCTTTGAGTGTAAACCTCTCTGGGCCTTAGTTTCCAGCTTCCTATGGTACTCAAACCCCATCTGAAGAGCCCTTAGGTTGACCCCTCTTCCTCTGCCCTAGCTCAGACATCACTGTCTCCCCAATCCATCTCCCTTTCTGCTCTGTCTCTTGCCCTCTTCAGTCTACTCTCAACACTGCAGAGCATGTTCTAAAAGACATTGCTAATAAATACATTAATAAATTAATAATAATAATAATAATAGCTGCAGACATGCCTTCTCTCTGCCTACCTTTCTTAGTAGAGTCCTGTCCCCACCCCCATGCCTACCTTCCACCCGCCTGACCTGCTCCTGGGCCACCAGTCTGTCCCAGTCCGGCACCTGCTGTGTATGACCGCTCTCTGGTTCTACCCACCTGCCTACCATCATGTATTAGCTTTTTGTTCTTTCTTACCTTATCGTCTTACCTTAATGTCCTTATCATCTCCGTCCCAATAGCCTGAGGACAGGCATTTCTCTCATCCTCTCTGAATCATTTAGTGTAGGAGTTGGTGTCTTGTGGCTTTTCTTTTCTTAAGATTTATTATTAGATGTAAGTACGCTGTAGCTGTCTTCAGACACACCAGAAGAGGGCGTCAGATCTCATTACGGATGGTTATGAGCCACCACATGGTTGCTGGGATTTGAACTCAGGATCTCTGGAAGAGCAGTTAGTGCTCTTAACCACTGAGCCAGCTCACCAGCCTGTCTTATGGCTTTTCAACAGACATTTCTTATTCGATCAACGAAGTGCTTGATTGACACACGTGGAATGAAAAGTGAGGAGGATGGAGTAAGCTGAAAAGAGCAGAAGTTAGTCACAGAGTCCCTCAGTGCCCAGCTGCCCATGCGACTGTCACCGCACATCTCAGTGCTGCGGGCTGCCCATGCGACTGTCCCGGCACATCTTAGTGCTGCGGGCTGCCCATGCGACTGTCCCGGCACATCTCAGTGCTGCGGGCTGCCCATGCGACTGTCCCGGTACATCTCAGTGCTACAGGCTGCCCATGCGACTGTCACCGCACATCTCAGTGCTGCGGGCTGCCCATGCGACTGTCCCGGCACATCTCAGTGCTGCGGGCTGCCCATGTGACTGTCACCACACATCTCAGTGCTGCGGGCTGCCCATGCGACTGTCCCGGCACATCTCAGTGCTGCGGGCTGCCCATGTGACTGTCACCGCACATCTCAGTGCTGCGGGCTGCCCATGCGACTGTCACCGCACATCTCAGTGCTGTGGGCTGCCCATGCGACTGTCACCGCACATCTCAGTGCTGCGGGATGCCCATGCGACTGTCACCGCACATCTCAGTGCTGCGGGCTGCCCATGCGACTGTCACCGCACATCTCAGTGCTGTGGGCTGCCCATGCGACTGTCACCGCACATCTCAGTGCTGTGGGCTGCCCATGCGACTGTCCCAGCACATCTCAGTGCTGCGGGCTGCCCATGCGACTGTCACCGCACATCTCAGTGCTGCGGGATGCCCATGCGACTGTCCCGGCACATCTCAGTGCCCAGGTTGCCCATGCGACTGTCACCGCACATCTCAGTGCTGCGGGCTGCCCATGCGACTGTCCCGGTACATCTCAGTGCTACAGGCTGCCCATGCGACTGTCACCGCACATCTCAGTGCTGCGGGCTGCCCATGCGACTGTCACCACACATCTCAGTGCTGCGGGCTGCCCATGCGACTGTCCCGGCACATCTCAGTGCTGCGGGCTGCCCATGCGACTGTCACCGCACATCTCAGTGCTGCGGGCTGCCCATGTGACTGTCACCGCACATCTCAGTGCTGCGGGCTGCCCATGCGACTGTCACCGCACATCTCAGTGCTGCGGGATGCCCATGCGACTGTCCCGGCACATCTCTGGCACAGACACTTTCCAGCCAGGCTCTGCTTCTAATCTTTCTGGGTGTCTAACCAACGGGGAGCCCTCAGCTAGGCATTGGTTAGGAAATTAGCCAGACACTGTTGGGTTAAAGCCTCTGTTGTTTTTTTCATGAAGGGTAGAGAAAGAGAACTCTTTCCTGTATTTACTGTGCCAGGCTTTGGGGCTTTCGGCGCCTTCCTGTTATCATAATGACTCTTTGTTGGTGGCTCTCCAGAGGAGTGGGGCAACATTTCACCCTCGGCCACACTTTGGACACTGCCGGGAGCAGGCTAACTGTGCCACAGGCTGCGGGTTACATCAGCTTCTTTGACTCTGTGAGGTTAGTTTGGAGATGATGGCCGGCTGGGGTGATATCTAGTTCTGCAGAATGGTGTTTGGGAGAAGAACAGAGGGGTTATTCTGAGAGCGCTCTTGATGGGAGCCTCAGGCCGAGAACCTTCCTCAGTTCACCTGCCCACAGCCATGCCTGCAAGTGTCTTGGCTTGAGAAGCGAGGGCTGTGTAGGCCCAGACCTTTGTCCCATCCTGTTCTTTGTACACCTCCGCTCGGTCACCACCTACGGCTCCCTTTCCCTAAAGGATGGACGGACAAAGAGAGGTGGTAGTGATACCCAGAGGGCAAGCAAATAGCAAAAAGCCAAACTAGACTCAATTAAGATCAGGATTGTCTGTCTTATTTGAGCTACTTCCCAAATAGCCTCTTAGCCTATCTAGATTCTCCTCCTGGCCTTCAAACAAGCCAGTTTGGTTCCATCCCCCAAGAGCACCAGGTCACCTTCTGTGGCCATGTGCTCCCCACAGCCTCAGCAGATGCCTTTCCTCTTCTAGACAACAGTATGACTTCTCTTCTTCCCAGTCTCTATTCCTCAGATTAGGACAAGGGGAGATCTAGAGCAGCAGAGGAGGAGGCCCCATCCCATATCCCACTTTCCCTGTTTTCTTTCAGGAGCAGAGATTGTCTCCCTTCAGAGCCAAGGCACTTATTCCTCCCAACCCCTCCCCACCCCGTGCTGGCTAGTTTTATGTCAACTTAACATAAGCCAGAGTCACCTTAGAGGAGGAAACCTCAGTTAAGAAAATGCCTCCGTAAGATCAGACTGTGGGTGCCTGTAGTGCATTTTCTTAATAGGTGATTGATGGGGGAGTTCCCAGGCTGTTGTGAGTGATACTATCCCTGGGTTGGTGGTCCTAGATTCTCTCCATCCCACCCTCCCTCTATCCCACCCTCCCTCCATCCCACCCTCACTCTATCCCACCCTCCTTCCATCCCTCTTTCCTTCCTCCCTCCCTCTCCCTCTCTCTTCCTCCCTCTCTTTCTCTCTCCTTCCCTTCCTCCCTCCTTCTTTAAAAAAAAACAGACTGAGAAAAATACAGAGAGCAAGCTAGTAAGCAGCACCCCTGTATCAGCTCCCACCTCTAGGTTCCTGCCTCTGGGTTCCTGCCTCTGGGTTCCTACCTCTGGGTTCCTTCTCTAAATGATAACAATGATAAACTGTTATATGGAAGTATGAATGAAATAAACCGTTTCTTCCTTAAGTTATTTTTGGTCATGGTGTTTCATATCAGTGAAGAACCCCTGAGATACCCCTGACTACAGGAAGACTGAATGATTTCCAGCAAGGACACCTATTTAGGGCCACTTGACTTCAGAGATTCCTTTTTTTTTTTCTTTTGGTTTTTCAAGACAGGGTTTCTCTGTGTAGCCCTGGCTGTCCTGGAACTTACTCTGTAGACTAGGCTGGCCTCGAACTCAGAAATCCGCCTGCCTCTGCCTCCCAAGTGCTACCACTGCCTGGCGACTTCAGAGATTCCTGTGGGGTCATTTGCGGTCTCTGACATGCTGCTTGATGCAAGGTTAAGGTATCCAAGCCCACTGTCACCCCTTCCAGTGACATTTCTAAGAATTTATGCAAACATAGCACTTGAGTGTGACTCTTCTCAAAGTCTGTGTCTCACAGAAGCAGCCCTCTCAGAGAATGGGCGGGTGTGACTCTTGACTGTCTCTGAGCCTAGGACTCTTGCACTAGATTGTCCAAACCTGCCTGTAGCCACACCCTACTTGAGCTTCCTGGTGAGTGCCATGATTAAAATCATGGAAGAGTCTTGGTGGCCACTGAGGGAGAAGATCTTAGTGTTCAGGCTACTCTGTGCACTAGGCAGGGAACTGGCTTTAGGAGACACCATGTAGGGGACATCGTGTGTCCAAGAGCCTGATAATAAGTTGAAAGAATGACTCGGGGGTGGGGGGTGGGGTGGGGGGTGGGGTGGGATGGGGTGGGGGGGGTGAGGGGGAGAAGACTGACCTCTGAAGGAAGCTTCCCTTGTCTCCTTCCTCCTGAAGGACAAGAGAGAAAGGAAGGTACAGTGCCTTCTGAGAAGGTTGACTTTTATTAGATGGTTTGCCAAACTACAAAAGCTGCCCTGTTCCTATCGGCCATGCAAACATACCTCACAGGACATTACTTTCATCCACATTGAAGTCAGCCATGAAATTATGCAGTTAGACTCCTACCAACGCCCAAAGAATGTGCTCTTCCACAGGGCTTAAGTGTGGTTTCCAGCACCCGTGTTACACAATTGGCTATAAAGTCAGCTCCAGGGTGATTCGGCATCTCTGGCCTCCAAAGGCACATGAACTCATGTGTGTGCTCATAGCTGTCTCCACCCCAACACGTAAAATAAGTAAAACTGGAAAAGATACTAGAGAGTTATTATAGGCACCATTCCTCTGTTGGAGACCAGGGGTAAGAGGGGTACCTGCCTTGGGTAGACCTGCCTTGCTTTGGCTTGCTTTGTCTCCTAGGCCCATAGCTATCTGTTGCTTTTGGAAGACCTGCAGGTCCTGCCAGTCCCTCTGCAACCTGAAAGAGGCTAATCTGGTAAAGCATAGCGTCTCTGCCTCTCTCTCCTTCTGAGGAGCTCCAGAGTATACATTTTTGAAAGGGCAGGTGCTCATGCATGTAGGACTAACTTGTATACAGTATTTGATATAGCAATTGTCACCATCAAAGCCTGTCTCTTGAGTACTGTGTGTACCCAAACTTATTCCAGTCTTTTTCAGAGGCTGTGCCTGGGCATTCACTGGAATGGACCTTATGGGAGAAGGACAATGGGTAAAGAGATACTTCTGTCCAAATGATAAATTACCTCTTGGGAGCTAACCAAATCAATCCTAGTAGTTTTTGTTAATGTGTTTGTTTAAAAACAATTTGCAAAAAAAAAAAATTATCTTAGGACAGTTTCAGCTGACCTTAGAAAAATCAGCAGGAGATACTAACTTGCTTTATCAGGTTTTTTGTTTTTTCTTTTTTCCAACGCCAAGAGACCTAATGGATCTGGACAAGTGAAGTGCATGGCTTTTAGTCCAAAGAGCCAGGGATGAGCTATCTGGGTTAGTCATTAGACTGACTATTCCGCAGCACCAGCTCCTGGTTTCTCCCATGGAGACTCTGTATGGCGAGGGATAAGGTTGGGTACTGAACTAGTGGGCAATATGGCGGAGACAGAGTGGCTTGGGAGGGCTCTGAAAGTGAGTAGTACCTTGTGAACTGCTGTTGGTTGACCCTAGGCCAGCTGTTGTTTTTTTAGAAGACATGGGGCTGTGGTACTCCTGGAATAGAAACCATTCTGGGTCACTAGGTCACTTCACACAGCGCTTACCACGGCTCCTTTACATTATACAGAGCTCCAAAACCCTGATTTGCCAATCTGTACATCTTTGTGCTGTCAACAGTTTCGCACAACACACCAATGTGTTGGAGACTCTAGATAAAAAAACCCCACAAGTCCAGATAATGGGGGTCATGCTGTCCCATCTCTTGCTCGTCAAGGGTAAGTGAACTTCAATGATATGCTGGCTTCTGCCTCTGGGGGTTCCCAGTCTGATTTGAGGCCTGAAGTCAGTGCAATTTCAGATAAGCCTGAGATGGGACATGAAACAAACACATACAATGGGACAAACCCCAGCTGCCAGATGTTAGCTTAGATAATTCTGAGTGATTGATTAAGCACCCCTTCCTTCTATGTGTGCACACACAATCCCCCACCCCTGGTCTTTTTCCCACACATGTCTATTATTCTTCATCTGTGTAATAATGATAAAAAGAAATCCCGGTTTAGTTCTATGTCTGAGATGCCTTGTGTGGGCCAAATGATGTCACAGAAAGTAGCATCCTCTTCACGATGGAAGGCATAAACATGCTTTCATCGTCTCTTATCTGACTATTATGCATCTTGCTCTTTGTGTTCTGGGAACTGGGCAAGCTGGAGATTTAGACTCACTTTTGCTGATCTCCATGTTGACAAGACCAGCACTAGGGGAATACAGTAGGCTGCTGACTTGTTTTCCCAGGAAGGCTGACTGAGCAGTTCTCCAAACATCTGCAAGTACAGGGCAGAATTCCATCCAGCCTTCTAGCCTTCCAACTCTGGGCCAAGACTCAGCATTAACAAGGCCAGAGTTTCATTTCTTGGACTGTGGGGTGCTACAATCACCCTTTAAGTGGACTTTCAGTTTTGTTTTCAGTAAGCACTTTGATTGGAAACACTTTTATTGCAAAATCAAAAGTCCTTTATATGACATAAATTGAGCAGTGAAGTGACTCTGGTCAGAATTTAGACACCAAAGTTGTCAAAGTGACTTTCTGGGTGGAACATCTCAGTCTTAGAATCCACGCCCAACTTAGATGTCTTGGGATACAGGTGTGTGTGTGTGTGTGTGTGTGTGTGTGTGTAAAGGTGTAAAGACATTTGTTACCCATTCTTTGTAAGATTCCCTGATTTAAGCCACACTAAAGATTAGATACCAACTTAGATCCCCCTTTCTCAGCCTGCACAGTTCTGTGATTATTAAGAATGCACCACCATGCCTGCTAGGGTGCCTATTAATGTTCCATCTGGAGATGACCCTTTCTTTCAGGTCTGGAGTCATCATTGGCATGTAGAAGAGGGCAATTGTGTTTGTGTACCTAAAGCAGAAGGAATTCTGCTGGACACTGCCTTGCAAAATCCCAAGAAGATGGACCAAAGAGAGACTGGTGTATCTTCACTGCAAAGAAACAGGCGTTGTAAACCACGAGACATGCTGCCTGAGAATGTGGGACTGGTCATGCTCCTTCAGACGTTGACCCTGAAGACGCAGCTGTGGCCTTGCTTCTCCTAACCAGAGTGCATCATGAGGAGCACAGTGTGGCAACAAGAAAGCCTAGATTTGAACCTCAGTTGCACTGTTCACCCACTATAGACTTAGAGCAAGTCAACGCTGGGTTGTTTGTTCACCTATATTTCGGGATAAACCCACTTCCAAGGTCCTTTAAATGGCCTCGATCCCACTTATGTTAGTCAGCCTTTTATTGTTAAACCAAACTACCTGAAACAATTAAAAGGAGAGAGGGTTGAGTTGTCGAACTCATGGCTTTGCAGGTTCTTCTCCTTTGTCGCCTGCCATTGTTCCTAGGCTGTACTGAAGCAAGACATTATGGTAGAACCAAGTCGCTCTATGGTCACCAGGAATCAGTCACAGGAGAGGGAGCTTGTCTGTGAAGAGACAAGATAAACCATTTCAGGTGATGCGCTCAATGGCACATTTTGTTTAATCAAGTCTCTCCCTGCCCAAAAGCTCATTCAATTGTGAACTCATCAATGAATAATCCATCGATGACTTTAGTGCCCATATGATCCAATCACTTCCCAGGGGCTCTCTTCTGAACACTGAGACATTGGGATCAGACCTTCAATACTGAAGTCTTTCAGATGCTTTATATCTAAGCCATAATGCTACCCATGTGGAATGAATGTGAAAGTACTCTTAAGTTTAAAGCACTACACAAACACCTATTATTGTTGAAGAGGTTAGCTTTGCACGTCACCTGATTCCTCCATGAGATATGAAGTAGTAAAAGACATAGTGATAAACACACCACCATTGATATGACACCCATACTCCCCCTTCCTAAGAAAGCAAAACCCCAAGTGAACAAAGTCTTATCTCAGTGAAAAAAGAACAGTCCCTTCTGCCTCTTCCCTGATAGGGCGTCTGATGTCATTGGCCCCTTCTCTGTGAGAAGGGGTGAGGGTGCTCCTTTATTGTTACTGACATGGAAGTAGGACTTTGTCCTGTGGAGTCAGTGAGCTTACTGGACTGAGCATTCTCAGCCTTTCCTGCTGGCAGGAACAGGATAAACTGCATTGTGTAAAATTATAAGTGAAGAGGAACACATCTATTCTTTTTTATTTTATTTTATTTTATTGTATTTTATATTTTATTTTATTTTATTTTATTTTATTTTATTTTATTTTATTTTATTTTGGATTTGTTTTTTTGAGACAGGGTTTCTCTGTGTTGCCCTGGCTGTCCTGGAACTCACTTTGTAGACCAGGCTGGCCTCGAACTCAGAAATCTGCCTGCCTCTGCCTCCCAGAGTGCTGGGATTATAGGTGTGCGCCACCACCGCCTGGCTTGAACACATCTATTCTTATGCTGTGCATTTCAAATCTTTGGCGTGTCCTGTTAACTAATAATAAATTATTTGTGATAGCCAGTGAAGATGTACCCAAAAAGTCAAATTTGAGACCACACATCTTCACCTGTGAATGGCAATGAGAATTTGTCCAATGCATTTGGTGCTTTTGATGCCTGACACAGGATGACATTCATTGATCGATCGGTGACTATAACCAAGGAAGGAGAAACATCCTAATTCGCCACAGATAAGTCTGGGCTCATTGCGAGCCTCAGGGCATACTTAATCACAGCCCTGTATAGGGCCCCATAGACTCATATGTTTGACTATTTGGCCCACAGGGAGTGACACTATTAGGAGGTGTATCTTTGTTGGGATAGGTGTGGACTTGCCGGAGGAAGTGTGTCGCCAAGGGGGCGGGGTTAAAAGTCCTAGCGCTCAAGCTCTGCCGAGTGTGGAAGAGAGAGTCTCCTCCTGGCTGCCTTCAGATTTTGCTGTAGAACTCTCAGCTCCTTCTCCAGCACCGTATCTGCCTAGGCACCACCATGCTTCCTGCCACGGTGATAATGGACTGACCCACTGAAACTGTAAGCCAGCCTCAATTAAACATTGTCCTTTTTAAAAGTTGCCTTGGTCATGGTGTCTCTTCATAGCAATGAGACCCTAACTAAGACACCCTGCTGGAATCATCACAGTGACATGTCAGAGACAGAGTGGAGGATTTCAGTGCTTGGGTGAGCCAGTGACCTTCACACTCTGCACTAGTGACAGAGATTTTTTTTCCTTATTTACATTTCAAATGTTATCCCCTTTCCCCATCATCCCCACAACCCCCCCTATCGCATCCCCCCCACTAACCCACCTACTTCCGATTCCCTGACCTGGCATTCCCCTACACTGGGACAGTGAGCCCTCACAGGTCCAAGGGCCTCTCCTCTCATTGATGTCTGACCAGGCCATCCTCTGCTGCATATGCATCTGGAGCCATGGGTCCCTCCATGTATATTCTTTGGTTAGTGGTTTAGTCCCTGGGAGCTCTGGGTGTACTGGTTGGTTCGTATTGTTGCTCCTCCTATGGGGTTGCAAACCCCTTCAGCTCCTTGGGTCCTTTCTCTAGCTCCTCCATTGGGTTCCCTGTGCTTAGTACTATGGTTGGCTGAGAGTGTCCTCCTCTGTATTTGTCAGGCTCTGGCAGAGCCTCTCAGGAGACAGCTATATCAGGCTCCTGTCAGCAAGCACTTGTTGGCATCCATAATAGTGTCTGGGTTTGGTAACTGTATATGGGATGGATTCCCTATGTTGATAGCAGCCTTATTTATAATAGTCAGAAACTGAAAAGAACCCAGATATTCCTCAGCAGAGGAATGGATACAGAAAATGTGGTATATTAACATAATGGAGTACTACTCAGCTATTAAAAATAACGGATTCATGAGTTCTTAGGCAAATGGATGGAACTAGAAAATATCATCCTGAGTGAGGTAACCCAATCACAAAAGAACACACATGGTATGCGCTCACTGATAAGTGGATATTAGCCCAGAAGTTTGGAATACCCAAGACACAATTCACAGACCACATGAAGCTCAAGAAGAAGGAAGGCCAAAGCGTAGACACTCTGATCCTTCTTAGAAGGTGGATCAAAACACCCGTGGGAGGAGATATAGAGACAAAGTGTGGAGCAGACACTGAAGGAAAGACTAGTGACAGTTTTAAGCACAAGAGTTAGCGTCCAGCTTCTTTCACGAGTCCCTTTGGAGAGAGTGGTCTTCTGCTGGCAAAAAGTGTCTGTGGTTTCCCCTTGGTGAGGATGAGAGGACAGTGTGCAGGTGACAGGGTTCTGGGAACAAGTGTGAAAAGCCCAAGGCCATCTTTACGTGCACAGAAGACAGAGCTTCTGAGCTCTGTTCTGAAGCTGATCGCGGAGTGTGCTTCTATCTAGGTCATGCGGGTGGATCTGCAGATTTGAGGATTGGGTAGGGTGTGATTTTCTCTCTTCTAGGCTGGGAATGCCTTTGTCAGTGCAGCAACTGAGCTGCCCACCCCTGCTAGGAGCAGCCTGGAGGCTGGCAGCAAACGAGAAGGTGAGGATCTTTTGGCTAATTTGTCACACGTGTGTTCACAACTTACACCTCCTGTGTGGAGACTCAAATGTATAAATGAGCGGCTCTGTGAGTTGTTGGATTTTCTCCCCACAGCTCTGAAGAAAAGGTCCGAGGGCCCGAGAGAAGCTTCGGAAAGGAAGCTTTTGCTCTGAGGCACAGCAGCATGGCTCTCTCTGGTGAATGGTTGGCTGAGCATGAAGACCTCTGCCCAGCTCGCTATCGGCTGTGAAACTGATCAGCTTAGAGAACACAGAAAGTCCTTCCATTGCTCAAAGGAGGGAAATACAGACAGCAAATGGGCCAAAAGAGGCGTTCGAGGATGAACACAGACTGAGGGAACAATGAAGCCCAATCACTCGCTGCATGCGCACTGCAGCTTAGGGTGAGCCTTTAAGTGTGGCCTGGCATGGGTTTCAGCCTTGGGTCAGCTCCTTCCTAAGCTCTATGGGATGAAAACGAACCATTGGCCCTTGATCTTCAGTTTTGATGACTTAGGATGAAGTAGGGTAAGTTTGTGTCTGGCCACTGTATCTCACACAAGGTTGGTTTGGTATTTTGGCCACGTTCTTACATTGTTGTGATTGCCATGGGCCAGTGTGACGGCCCCAGTGGTGCCCCAGCCTAGAAAGTGCAGGAAGGTTGGAACTGGCAGCCAAAGAGCCTACTTGGGCCTTTTTATGTGGCTTTCTCATAACATGGCGGCCTCAGCGTAGCGAGAATTCTAACATGATACAATGGCTTCTTCTACAGTAAGTATTCTACAAGAAACAGGAGACAATGAGTCACCTCTTCGACCCAGATTCGGAAGGTTGCTGTGTTCCACTCGCTGCCTGTGACTGGGTCCCTAAGCTTGGCACGTGGGTGGAAGGAGGGTTAAAGAATATGTAGCCATGTTCTGAAGCCACCACGGTGACGAGAAAGCGACCACGTGCAGGCTGGCATGCCCATTCATCTAGTCCGGAGAAGGCCTTTGAGGGGTCCCTGGGACAAGGGAAAGGAGGACCCTCCCCCTTCTGTGCAGAACAAGGCTGGGAAGGGTCCATCACTCCATCCCCACGAGCAGCTTGACCAGAATCACACTTAAACTATTTCAACAACTCCCGTGACTTCCTGGGGCAAATGGAATCGCTTCCACTCAGCCGCACCTGGATTCAGAAGGCAGCTAATTTTAGACTCCTTGGTCCAGTGCCAAATATCAAAGGAGAGTTGAAAGATTAATCTTTGCTCAATTAGAGTACAAATTCCTTCAACCGGGACCAATTCTGGGGCCTTGTTGTGTTAAGATAAGAAACCCCCTGTTTATCACATACCTTTAAGCTGAGATGTTTCCAGTGAAACAGGAAAGGGGCAGGGGATGCATCAAGAGCTTCAAGCAAATTACTCACGGAGAGCATGGAGCAGGCTGCAGAGTTGTGAGCATGTAGTTGTGGAAGTTGTGTGGAAACAAGGTGATTTGCATAATACTTGTATTCCTTGTGTGAGAGTCAGAGCATCTATAAATTAAACATGTAATTTTAAATTAATTTGGGAATGCCTTGAGGACAGATGCACTTCCTAGCAAAACTAATGGGAGTTTCTAGAAATTGGATTTTCTTCAACTTGAACCAACTTGGAACCCATAATTTCCAAGTAATTGCTAATGTGATTTCAGTTTTTTTTTTCCTTCTGTCCATTGAAATACCCACTTTGGATACTGCATTAGTTTCCTTTTACTTTATGATTTATATGTTTATATAAATACAGCGACAATGAGAAAAAGGTAATAAGGACTATGAAGAAACATTGGACAAAACTTACAAGCAAATATATATCCCTTTCTAGTGAGAGTCACAGTGGAGATAGGTACAGAATGACCACACTCAAGGCCAGCAAGATGGCACCAAGATTAAAGGTATTTTCTGACTAGCCTGCTCACGTGAATCTAATCCCTGAGAAGCACGAGGCAGAAGGAGAGAACAGATTTCTTCAAGTTCTTCTTGGACCTCGAGAAGCATGTGTAGTATGTGCCCCTACACATAAAACAAGCAAATAGAGTACTGTAGACACGTACACACATAGACACACGACACCATTTATTTCTTTTGTTGAAGGACTCCCTAGTATATTTTTCAGGCATGTATACATAATGCTTTGTAGCCAACATGAATCATCTTGTAATTCTAAACTTAATGGTAGTTTGAGCATTTTAAGAAGGAAAACTGACCACGTGAGTATTGAGTCACACGTTGATCTGGAACCTTCCTATGTCCAGCACTTCCTTGAATGTTGTGACTGATAAAGGAGACATAATGGTTCTGTCTTTTCCTACCCCGACCTAGCTACCAGCTGAGATAGCTCCACAGGCCACAGCCACACCCAATTTCATTCACAGCCTAACATGTTGAGCAAGAACACAGTTCCAGGCCATGTGACATTGAATCATCATGATGCTGACGGGCATCAGGAGTGAGTGTTCTGTAAGATCAGTACAGCTGGTTCCCAGGCAGATATGTCCCTGCTATGATTTATCAACCATAATCCACATTTCCTAGGGAAATTGCCTCTCTCTTCTCGATATCTCAAGGTGCTGTTCTGATAAAGGAAATAGACTGCCCTCCCTTCACACACAGACCAGCTTTAAATTGTCACATTAATATCTACCAGGTTATTTAACCATCAAAACAATTACATGCTTTTCTTTGGAAAAGTAAATCTGCTACTTGCTAAGAGTCAAAAGGTTGTCACCAGGAAGTAAGAATTATTAATGGCTGAAGGATTATCAAAGAGAAATCAAACAGAGTGGAAAAGAGCAGCTGAAGCTGGGAGCACCAGCTGAACCTGTGCCAGCAGCAGTGAGGATGAGCAGAAGAGGGGGCAGTCTGCATGTGGCTCCAGCAGCGTTTGAGCAAGGCCTCCTTTAAACAGTGCCTGTGATAGGCTGATAATGTCTGGAAACTGTGACTGCTGCCTTCTAAGCAAAAAGGCCTTTGTGGTAGAAGATCACAGGAGGAAGGAATTATTCTGGGTTGTTTCGGTAGAACCTCTCTATGTAATTACAAATATTTTTATAAAAGGAAGAGGGAGGTTTCACATAGACAGAAGACAGTGTGGTCCTAGAACAAAGATTGAAGTGATATAGCCACAAACCAAGGAATGTTGGCAGTTACGAGAGGCCTGGAAGAGACAAGAAAGGATCATGGAAAATTAGACCTCCCCTAAGACACGCTCTTAGTGACCAACTTCCTCCCACTAGGCAGGAAGTTACAACTGCTTCCCAATAACCTATTCAAAATTTGAATCTATCAATAGGCAAAACCATTCACCAGAGTCCTTGTGATATGATTCTCCCTAGAAATAGCCTCAAAGTCATACCTAGAGTTGTGCTTTCTTGTCTTCCAGGTATTTTGTGCTGATTGATTTTTGTCAAGTTGACCCAAGGTAGAGTTATCTGGAAAGAGACTCCCTTACAGTCTCTAGAGCAACAGGTTTCAACTGGTCACGATGGGTCACAATCCCTTTGGGGATCAGATTTCCTATGCATCAACATTTATATTATGATTCATAATGTTTGATAACAATAGCAAAACTACAGCCATGAAGTAGCAACAAAATAGTTTTAAGGTGGAGGGTTACCACAACCTGAGGAACTGTATTAAAGGGTCACAGCATTAGGAAGGTTGCCAATGATTTGACTGTTAATCCTGTTGACTTGACTGAGTTAAATATTGCTTTTAGAATTTCTATTGCAGTCCTAAAACACCGTGACCAAAAGCACTTAGGGAGAAAGGGGTTTATGTCATCTTATAACTCTCAGGTCACATTCCATGAGGAAGTCAGGGCAGGAACTCAAGGCAGGAACCTGGAAGCAGGAACTGAAGCAGAGGCCATGGAGGCTGTTGCTTACTGGCTTGCTACTCATGTCTTGCCCAGCTCGCTTTCTTATACAACACAGGACTCTCTGCCCAAGGGTGGCCGTGCCCTTCCTCAGCCATCTTCAATCAAGAAAATGCCCCACAGGCTTGCCCACAGGCAATTTGGAGGAACAGTTCCACAGCTGAGGCTCTTCCTTCCAGATAACTCTACCTTGCATGAAACTGACAAACACCAATCAGCATAGAACACCTAGGAGGTAGGAAAACATACCTCTAGTGATGCCTTTGAGGGTGTTTCCAGGGAGGATCATATCATGAGGACTCTGGGTTAATGAATGGCCTTACCTATTGATAGATTCAAATTTGGAATAGGTTGTTGAGAGGCAATGGAACTTTCTGCCTAGTGGGAGGAGGTTGGTCACTAGGGACATGTCTTTGAGGAGCTCGATTTTCCCATGATCCCTTTTCATTGCTGAGTTCTCTGCTTCCCACCTACTACAAGGTGATGAGGTTCATCCATATTCTTATCACCATGATGTTCTGAACTAGTGCATGGGCCAAGCAACCATCTATTAAACCATCTGAAACTATGAGCCAAACTGAAAATAAATCTTCCTTTGTTTCCCATCATTTATGTCAGACATCACAGCTAATAAGGAAGGGAAATGGGAAAGAAGGCATTTTGGGATCTGTTCACTCTGGAGACACTGGACACTGAGTTTAGGGAGGCAGACATTTCCATCCTCTGGGGGTGAATATCTTCTAATTAACTCCCAGTCTTGGTTCTCAGCCGGGACCAGAGGCACTTGGTGGGACATCACTACTGTCAAGATGGTAAGGGTGAAATTGTCAGTTGTCTCCAAGATCACAGTGATAAAAGGCCTAGAGATATAAGGCAATGTGTTTTATCCCAAAAGCAGTGGAAAAGTGCAGAAAAGTTTTAAAGAGGGAACTACAAGGTCTGCTTCATATTTGGGAAAGGCAACTCTAGCAGCAGTGCAAAGAGATTGACAGGAAAAGGCAAGAAGCAGAGAAACTCACTAGAAAGCTGTTCAATAGTGCTGGTGAATGCAAATGAGACCCTAAAGTAATTCGGAGATGATAGGACATGGGGGAGGTGATGTTGAGAGGTAATTAGGAGATTCGGTCAGCCACATGGGATGATACCAAAGACTGAGAATATGGTGATGTAATGCTACTACTCTACAGAGGAAAGTTAAGAGAAGGGTCTCAAGAAAGCTAAGGGTTACTCTCATGATAACCACAATACACTGGACACAGATACCACCACCTGTATTACTGAACAATAAACACTGAATCTTAAACCTATACATAGCAGTATCTATTCTAATCAGAATGGAGTCTGCTGATGTGTACATTTTTTTTTTAGTCTGTTACCCCATTCAAAGACATGTTTCAAGTCTATCTGATGGTTAGAAACAGTGTCAGATATATATACTCTAGCTGCAAGGGAAGCTGGAAAGTCAGTACCTTGACCATGGATTCTTACCCAAAGTCTTAAGGTAGAGTATTCTTCAACAGAAGGCTGACTGAATGGGCTGGTCAACTACAAATTGTAAATGTTCACTAAGAATATGAAGAGTTAGGAAAACAAAGAAGACCAAGGCCGGAAACCTGAGGGAAAAATTATTTAAGGGACAGAAAAAGTCAATCAACACTATTAGAAAAGAAGATTCATTGCATGCCGGGGAATCCTTTGGGTATATGGCCAGGAGAGGTATAGCGGGGTCCTCCGGAAGTGTCATGTCCAGTTTTCTGAGGAACCGCCAGACTGATTTCCAGAGTGGTTGTACCAATTTGCAACCCCACCAACAGTGGAGGAGTGTTCCTTTTTCTCCACATCCTCACCAACACCTGCTGTCTCCTGAGTTTTTAATCTTAGCCATTCTAACTGGTGTGAGGTGAAACCTCAGGGTTGTTTTGATTTGCATTTCCCTAATGACTAATGATGTTGAACATTTCTTTTTTTTTTTTATTCGATATATTTTTTATTTACATTTCAAATGATTTCCCCTTTTCTGGCCCCCCACTCCCTGAAAGTCCCATAAGCCCCCTTCCCTCCCCCTGTTCTCCCACCCACCCCTTCCCACTTCCCTGTTCTGGTTTTGCACTATACTGCTACACTGAGTCTTTCCAGAACAAGGGGTCACTCCTCCGTTCTTCTTGTACCTCATTTGATGTGTTGATTAGGTTTGGGGTATTCCAGTTTTCTAGGTTAATATACACTTATTAGTGAGTGTGTACCATGATTGATCTTTTGAGACTGGGTTACCTCACTTAGTATGATGTTCTCCAGCTCCATCCATTTGCCTAAGAATTTCATGAATTCATTGTTTCTAATGGCTGAATAGTACTCCATTGTGTATATATACCACATTTTTTGCATCCATTCTTCTGTTGAGGGATACCTGGGTTCTTTCCAGCTTCTGGCTATTATAAATAAGGCTGCTATGAACATAGTGGAGCATGTATCCTTATTACATGCTGGGGAATCCTCTGGGTATATGCCCAGGAGAGGTATAGCAGGATCTTCTGGAAGTGACATGCCCAGTTTTCTGAGGAACTGCCAGACTGATTTCCATAGTGGTTGTACCAATTTGCAATCCCACCAGCAGTGGAGGAGTGTTCCTCTTTCTCCACATTCTCGCCAGCACCTGCTGTCTCCTGAATTTTTAATCTTAGCCATTCTGAATGGTGTAAGGTGAAATCTTAGGGTTGTTTTGATTTGCATTTCCCTAATGACTAATGAAGTTGAGCATTTTTAAAGATGCTTCTCCGCCATCCGAAGTTCAGCATTTCTTAAGGAGCTTCTCGGCCATCCAATTTCTTCAGGTGAAAATTCTTTGTTTAGATCTGTACCCCATTTTTAATAGGGTTATTTGGTTTCCTGGGGTCTAACTTCTTTTAAAGACACATGCTCCATTATGTTCATAGCAGCCTTATTTATAATAGCCAGAAGCTGGAAAGAACCCAGATGTCCCTCAATGGAGGAATAGATACAGAAAATGTGGTATATTTACACAATGGAATACTACTCAGCAATTAAAAACAATGGATTCATGAAATGTTTAGGCAAATGGATGGATCTGGAAAATATCATCCTAAGTGAGGTAACCCAATTACAAAAGAATACACATGGAATGCAATCTCTGATAAGTGGATATTAATTTATCCAGAGCTCAGAATACCCAAGGTACAATTAGCATAACAAATGACTCCCATGAAGAAGTAAGGAGAGGGTCCTGATCCTGGAAAGGCTTGATCTAGCATTGGAGGGGAGTACCAGGACAGAGAAAAAGAGAGGTGATTGGAGAAGGGATGGAGAGAAGACGGTTTATGGGACATATGGGGAGGGGGGAACTGGGAAAGGGGAAATCATTTGGAATGTAAACAAAGAATATAAAAAATAAAAATATAAAAAAAAAAGAAAAGAAGATTCAGAATAGTATGGAGTACAGAGGAGAAAGGATTGAGCAGAACTGAAGAGTCAAGGGTGGAACCACCTGAGGTGGCAGGTGGCCTGGGGAGAGCATTTGCAGAGTCAAGTGAGGGTGTTAGGAGTGTGGAGTTGTGAGCCAGAGAGTCTCTTCCAAGAAGTTTGACTGTGGAGGAACAAAGGAAAAGAAAGTCGAAACTAAGGCGTGGCAGAGTGGGAGGGTGTGGACTTGAGTTTTTGAGCCTGGAGCACCTTGACTACGTGCTGGGCCAACCCAATGTTCTCTAAATGTGCCCACGGGCTGTTGGGAGAACAAATTTTAGCAATGGCCTCTCCTTTCTGTTGCCCCATGAAGTTGCTCTGTTCAGCAAAAGGTATTAGTGTTCCTTTTAAGGTCCTAACTCCCTATGAATCTTCTACTTTAGGGATTAAGAACATAGCCCCAGCTTTAGTTATAGTGTTTGCAAATGTCACTATAAAAGGCATCCAGGAAGGGTGGAGGCAGGAGACTTGACTTGAGCCCAACCTTGTAGCATCACCAGATCCCAGATAGAAATGGCATCTGGCCCAGATTGTTTAGTGACTGCTGCTGTCAGCTCTCTTCTGTGTCATCCTCAAAGATTCAGCAAATTGGATATTCTCAGTTATCTTCCCATCAACATGCTTGTAGGACCAATGGTTGATGCACAATCAACCACCTTCCATAGACGTAGTAGCACAGGAAAAGTATCAGATTCTATTTATCTGAGCTACAGTCCCCTTTACTCCAAAGATGTCTAACCATTAGATGCACAGGTGCTATATATGAATTCATAAAAGCCCCCATCTTCTGAAGAATTCTAAATGCTTCTCCTTGTATTAACATCTCCACCAGGAGCATATCCATGAGACTTACCTTTTAAGCCACCAAATAAGTGGGACAGACAAGACAGGAAGATTCCTCACCACCATTACCACCACAGTTTTAATGTCTGGGAGGGATGAGGGATGTCCAGGGCACTTTGTTCTGACAACCGAAGAACAAGAACAAGCCTGTGCGTCTAATTGTTAGATGTTCAGGAGAAAACAGGTGGTAAGTGGGTGTCTTCGTCAGGGTTTCTATTCCTGCACAAACATCATGACGAAGAAGCAAGTTGGGGAGGAAAGGGTTTATTCAGCTTCTGCATTGCTGTTCATCACTAAAGGAAGTCAGGACTGGAACTCAAGCAGGTCAGGAAGCAGGAGCTGATGCAGAAGCCATGGAGGGATGTTCCTTACTGGCTTGCTTCCCCTGGCTTGCTCAGCCTGCTCTCTTATAGAACCCAAGAGCACCAGCCCAAAGATGGTACCACCCACAAGGGGCCCTCCCCACTTGATCACTAATTGAGAAAATGCCCCACGTCTGGATCTCATGGAGGCACTTCCCCAACTTAAGCTCCTTTCTCTGTGATAACTTCAGCCTGTGTCAAGTTGACACACAAAACTAGCCACAACAGTGGGTTAGAGAAAGATCTATTCATCCAAGTCACACTCCTGTATACGAGTGTATGCTACACAATAATTTTGGAATGGTCATTCTCCATTGACTGCCCACCCACCATCTTTTGAGACAGCATCTCTCACTGGTCTGAAATTAGCTAAGTAGGCTAGGCTGGCTGGCCAATGAGTTCTAGGGATTCTCCTTTCTCTGCCTCTCCATGTTGGACTCATAAGCACACACAATCATACCCAGTTTTGTTTGTTTTGTTTCTTAATGTGGGTTCTAAGCATCGAATTTGGGTCTGGCTCAAGCACTTTGAAGACTAAGCTTTCTCGACAGCCCTCATCACCCACCCATAATCCACATATTTATTAGTATCTGCATAATCATACGACTATAAAAAGAAGAATTTCTTGAAGCAAATGATCAGGAGGCCACCTTGCTCCCTTCACAGATGCTGTTGAAACGGGCTCTACTCATTTGTTGAAGGGTGAAATTATCTGTCATCAAAATTCCTAACTCCTTGGAGATGGGCAGAGGTTGACTCTGAATGGCTTCTGCACAGCAGAGCTGGCAGTAGCTCCTTTTCCACTTCACTAGCAACTTCGTCATAGGGCCAAAGGGTTGCTTGAAGGACTTGCTTCTGCCCTGCGTGGCAGGCCCTACCCAGGTGACTTTTCACCCCCCCCCCCCCCCAGTTACTGAGAAGGGTCTGTTTGTTTGTGGACCTCGGACTCTCAGAGATCCCAGAATTCAAACAAGGGTATAGCTACTGGGTAGGGCAGACATGTATGTGCCTGATTTCTAGCTAAGGTTCCCTGGAGATGATTAAGTTAAATGTCTTTGAGTTTTGGCCAAACTCACAGTAAAATTAGGCAAGGCCTCGAGGAGGAAAGAGAAACTGTAGTTTGGGCAAAGTTGTTCATTTGCTGCTTTTTTTTGTTATTGTTTTTTGTTTTGCTTTTGTCTTTCTTCAGACACCATGGAAGCTTGCTTCTGAGTTTTCCTTTTTTTTCCCTTATTGGATATTTTCTTTATTTACATTTCAAATGTTATCCCCTTTCCCCATTTCTACTTAGAAGCCCCCCCATTCCATTCCCTCCCCCTATTTCTATGAGGGTGCTCCCCCACCCACCCATTCCTGCCTCCCTGCCCTGACATTCTGGGGCATCCAGTCTTCACAGGACCAAGGGCCTCTCCTCCCACTGATGCCGGACAAGGCTATCCTCTGCTACCTATGCTGCTGGAACAATGGGTCCCTCCTCCATATGTACTCTTTGGTTGGTGGTTTAGTCCTGGGGAGTTCTGGGGGCGGGGTCTGGTTGGTTGATATTGTTCTTATGGGGTTGCAAACTCCTTCAGCTCCTTCAGTCCTACTCCACTGGGGACCCCTTGATCAGTCTAATGATTAGCTGAGGAGCATCTACCTTTGTATGTCAGGCTCTGGCAGAGCCTCTCAGGAGACAGCTATATCACGCTCCTGTCAGCAAGCATTTCTTGGATCTGCATTAGTGTCTGGGTTTGGTGGCTGTATATGGGATGGAGTCCCAGGTGGGACAGTCTCTGGATGGCCTTTCCTTCAGTCTCTGCTCCACACTTAACACTTTGTCTCCATATTTCCTCTGAGAAGGTTTCCTTAAGGGCAGGCAGGAAATGCACTGCAGGATGCAATAAACCATGTCAGACAGGGGGGTGTACAGGAGGGTGAAACAGGGAAGGCAGGACAAAGGGTTTGTTGGCCTTAGACTCGGTACTCCTTATGGTTACCAATGCAATTGGGAAAGTGTGGTGTTTTGAGAGGTATCCTAGAAGGAGCCTGGAGGGAAGACCCAGGCTGCTCCTGGATGCCTCAGCAGGGTTCTTTTCAAACCCAGCATACCTCTGACTCTGAATGCTGCCATGGTCCCTGTGTGTGTGGAAGAGTCATCTTCTTAGAGTGTGCTACAGGAGAGTGCTCCAAGCGTTGTAATTTGAGAGACCCAAGGAAGCTCTTAGATTCCCCAACACTTATTTCTTTTATTTATAGAAGTGTTTTGCCTGCATGTATGTATGTGTACCGCATGCGTGTCTGGTAAGATCAGAGGAGAGCATCTGGTCTGCTGGAACAGGAGTTTCGGATGGTGCGAGCCACCACCTGGGTGCTGGGAATGGAAGCCAGGTCCTCTGTAAGAGCATCCAATGTTCTCAGTAACTACAAAGGTATCTCTCCAGCTTCTCAGAGCCTCTCTTGAACTACTTATTAGCAGTATAGAAGGCTCCTGATGGAGAAGCACCATGCCCTTCCCAAGACGGGAGGTAGATTTGTAAGAATCTTAGAATGTGTCCCTTGGGAGAAAAAACCAGTGCTAATCAGGACAGTTCACCAACTGCATCTTACCTGGGGCTGACACTGGGAAGGGGCTCTAACAGGAGGAAATGATTTCAGTGCTAAGTTTTAGTATGCCAGAGGCCAACTTCATGTCTTGAATCTTAGCTTTTTAAATCTAGAAGGTGAAGCTAATACAGTTGCAATAATAAAGGAAAACCTTAGATAACTGTTACAGTATGGATGGTGGATGGCGGAGGCCATTGTTCCTAGCCCCTGCCCCGCAGGCTACAAGCCCATGTCCTTGTCCTATTACCTTTCTTGCCACCATCTGTTACCTTCTACCATCACCTCCCCCACATGCCTGTCTTAAGTGTTCTTTTTACGTGACATTGTATTCTTGGCACCATTAAATTTTAACCCTCGTTCACAAAGTAGACAACAGTAATATAGACAGAGAGATGACAGGCACATGGGCTGCTGGGTAATCTTTATACAAAGAGGCACACTAAGTAAATATCTGCTCGCCTGATAGCAAACGATGACGTCAGTGTACCCAGGAGTAACTCAGGGAGAATGGGCTTTCTGTTTGAATGAGTACTCTCAGCAAAGTCCCACATCAGTTTCTAAACAAAGGAGTTAGCCTGGGAAAACACCACCTGCTCGAACCAAAGTCGTCAAGTGCCTTGAGGCAAAGCTATGAGAGTTTTCCATAAAGGTGCACCTTTCATGGGTAAAGAAGGCTTATTGAACCAGGTTAAATCAATGTATCTTACAGATCTTCCACTGCAGAAACTCAGGAACTTGAGTCTGAGCACAGTCTTGTCACGGAGAGGAATACATACCACATAGGCCGGGCATTTCAGCAGAAGGTCTGGACAAGGTGATCAATATAGCGCTATTTGACCATGAGATTTTACGCATTTGTGACTGGAAAGAGTAGAAAATAGATGGTGTTGGGTGTTACAGGTAAATAAGAATGACTTGAAGCACACTGCAAGGTTGCAAAAGGTGTTTAGCTGCCAACTTGACGGACACAGTCTAGAGTTACCCAGGAGAAAAGTCTTAATTGAAGAATGGCCTAGGTCAGAGTAGCCTGACGGTGTATATGTGGGGAATTGCCTTGATTGTTAACTGATGTAGGAGGGCCCAGCTCACTGTAGATGGTACCATTCACCAAGATGGCGGCCCTTGGCTGAATAAGCAAGCTAACTGAGCATGAGCCAGCCGGGAGCATCCTTGGCTCCTGCTGTATTTCACTCCTGAAGTGAATGCCTAGATCAGAAATAATGCTGTGTGGCACACAAGCCTGCCTCCAAGTTCCTGCCTGGAGCTCTGCGATGACTTGCCTCAGCGATGGCCTGTCACCTCAGATGTAAGCTGGGGCGGGGGGACCTTTCCCCTATAAGATACTTTTGGTCACAGTATTTCATCATAGCAAAGAAAGAAGCTAGAAGAGAGTCTTAGTATATTTCCTGTCATACCGATAACTGAAGTGAGATCATTTACAGTGAGTGGAAGATGGGCGGGGCAGGATGGTACCCATCTGTCATCTCAGCGCTGCAGAGGCCAGCGCAGGAGGATCACAAGTCCAAGGCCATCCTGACTATCTAACAAGACTATATTACAAACCAACAACAAAAAGAGAGTTTATTTGGCTTATGGCCATGAAGGATGGGCAGCCCAAGAACATGACCTACATAGAACATCTAGTGAAAGCTTTATTATTAATTACAACACAGCAGGGCATCACATGGCAAAACAGATCAGCTTCTGTCTCTTCCTTTTGTTTTTTGTTTTTTTGTTTTAATATTTATTTATCTTATGTATATAAGTGCACTGTGGCTGTCTTCAGACACACACCAGAAGAGGGCATCAGGTCCCATTACAGATGGTTTGTGAGCCATCATGTGGTTGCTGGGAATTGAAGTCAGGACCTCCGGAAGGGCAGGCGGTGCTCTTAACCGCCGAGCCATCTCTCCAGCCCCTTATGATTCTTCTTATAAATCCACTAATGCCATTACAGGAGCCCATCCAATGTTAATCACTTCTCAAAGGCTCCATCTCCAAATACCACTAGTATACGAATATGGAAATTTGTATTCCTAGCACATGAACCCAGGTTCTTGCTAGGCAAGAGCAGGCTCAGCCACTGAGCTGCATTCACAGGTGACCTTTTGAGGTTATATAGCAGAGACTGCCCCAGAACCGGTTAGTTTGAGAGCCCCTAAGGTGGCTGCCACAGCTTATTGTCTTCTAGCCGTATTCCACACAATCACCCCCCACACTGATTTACACGTGGTCTGTGGGACCATAGCAGTACGGCAGAGAGGAGGGGAGAGTAGAAATGACTGACGGTGTGCGGACAGTCTATCAGATCCTCCTGGAGCATGATAACCCTCTGCTTTAAGGGTGTGCAAGCATCTGTGAGAGGCTGATTTGGACTCTGAAATGCTGAGGGTCCCTGGCATCTGTGACCACCAGTTTCCCCATACAGTGAGCAGGTCCCCATGGGAACAGACACAGATGGCTGCAACTCTAGCTGACATGTTCCATCACCCACATGAGCCAGAATCAAATTCTTGGCCACGGACGCCGTGAGAGAGAATAGACTATTACTATAGCTTTCATCCACTGAGTTTTGAAGTTATTTACTTTGGTACCCAGGAACAGTGAAGTTAGTACTCACATTAAGAACATGGGTCTTCTAATAGCCAATACAGAACTCCCTTAACTGTTTTTTCAATTTATCACTATCCTAAACTTTGTAAATGTTGTATGTGTGTATTCATATGTGAAGTTGGGTACAGGTGTGTATACATATGTCACATGTGCTAGAGGACACCTTGGGCCTCATTCTCAGGAACCATCTACTTTGGTTTTGGAAGCCATTTCACTGGCATAGAGCTTACCAAATAAGCAAGACCCAGTAGTCAGCAAGCCCTCAAGACCCTCCTGTCTCTTCTAACTGCTGGGGCCACAAGTGGGTGTTATCACATCAGTGTTTTTAACATACGTTCTGAGAGTTGGATTTAGACACTGTCTTAGTTAGGGTTTACCTCTGTGAACAGACACCATGACCAAGGCAAGTCTTCTAAAGGACAACATTTAATTGGGGCTGGCTTACAGGTTCAGAGGTTCAGTCCATTATCATCAAGGCAGGAACATGGCAGCATCCAGGCAGGCATGGTGCAGGAGGAGCTGAGAGTTCTATATTTTCATCTGAAGGCTGCTAGCAGAATACTGCCTTCCAGACAGCCAAGATGAGGGTCTTGTAGCCCACACCTACAATGACAAACCTGCTTCAATGAGGCCACACCTTCTAATATTGCCACTCCCTGGGCCAAGCAAATACAAACCACCACAGAGCCTCAGCTTGCACAGTAAGACCGTTATTGACTGAGCTATCTCCCCAGCCTCCTAAAAAGTTTTTAACTATAAAAGTGATTAACTTTATTAACATTATCTAAAGAAATTTAACATTATATGATTAGATTAAATACATTATATGTTTTCAAAAGGATGAATGGTTAGGAAAGATGTTTGCAAAGTTACGCAGACTATTCATTTTCTTGCCAAGTCTCAATATGAAGGAGGTGGCATTTCATGGTGTCCCTTCAATCACTTTCTTTATATGGTGGCATTTTGGCAAGAGGGTTTCTTTCCTGTGTGGCAGCATTTCTGAAATAGCTGTATGTGGGTTTTGTTTGTTTGTTTTCTAAATAGTGGGTTTACAAAATCTCCCTTGTTTCAACTTGTAAAGCAGCGTACTTCAGCAGAAATTCACAGTTCCTGTCAGTGTTTAAATACAAGAGACTTAGTACCAGTGAGTGTGTTCTCAGACCCATTTAGCTTAGGCAAGGACAAAGACAGACATGGAATCTGCGTGGGAAATCAACTGCCTCTCATAGGTATAAATTCCATTTTGAACAGACCCAGATGCTCAAGTGAATGAGAAATGATAGAACCTGGCAGATGGTGGGGAGTGAGGCTGAGTCCCCCACGAGTATTGGTTTCAGTCACAGCCCACACAAGGTACAGTTAACAGAGGAACCATTAGCACCCCGTCCGAAGCCCATCTTACAGCCTAAAACTGCAGCCTCTGCCTTCTTCCTAGGCTCCACCCTGATCTTGGTAGTTACTCAGGCAACTCTGCTGGATTTCTCTCAGAAGAGCCCAGGGACGACAGAGGATCAGCCACAGCCCAGCAAGTGCAGTGTCCCTCACTCAGACTCTTCTCTCAGCTAAAATCTTTAAGCTGCCACATTGCTCTTTCCGAGAGACGTCATCATTGGCACATGCTGCATCGACCACACCCTCACGGTAGGTGCCCTGGGTAAACTGAAAGGACAATAAGTGGTCAGAAATGCTGACAAGAGGTGCTGACTCGGCACTTCACCAGTCTTCTCCCTACAGGACAGTATAACAATGTGTGTGTGTGGGGGGGGGGGGAGATAGCCGGGGGCTCCAATTCAAATCTGGACTCTATCACGTAATATCTATATCACTTCACCAAGTTAGTTTTAAAATCCACCCATAGGCATCCCTTAGAACACTAGTTCTCAACCTTTCCAGTGCTGTGGCGACCATTTAATACAGTTCCTCATGTTCTGGTGACCACGCTAAACCATAAAATTATTTTTATTGCTATTTCATAAATACAATCTGTGACTGTTATGACTCATAATGTAAATATCTGATCTGCAGGATATCTGATATGGGAACCCTGTGAAAGGGTCATTCAGTTCCCCAAGGAGTCTTGACCCACAGGTTGATTACCACTGCCTTAGTGTTATCGTGAGGACTACCTTTAAGAATGAGACAATAGCGACCAGTTGTTGTACAGTTGCTGTGTGCTAGGCATTAGGCGTTGATTTAGTTAATCCTCACCACCTTATGAAGTGGACACTTTCATCATTTTTCTATTGATAAAACAATCCAGGCACAGAAAGGTTAAGTTAACAGGTGTCAGAGTCATGCTTCAAGTCCAGGTGGTCTGACCCAAGTCTACAATCTTACACTGCACAGCACTGTCTCCATGGAAACAGATATTATTAATAATATGGCATCTTTTAGTAAATATGTTCTTTCCAAACAGCAAGATGATATCTCATTGTGGACACTGCTGTCACTGGGATGCTAGGGCCTGACCATCAACCCCTACCAGTTAGAACTGCCTCCAGTTCCCACCTCCTGAACTACCTGAGTCCTGTGGCACATTTCCTGAAGGGGCCTGGCAGACTTGGGCGCAAGTCAGCCATGCAAGGACTACAGAGGGGAGACAGGCAGGCATCGGGCCAAGCGCACTTACGCTCATCTGTAGCCTTGATGTAGCCAGCCAGAGGCAGAGGATGCAGCAGTCAGCGGGCACACGACTGGAAACACAGCTGGAAACACAGCCAGTACTCCAGGGTAATTCCTGACTTCCGATTAGAAACAAACAAAAAGCAGGCTGTGCTGGTTTTCCCATTGGCTTCTTGGCTTCAACAGCTGGTTCCTCCTGCCTATGGCCTAAGATAGCAAAGATGTTAGGCCAGGTCACTGAACCAGAACAAAAAGGGTGGGGGAAAGGCTACCCCCTTCCTGATCTCTGCTCTGCTCACTACTGGTCCTGTGGGAAGCCAATCAGGGTTCGGGGTCTGGAAGAGGATGGGCCTAGAGTGTGGAGGGCCCAGAGTGTGGAGGACAGAAGGGTTGAGAAGGAAGACAAAGGTAGGAAAATAACGCTGAGGGGGTAGCTCAGATCAGCCCAGGGACACCTCTGATTGGGGTCCCTTGAACCTTGATGGAAACCCCAGGTCTCCCCTACAGCCCATTAACAAGCTCATACTTTGGTCAGCACTCATCCACAGTAGACTGGCAGAGAGGTGGGTGAGGGAGACACTATTCCCTATGAGATTAAACTGGAGGGCCCAGTTTGTGGCCAAGTCCCCAAGGCTCCATCACCACAGTAAGTCCCTGGGCTTTGTGCTGTTTATAGCTGCCTGGGCAAAAGAATATCCCTTTGGACATGCTGACTGTCCTGGCCTAGTGTGCCTCATTGGTGGCTCTTTGCCAGCATGTGGTAGGGGGATGAGCAGTCGTCCAGGTGTCCACATACCTGCCTGGGTGACCTAACTTCTCCAATGGCAACGATTCCTAGTGTTACCTCTCATGTCTCTGTCACAAAGGCTCTCGAGGCATTGTACTGCACTACACTCACATTTTAGACACATCCTATTCCTTCAGGACAGGGCCAAGGACAGGATTTACAGATGTCCAGTTTCTAGGCCCCTGATTCGGAGGTTATTAGGAGCTGCAAGGTGGCGATGGCATATAGCATTAAACCAGTTGTAGGGTCCTTCTGAGCTCAGGGACTTATGCTTGTTGCAGAGTATCACATACTGATGGATCCAGCTCTGCCGTGAGCTCAGAGAGGCTCCTGCTTCACAGGCAAGGTTAGCTGGGTCAAAGATATTACCACAGTGCACCTTTAAAGTCATTTTTATCTTTGAATATTAAAATATTGCATCCCAAGATCCAATTATCACGATTTTATAACAAGTCATTACAGGATTATAAAACTCCAGAGGACTGTAACTTTGGGCGATCAGAACATGCTCGCTACTAAGCATATCCCTACCATCTTCCCTTCCCTGAGTGCCGGTGACTTCATCTCACAACCCCACTAAGGCGGAATGTACCCTTCTAACTGGAGCGAAGACCACTTGAACTTCGCGTGAAGCCAGGCTACCCAAAGGAGATAATTTCCAGGGGGGTGTCAAAGTTTATAGCCCATACACACAGAGGAAGAAGAATGTGTAATAGCATTCAAGGTTGGACAAGGAGGGTGGAGGTGGTACCTGGTCCAAGCCCACCCTTTTGAGGAAAACATGTCTTCAGAGAAATCAAAGCTCTGACACCTCCTCTTCCCCCACCACCGCCGCCACCACCACCGCCTCCACCACCGCTTCTCCAGGGGCTCTGCTTTCTAACCTGGTTCCAAAGTTAAGCTTCCTTGAGTTAGCAAACAAGGACACAGGATATGAGTCAAATTCAAATTTCAGTTTAACAATGAATAATGTTTTAGTGTTTAAGTATGACCTTTCCAATAGTTTCTTCGAATATGAAATCTCCCGTTGTCTTAAATTTCCAATTTGACCAGAAAGTCTGCATCTCTGTCTGCCACCTGGATCGCTCCTTTTGCTCCACTTCTCCCCAGACAGGCTCTTCGCAGCTACACATGACTCCAGACGCCAGCAGACTTCACCAGACTGTTTGCACTTAGCTGCCCATCTGCCCTGCCCAGCCCAACCCTGCAGAGGTACACCTCACAGCCGCGCAGCCGCTAACCACTGCGAAAGACCTGGTGCCTGGCAGCCTCAGCTCTGACCCGAGGCCAGCTCTGTTGAGCCACAGCACATTCCTTCCTGACTCAGCTCATCCTTGGCACTGATGCCAGCAGGGAGAGGAGGAGGGGGGGAGGGGAGGGGGGTGGGGGGAGGGGGGGAGGCTAAGCTTCACTCTGCTGCCAGCCTGCACGGTGGGCTCTTGGTGGGATAAGGTTGTGATTATGGCGTGGGGCTGCCTGTTAGATGAGGTTTTCTGTATTTCATGTCTTAATTCCCATGTTTGGAAATGAGCAGATTCCTTAAAGTATGTCGTTCAATCTGCTTACTGCTCTAAGGTTGGCCATCTTGTCCCTACTTTGAAGTTGAGAAAACTAAGACACTACAGTCTTATCACAGGTGGGTGCCAAAGTTTGAACTAAAATCCAGTCTTTTTAATTCCAGTCTATGTCCTATATACTGTCCAGCTTCATCACTGACCACACATTCTGAGCTCCTGAGTGGCTGCTGTTCATACTTCCCTTTTGACCCAGGCTGACGTCTTTCACATTCTGCCACTTGATAAATCTGTCTTAATTTTCTTGGGCTGCCTCAGAAAAATTAACACAAACTCGATGAGTTAACACAACAGAAATGTATTGCGGTAGTCTGCTGTTGTTGCCTAATGCCAGAGTGGAATACCTGAGGCTGGGTAACCTTATAAAGAAAACAAGTGTTGTTTATCTTACAGTTTTGGAGGCCCAGAAATCATGTAACCCCCTTTGGTTTGGCCTCTGGTGCAGGCCCAGCGGTAGATGCTATCAAGGCAGAGTACCCATGCAGCGAGAGACAGCATGACTAGACAGGAAGCTCCACGGAGACCTTGGCCAGGTTCCGCTGGTATAGCAGCTTGCCCTTGTGAGAACTCACTCCAGAAGAACAGCACCTCCAGGCACCTAACAGCCCAGCACAGAGCTGCTCTCCTTCAAGGGCCCCACCACCCCACGAACATCTGGAGGACAAACCACATCAGATACATCTGATCTCACACCTCAGGAGGCAAAAAAGCTCGAAAGAGCTTACTATGAGTAAGGCTGACTCCTGGAGGCTCTGAGGAAGGAAGATGTTCTCAGTCTGTTTGCTCTTGGAAGTAGGTGCCACGCGGCCCTCCATGGCGTATGACCGCATCGCCCAACTTGCCCCATCCTCTTTTATTTTCTTAATATAATATTTTAATTTTAATTAAAATATTGTCATACAATATATATTTGAGGATGTTTTTCCCTCCCCCAACTCCTCATGGTCCTCCCGCTGCCTCCTTACCCAACTAACTTTATGTTCTTTCTCTTTTAAAAAATAAGACACTAAAGTAAAATAAAAAATAGGTAAAACAGACAGACAGACAGACACACACACACACACATACACACACACACAACATTAAACCAACCCTCCACCCCAATTAAAAAAAAAAAAACAACTCATTGGTATATCAACCAAACTTCAGGTCAGGCCGCATGCCCAGGAGTTGTCGGGCAACCTGAAAGGAACCCAGTGCTATTTTTGTGGACTTTTTGCTTCATTTTGCTTTATTTTGGCACGTGACTCTTTTTCTATATGTCTCTCAGTGTCTGCTTCCATCCACATTTCCTTGTCTCTGCCACAAAGACACTATTAAGCTTACCCTAATGCCCTGTGACCTCATGCTAACATCCGCACAAGCCCGTGACCACATAAAACTGCATTCTCAAGTTTTAGACAGACGAGAGCTCTTAAGCGGGGTGGGAGGGGGCGGGGTAAGCACACAGTGCTCGGTCTAGTATCCTGGTCTTTCTCTGGCGGAGACTCTCACCAGCACCAGGCAGCACAGAAAACTCTGGACTGAGCATACGTGTTAGGGCTTTGCCCTCTCCAATTCATTGCTTTCTGGAAAATAAATTCACCCGTAGCTCCCTCTCCCTAGCTTCAAAATACTCATGTGTCTATTTAGCTGACAACAGTGCCTCTCAGTCTTGAGTGTGTAAAAGGGTCAAGAGGAGAGGTCCTCAACTTCGAGTCTCGACCCCCTGAGGGAGGGTAGAGCAACCCTTTCAAGGGATTAGCAGATATTCTGCGTGCCAGATGTTTACATTACAGTTTGTAACAGTAGCAAAATTACAGTTATGAAGTATCACAAAATAATTTTATGGTTGGGGAATCACCACAACATGAGGAACTGTATTAAAGAGTCACAGCATTAGGAAGATTGGGAACCACTGGCCAACAGAAAAGCCTTTTAGAATCCAGACTTTCTCATTTATGGGTGAAGGGAAAAGGTCAAGAATTTGCCTTCTGACCAGTTCCAGAAGCTTCTGCAGAAAAAAGATTCAGACCGTCTCACGGCATATAAGAATCCTCATGGTCTGATCCAGTTTCTATATTTAGTTGTATCATCCAGTTCTCCAGCCTCGGCCACAAAGCCTGAATCCAGCCAGCAGGCTCCTCCTCTTCCTCTCCCTCCTCTCACCTCTCACACCATGTGGATCATGGTGAAGTGGTTTGGCTCTGCAGCCTGTCTGGATAATTACTCAACTGCCTGTGTCTCTGGTTTGTCAACCATAACGTTGAGTAAGTAACCTTCCTTCCATCAGCCTGCTGTGTGCAGAATCCCTAAATGTGAGGCCTGGAGCTGGAGTCTCTGTCAAGGGCCTGGAGCTGGGATCCCTAACTGTGAAGGTCCGGGAGCTGTGACTCCTAACTATGAAGGGCTCGGAGCCGAATAGGCACACAGAAAGCCACACTTTGGAATAGTGCACTGAAACACACGAGACTATGGGGTCCATACCTATCCAATCCACTATACCTTCCTTTGTCCCTCTGCTCCTCCCCACCCCTCCCACCTCACTTCCCGTTTGGTCCTTCCATTCCAGCCTCCCACCATCACCCATCCATACTATCTAGTCTATTTCCCTTTCCTAACAAGATCCATCTGCCCCTCCTAGCTCCTACTCCATACCCAAGCTCTATGGTCCTATGGCTTGT
This sequence comes from Apodemus sylvaticus, assembly GCF_947179515.1. NCBI lineage: Eukaryota > Metazoa > Chordata > Mammalia > Rodentia > Muridae > Apodemus > Apodemus sylvaticus. The sequence goes on along the minus strand of NC_067475.1, from coordinate 40,431,457 downwards.
AGTCTGGTTGTCATTGACTCAATGGCTAATGTCTACATATAAATGGACACATACCATATTTCTCTTTCTGGATCTAGGTTACCTCACTAAGGATGTTTATTTCTAGTTACATCCATTTACCTGTAAATTTCTATGTTGTCTCTAATTTCTGGCTACTATGAATAGAGCAGCGACAAACATGGTTGAACGAGTATCTCTGTGGTAAGATGAAGCATCCTTCAGGTATGTGTCTAAGAACACTATAGATGGATTGTGAGTTAGATTAATTCTCACCTTTCTGAGAAACCACTGGTTTCCACAGTGGTTGCATAAGTTTGCATTCTACATTCTAACCAACAGGAGCTGTCATTTATTTATATTTATAGACATTCTAAAGGTTGTGAAGTGAAATCTCAAAGTAGTTTTGATTTTCATTTCCCTGATAACTAAGGATGTTGAACATTTCTTTAAGGTGTTTCTCAGTCATTTCTGTTTCTTCTCTTGAGAATTCTGTTTAGAGCTATACATGATTTTTAATTGGGTTATTTTTCTTGATATTTGGGTTTTTTTGTATTCTTTATCATTTGGACATTAGCCTTCTATCAGATGTGTAGCTGGTAAAAATATTACCCATTATGTAGGTTGCTGCTTTGTACAAATGACATTTCAAAGAACATTGGTCCTTGCCTTACAGAAGCTTTTCAGTTCCATGATCTTGCTACCCACTCACAGAGACAGCCCATACTTCTGGTGGCAAGAATGTTTTCTTTTGTTCTGCCTACAGAATCCATAGGAAGGCAGCCAAGTGTTAGGCTTTTAATAGTTGTGTTTGAATCTCAGAAGAAAATTTGACTACTACTAAGTTTTCTAAACCTAGGACTCTGTGTATAGTCAAGTGTTCTATCATTGAACTATCTCCCAAGACTTTATGTAAACATGTATTGACACATCTCTCTCTGTCTGTATATCTGGGGGTTAGACAGATTCTCATCAAGTTATTCAAACTGGCCTTGAGCTCTCTCTGTAGCTTATGCAGACTTCCGACTTGTGCCACTAGGCCCAGCTGACCACAGCTTTTCCATGGTAACATGTTATAGTTTACTAGACAAGGAACCATTTTAATGGTACTTTTAAGGGAAGTAGTATTCAAGAAAAAAAAAGTTCTGATTCTTATGAAGCTTTCAAAATAGGCTGTGTTTTCTGATACAACTGAGCTCATGTCTCCAAGTGATCCTGTGAGAGACAGGAACAGAGGGTCTTTGTCTGTGAAACCAGATCCAGAGCCTTGTCACACATACTTGTATGGATTTGTTACCAAAACACTAGGAGGCAAAGGCATGAAGATCAGGAGTTTGTGGTCATCCTGGGCTATATGGGGAGTTTTGAGATAACCTGGGCTACATAAACTCTTATATCAAACAAAGAAAAACAGATCCAGAGAGTCTTATCAGATAATGGCAAGATGCTCTACTGTTAGACCACTGGTCTGTGGTACAGACCTTAGGAGAACACAGGAGACATATCTGTAAACAACTCCTTCTCAGCTTAGGGCACCGGCCACTGAGGTCCAGGTCAACTCTCACTAAGGCAGAGGGAACACCAGAGTGTTCTAGTTTCATCTTTGCTACTGTGTTAAAACACTCTGACCAAAAACAACTTAGAGGAGGGAAGGGTTTGTGTTCCAACTTACAATTCAAGGTCACACTCCATCATTAAGGAACTCAAGGCTAGAATTTGAAGGGAGATCAGCTTGCTATTCCATATACCATCACCTCCAACCATGGATATATATGTGTGTGTGTATGTGTGTGTGTATGTGTATGTGCACATGTCCATACATATGCACATACACATACACATACACACACACATACACACACACTCATACACATACACACACACACACACACACACACACACACACATACCCAAAGAAGTATGGTAAGTGTCATGCAGAACACTGCTTGCTGGCTGGCAGGCAGGTCTATGCTCAGCTAGCTTTCTGATACAGCTCAGGACCAGGAGTTTTGCTCCACACAGTGAGGTGGGTCTTCCCACACCAACCACCAGCCAAAACGCTCGCCTAGAAACACACCAGCAGGTTCTAGGCTGTTCCTCGATGGAGACCCTCCTTCCAGATGATTCTAGGCTGTGGCGAGTTGGTGTTTAAGACTAACCAGTGCACAAAGCCACGGCGTACCACTCAAGAAGGGCCTAGATGTCACTTTGTCCTCGTTTCTTCAGGAAACCTCTACCAAGTCTAATTCTATTCCCAGCACCGTGCTACTGCTGAGGGATGAAACACGGAGCCAGGCGTGTACCACCCCTGCCCTGTAGGAGCCAACAGTCCAGCTAAACAAGCAAACCGTAAGAGCTAGTCATGGTGGAAGACAGGTCACAGAGGGACGGGCAGGGCATTTAGCAGAAGAGTTTATCTCATCTGGGAGCCAAGGACTTCTAATATGGCCATTGAGAGGTTTATAGGAGTTAGCCCTGGGAAAGGGCTTCTTGTAGAAACCACCTGGCCACTTTTCGTGTGGACTTGGAATCCCCTGTGTTCTGTAGTCCTCCCAACTGGTCCAGCAATTGCTCTGAGTACCTGCCATGATATTCTGTTTTGCTCGGAGTTCTCCTGGGGTCAGAGGTAGCTTTGCCTGTTTTGCTGAGGTCCGGTCACACCTGGATGCCATAACCTCTGTACCCGGTGGTTTGGTGCTGTCGGCTCATTCAAAGATATGACATCGTCACCACCTGTTCATAAGCTTCACCACTGTCCCAGAATACCACATGACCTCCTCAAAGGTTAGCCCAGGCCAGATCACTCTGCTCCTTGGCCTCTGGTGACTTCAAAGCCAATTTATTACAGCCCTAATTTCCTCTGACTCATGCCTACAGCACAGGTACACCACGCGGCAGATGTCCAGAGTTACAAAGCATTGTGTCTGAGACAGGAAGATCCAGTATTCACCAAAACATACCCATGTATCATCCCCTTTGAGGCAAACCACATGGAAAATAAATGCAGTCACTTCTCATAGGCATGGTTATACACAGAGACACTCCTGTAGTTTACTACTCAAACAGAGGAACATGGCTCTGTTCGGTCTGTGGGGTCTGGTGTCAAAGTCTTACTGCCTTCCTTCTCTTTACTGTGATGAGGTATGTGATTGAGGAGGAGGCCTCTCAGTGGGGTTACGGGTCTCAGACCAGACTCCCTCTTAAATGGGAGTGTTTGGGAGAAGACGCTGGTTAGGAAGTCCCCAGATTTGACAGATTTTTTTGAAATGTGGGCCTTAGTCTTCCCTCTGGAGCCTGTCTCTCCATGTAGTGTCAAAGGTGGCACCTGAAATGCTTACTTTCAACACCTACTATTTATTTATTTAAGACACAGGCTTCCACAGATGTTCCACATTTTTGAAGCTGAGTCCCTGGCCTCATGTGGCCTTCCCGTTTCAACCTCCTTCCTATCTGTATCTCGGTGATAAACACAGGTTGACTTAAGGGCCCAGCAGGTCCGGTGGCTTTCCCCTGGCATAAAAAATCACTGTTGTGCTTTCTAAGATTTAAAAAAAAAATATATATATATATATAATTGTAGATTGACAGGTTGCAAAGATAAGACAGAGTTCCTGTGTCCCCCCCTTCCTATTATTAACACCTCACGTTCCCCTGGAACCACTGTCACAGTGCGAACCCCGTGTTTGGATCTGGTTCTGCTCTGCTCCCAGGCTCTCACCAGGATGCGGCACTGCCCTGTCATCCTCAGCCTTCTCTGGCTTCTTTCTGACAGTGTCTTCCTTTCCTTTGTTTTAGTAACCTTGGCCGTTTCCAGAGGTGCTGGCCAAGTGCTAGGAAAACGGCTCCTCCATCCGACTCTGACTCCCTCCCGCCCCCCCCCCCCCCCAGCTCTCTCTCCCTCCCCCTCGCTATGTGGTGTATACGCGTGTCTGTGTGTGCACATGGCGTGCAAATGCTTGTGCGCAGAGGTTAGAGTGCTGATGCCAGCTCTCCTCCTCAGGCACTCTTTACTTTATTTTCTTTGAGACAGTTTTCACTGAGTCAGGAACTCGCCGACTCAGCCGCCTCCAGGAATCCACTTGTCTTGGTCTCCTCAAGGCTGGGATCACCGACTTATTTTACTGGGCCTGAGTTCTTTATGAGCGCTGGGCTTACTGCGCCATCTGACCAGCTCACTGGTCTGTTTTCCCTTGGTGCTTTGGTTAAACTAAAATGATGTGTTTGTTGGAAGACTCCGGAAGCACAGCATGGTTCTCATGTCACTCTGTCAAGGATCCATGCCTGCAGCACGGCTCACCGCGGTGTTAGTTGGCTTGGATCATCTGGCCTCCTAGGGTGTGCCGGGGTTCTCCATGGTTAGTTACTGCCCAACCCCTTCCTTTTATGTATTCCTTGGAAGCAAACTGTGCTCAGGGTTGGTAGGGGAAGGAGGTAACCTCTGCTTCTTGAGGAGAGGCTATCTATATATACTATCTGGATTCTTCTATAGGGAACATCCCAGGGATGTTTTGAATGTGACTGAGAAAATTCCTCTGTACTTACTGTTTGGCCAGCAGGACTGTGGGCATGGATTTTTGTGGGGCTGATATTGCAGACCTCACATAGAGTGTCTAATGGAGCCATACCCTGAGGCGTTCTGGCTTGTAGCTATTCGGGGAGCAGTTTTGACACGCAGAATACAGGGCATAGACATATAGAGAAATGCAAGCACTCGGTAAATCATTGAGTCATTCGAAAACAATCAGCAGCTATACGTGAATATACAACCCTCCGCTGTGCACCAAAGGCACAGGGTACACACCAGACTGAATCAGACCCTAAGCATTAGAGGACAGGACTGCATACATAGCACCCAAGATTGCACAGCCGCTGTGAGCCCAGAGCAGGAGGAAAAGAAGCGGCAGAGAGGGATGGTTGCAGCGGAGTCTGTGGTGCTGCCGGGAGCAGGTTCAGGGGAAGTCAGGGAGGGTCTCCCTGGATCTGGATAATTAACAGGAGTCATCAATTGCACGGCTTGGCCAGGGCAGTCCAGGGAGATTAGCTCACCAAGTAAGGCACTGCATGTGTTCAAAACAAGCTAGGGTCAAGACAGACATCTGGAGGAAGTGAGAGAGGTATATATATATAGAAAGACAGCTTTCCTGGAAAAATAAACCACATGGCACTTTAGTCATATGGAATAGTTCTGCTTTCTTAAAAGGAGTTTGTTCTAGAGAACGGAGTATGTGACGCTTGCTGATGTTTTGACAATAGATGTCTACGTTAAATTGTGGGTAAACGTGAAGAATAAGCCTTTGAGAGATTGCGTGCTGGAACTGGACACTGCACCAGCAAGAGTATAGATGCTCAGAGAGGGGCTTAGGACATGCTGGTATGGCCCCAGTTCCGTTTAGCATGAAGGCTGTGAGCATGCTGAGGCTCACAGAGAAGAACATTCTAGGTCTTGGTTTTCATGTGAAGGCACAAGTTTCTTCTCATCCAACAGCTGGCTGATGTAGAGTTCTGGGGTGACACTTCAGACAACTTTGGAATTAGCATCCCGGCTTTGGGGCTGCATCCCAGCTCATGCTTGCCCTCTTCTCAGTACCTCCTCTCTCACAGCCTTGCAAGCATTGATTCTGGGAGTGCTCCCCAGTCGACCTTGGAGTGCTCCCCAGTCGACCTTGAAGTGCTCCCCAGTCGACCTGGGAGTGCTCCCCGGTAACTCACCTAGGACCATCTCTCTGTCTCCAAAGCTATTTCCTAGAAACTTGGCCCACAGCTGATGTAAGCTATAGTGCTTTTCTGGGGTTGCTATAAGAAAAGATTGCAAGTGAGTTAATTAGAGCAACAGGGACTTATTCTTTCATAATTCTGGAAGCCAGAGGCTCCAAATCTAGGTGTCATCAGGGCCACACCCCCAAAAGCTCTAGGGAAAGGTCCTTCCCTGCCTCTCCCAGTCTTTGGTGGTTCCAGAGTTTTGGTGGTCTGTTGGCAGGTGTCACTCCAACCTGTACTTGATCTTCCCATGGCTTCCTATATGCCTGTTGGCTGCCCCGTCTCCTCTCTTAAAAGTATCTGTTAGTAGTTAAGGAGTTACGGTTCACTCCATTCCTGGGTGATCTCCCATGGAGATCTTACGTCTACCACAGTCCTTTGTCCCAAAAAGGTTATATTGACAGAGCCCAGGCAGATGCAGTTTTAATTTTGAAAATTGTTATTATAACTATTATTGTTATTTTATCATTGTTGGGGTGGTAAGTATGAACATGCCACAACACATATGGAGGTCAGAGGAACACTTTGTGGACAGCATGTGGGTTCTGGGGCTTGAGCCCATGCATGGCTTGCATGGCAAAAGCTGTGCACTCAACCTATCCATGGATGTAGCGCTCACGGGGCTGTTATTCAACTCAGCACCCACTGAAGTGTTAATGTTAAAGTGATTATATCCCAAGGTGGAGAGGGGCCTTATAGACGACTTGAAATTTTCTTATTTGTAATTTTTTGTAGTTGTTAAAAATTTCATGTAGGAAACAAGCATAACTTTTGTAATGGCTTTTAAGTTGGTGTCTTGACCTTGAGTGTGCAGTTAATTTAAAATGTCCTGCCCTGTGAGAGAAAGACAAGAAGTGGTGACCACAGGCAGGATGAAAGACTCTCCCATGACACAATTAGCAAATCTCAAATTTTCAAATACAATGCAACTTCAGGTATGTCACTGGACTTAGAGGCAGTACAGTGAATGGCCAAGTTCTCTCCCAGACTTCGGTCCCCACAATCCAGCACAGGGTAGAACAGTAAACTGTCAAAAGCAGAGGTGAACCTGAGGAAGAGAAAATCTGGTAGAAAAAGTCAAGGGCTAGGAACAAGGTTGGGCTGTACATTATATCCTATCTTCCTAAGAGGTCTGAGCAGCCTGTGTTGGCAGAGTCATCTGTATGCAGACAGAAGTGTTCTACTTTATGGCCAAAGGATTCCTCCACATAAAGATCAAACTAATATGAGCACACCATTAAATATCACCAAACACATAAGGACAAAGAAGGGCCATGGACAAGTTAGTACAAGGGACAAGCAGATCTAAAATTACTAGGAAAATAGGAGTTTTACAAGGATGTTGGCTGTAAAATCAATACATAAAAGTCACAGTCTTGATGTGTTTTCCTCAGTTAGACTTTAATGTCTTTATTTAAACAAAAACATTTTAAAGATAATATTTGCAAGACAACAAATTTAGTGAATTTTGTAGGACTTATGGCATCATCAAGGAAATGATCCACCATTACTCTCTGTGTGCTAGGGAGAAAAAAAGACGGCTGGTTAAAATTGCAAGAAGCTATTGAGCCTAAGGCACAACCTGTAAGCTAGGCCAGAGGACGAGAATTATGTAAAGTATAACTTTATTAAAAAGATGAATGGGGACTGGAGAGATGGCTCAGCGGTTAAGAGCACTGACTGCTCTTCTGAAGGTTGTGAGTTCAAAACCCAGCAACCACATGATGGCTCACAACCATCTGTAATGAAATCTGATTCTTCTTCCGGGGTGTCTGAGGATAGCTACAGTGTACTCACATATAGTAAATAAATAAATCTTTTAAAAAAGACGAATGATGTAAAACGTTGAAACATATTCAGTTTATGGACTCAACATTGCTTCTTTTTCAGCTATACAGTATGTTAGTAGATTTTAGGACAATGGAGTCAATGCACTTCCCACTACAATCCTGACAAAGATTTTTGCGGTAATTGGCCAAATAATTCCAAACTTTCAATGGAGTTTAAATGATCAAGAAGAGTGAAGAACTTCTGAAGAGGATGGAAGACAGCATTCTCCCACCACCCTCTTACCAGGTACCAATACATGTTCTTGTTCGTGGATAGAAAAGTTGACAATTGGAACAGAACAGAGAGTCCAGGATCAGACTGAATTTTTCATGAAATTTCCATGTAGGACAGAGGCAAAGTTGTGTATTTCTGAGAAAAAGAAGGTTTGGTAAATAAATGAGGATACAACCCACGGTCACTAGAAAGAAGTAGAACCCTTAGGCCACACCCAAATGCTAATTCCTTTTTTCTTCTTTTTATTGAAAAGGGAAGTAAAGGGAAGTAAAAATACTTTATGATAAAATTAAAGATTTATATGGAAAATATTCCAGATAAACACGTCAAAATTGACATTTTTCATGGAAAATTAAAGAGTAAAGTGGTAGACTTGTAAAACATTACTAAATTAATTGAAATATGGGATAGAAACATTTTATGATAGAATTGAAGATTTACATGGAAAATTTCTGATAAAGTTGTAGAAAAATGTAGAAAAACATGTTAGAACTGAAGATTATCATGGAAAATTTTATATAAATATAATAATGGTAGGCATAAAAGTATTCCTAAGTTGATTGAAAGTGGAATTATAAACATTTTCTGATAAATTTGAAGATTTACATGGAAAACATTTCTGATAAAATTGAAGAAATATATATAAAAACATGCTAAAATTGAAGATTATCATGGAAATTACATAGATAAAATGATAGGCATAAAGATAATTCTAAATTGATTGAAGGTGGAATTATAAACATTTTCAGATAACATTGAAGATTTGCATGGAAAATATTTCTGGTAAAATTCAAGAAATAAATAGGCAAACACGTTAAAATTGACTATTTCATGGAAAATTTTACATATAAAATGGTAGATATAAAAACTTTCTAAATTAATTGAAGGTGGAATTAGAAACATTTGTGATAAAATCAAAGATTTACATTGAAAACATTTCTGATAAAATAGAGGAAGTACATAGAAAGACATTAAAATTGAAGATTATCATGAAAAATAATGCAGATAAAATGGTAGACATAAAAACATTACTAAATTAATTAAAAGGGGAATTATAAACATTTTCTGATAAAACTGAATTACATGAGAAATATTTTGTTAGTCTATGTCTTTTTATTGGGGAGTTGAATCCATTGTTGTTAAGAGATATTAGGGAATAGTGATTGTTGCTTCCTGTTATTTTTGATCTTATTTTTATGTTTGTGTGGGTATCTTCTTATGGGTTTGTTGGAAGAAGATTACTTTCTTGCTTTTTCTAGGGTGTAGTTTCCCTCCTTGTTTTGGCATTTTCCATCAATTATCCTTTGTAGGGCTGGATTTGTGGACAGATATTGTGCAAATTTGGTTTTATCATGGAATATCTTGGTTTCTCTATCTACAATGATTGAGAGTTTTGCTGGGTATAGTAGTGTGGGCTGGCATTTGTGTTCTCTTAGGGTCTGTATGAGGTCTGCCCAGGATCTTCTAGCTTTCATCATCTGTGGTGAGAAGTCTGGTATAATTCTGATAGGTCTGCCTTTATAAGTTACTTGCCCTTTTTCCCTTACTGCTTTTAATATTCTTTCTTTGTTTAGTGAATTGGGTGTTTTGATTATTATGTGCCAGGAGGACTTTCTGTTCTGGTCCAGTCTGTTTGGAGTTCTGAAGGCTTCTTGTATGTTCATGGGCATTTCTTTCTCTAGGTTAGGGAAGTTTTCTTCTACAATTTTGTTGACGATATTTACTGGGTCTTTACGATGTAAATCCTCTCTCTTGTCAAACCTATAATCCTTAAGTTTGGTCTTCTCATTATGTCCTGGAGTTCCTGGATGTTTTAGGTTACCAGCTTTATGCATTTTGCATTTTCTTTGACTGTTGAGTCAATGTTTTCTATGGTGTCTTCAGCACCTGAGGTTCTTTCTTCTATCTTTTGTATTCTGTTGTTGATGCTTGCATCTATGACTCTGAATTCTTTCCAAGGTTTTCTATCTCCAGAGATGTCTCACTTTGAGATTTCTTTATTGTTTCTACTTCCACTTTTAGATCCTGGATGGTTTTGTTCAGTTCCTTCACTTGATTGTTTGTGTTTTCCTGTAGTTCTTTAAGGGATTTTTGTGTTTCTTCTTTAAGGGCTTCTGCCTGTTGACCCATGATCTCCTGTATTTCTTTAAGGGATTTTTGTGTTTCCTCTTTAAGGACTTTTACCTGTTGACCGATGTTCTCCTGTATTTCTTTAAGGGAGTTACTTAAGTCTTTCTTGAAGCCCTCTATCAGCATCATGAGATACAATTTTAAATCCAACTCTTGCTTTTCCGGTGTGTTGGGGTATCCGGGACTTGCAGTAGTGGGAGAACTGGGTTCTGATATTGCCATGTGGCCTTGGTTTCTGTTGGTAGGGTTCTTGTGCTTGCCTTTTGCCATCTGGTTATCTCTGGTGCTAGTTGGTATTGTTGTCTCTGGCTGGAGGTTGTTCCTCCTGTGGGCCTGTAAGCCTGCATTCTTACTCCTCTGAGCTCAAAAGTAAAAGTACTCCTGGGTGATCACTCTCTCCTGGGGGGCTATGCACAGAAGGCTGTGGCTCCCTGGTGCAAATGGTGGCAGGAAGACTTCTGTCCCTGCTGCTCCACTGATCTTAGGCCCTGTGTGCTCCTAGCTGATCCCCTCCAGAGAGAAGGTGGAGATCTCACCTCTGTGCTCAGAAGTGAAAGCACTGCTGGTTGACCACTCACTCCTGGTGGGCTATGCACAGAAGGTTCACTAATTCCTAATATAAGAATTTAGCACAGACTTAAGTGTCAAAGGAAAAACTAAAACTTCTAGGGGGGAGACTTAATGTGTTTATGGTTTGAAAGAATGAGGAAGTACTTAATTAAGATAACACTACTAGTAAATAACTAATAAATTAGACTATAATCAAATTAATATACCATACATCATGCTTAATATTGATTGACAGGATCTAGAATCACCAAAGAGACAAATGTCTGGGCTTTGGAGAGGACATTTCTTGAGACCTTTGCCATCTTTGTCTCTGACACCTTCCCTCCTGAGGCCATCCTAGAGAAGGGGCTCTTAACTTCATCAGAAGTACCTTTCAGAGGAGAGTTCTCTGGCCAGGAGGTGGGAGGGGAGCTGTAGATACAGCCTCGCTGCACCTGCAGACAGCAGGTGTTTCCTAAGTGATCGGCAGAATGCAGACATTTCTTGACTGGTGACCACTGATTTATCCATCTAGCACTAGAAAAAATTTAAAACAGCTTTTTGAGCCTGCAAGTGCTGCTTGCGTGCCCAAGTGGGTAGTGCTGTCTCAGTCCAGCAAAGGAGGTGCTCTTGTAGGCCTGCACCTTAGGGTTTCCTGAGATAGGACTGCCAAGCAGGCACAGTTTTAGACAATTGCCCTAGGCTAGCATCGGGCAAAAGCCCAGGAAGCCCTCTCACAATGAATGGGACTGGTCTCATTATAAATATCCCAGCCTGGAAGGCAGATGTGGAATTCTAGACACTAGAAGCCAGCTTCCTATCTGGAGCACACACACACACACACACACACACTCCCCTCTGTGAGCTCTCCTTCTCCTGTTTATGGTCTTCCCAAGCAGTAGCTACAGCCCAATGAAAACCGTTCAGCCCTAGTTTTTCTTAAAGATTTATTTATTTATTATATATATATGAGTACACTGTTGCTGTCTTCAGATATCCAGCAGAGAGTATCAGATCCCATTACAGATGATTGTGAGCCACCATGTGGTTGCTGGGAATAGAACTCAGGACCTCTGGAAGAGCAGTCAGTGCTCTTAACCACTGAGCCATCACTCCAGCCCCGGTCAGCCCGTTAACCATTTTATCACCACCAAACTTATCCATCTAATTTCCTCTGCCCCTGACAGGGGGTTAGTTCATACCTTTTAGGTCTCCAGAGACAAGATATTGCCACAAAGACACAAGAGCGATATGGCTAATTTGCTGTTTCTTTCATTATGGAAGTCACTACTCCTTCCAACTAGACAGCACACAAGACGGGCATGAGAGCTGGACAGCCCTTCTACTAGGAAGCATTATCGGCCAATTCCAAGCAATGGCAGAGGTCCCGGCCTTCCTATCCCAGCCTCCCTCACTGGTTCCCACAGTGTTTTCCCATCTCCCTCCTACAGAAAACTCAACGTCCTGTCTCTGATCTAGGTTCATATCTCTCTGGACATCCAGTCCATAGAAACAGCATCCCAAGAGTGGTTATTCTTCTGGCTCCTGATGTTTCAGGTTGTTCAGTGTGTGTGTGTGTGTGTGTGTGTGTGTGTGTGTGTAAGGATCTAATAACAACCAAGCCAAAAGTTAAGACTCCATCTTTAGGAAACCCTCCTCAGAAAGCTGACTCATGACCATGGGTAAGGGAGCAATGGAAGATCTTATAAAACCTTAAGAGAGAAACAATCCTCAGCTACAGTCAGCAGCGAAAGAGCTGGGATCCATTTACCCTTGGGAAAAGAGGCAGGACCTCCCCCATGATGCTCCCTCGAATGTGAGGTGCCCATTCCCAGAGGGCTTTGGGGTTGTCACCAGCTAGGTGTCTGCTTTCATCCAAGCAGACAGGGCAGCTGGCCAGGGGAAGGGGTGGGGTGGGGGCTCCCTAACTTAATCTCTTGTTAGGCCACTTTTCTAGCGAAAAGGTCTGCACTCCTGCTAAGAGTATTACTTTTCTAGAAACATCTTGTCCCTGGGGCCAGGTTAGCGTTGAGGGATGGTTGTGTCTTTTCTCACACCTGCAACTAAGCTCTATTGGTTCTTTTTTTCTAAATCTTGGCCAAGCGTTTTGCAGTCTTGAGAGGGAACTCAAAGACCTGCCCAAGCTTCTGCTTGCTTGTGGCCTGTGGCCGCTGTCTATTCTTCAGGCAGTGACCTCGCTGACATCATTCTGACCCCTCTGTCTATTTGAATCTCCCATTCTTTTGTCTGGGTAAAGGCTTTTGCTCTGAGGTCTAATCCCCTCCCCTCCCCCTCAGCACCCAGCAAAGAGGAAGGGGGCCCATTTGCTGGGTTCTGCACCCCTCACTGACAATCAGAGTGCATACATACTTCTCTAGAGAATTCCTGCCCTGAACTTCAGCCCTGGAACACAAGTGCCTCTGTTCATTCACTGCCCTGGGGCCACTGGGACCAGGACTTTTTGAGAGAGGACTTATGATATAGAATGGAGTAATAAGTCACCCATCCAACAGGCCAGGATTTGGTGTGTGAGTAAGTTAGTTACGCTATTGTTCTGGCCATATGAGTTCCCAGAGACAAAAATAACACCTCTAAGAGAGCTGTGGTTCTATGGTAGCTGCCCATGGCTTAAGGATATGTAGAGGTGACGGGATCCCAAGACTCAGGCCTTATTATCCTCAAGGAGTCCCCAAACCCTGGTGGGTCAGTGCCAGATGCCTCATTTCTGAACTTAAAAAGCACATAATTATGGTATTGTTTGACTGCCAAGAATTCTGGGTTAATCTCAGTTTTATTTTGACTGCTACCTAAAATAGCTTGTCCCTGAGGACAGCAGCAAAAGCCGGGAAGCCCAAACCAGAAAGGCAGGACTGCCTAAGATCCTGGCAACCTTCCATGTGGGGACCATGGAGCTGTCTCCCCACCCCCACAAGCCTCTTCCTAGCTAGCTAGCCACTAGCCCTCAGCAGCCCCCACTCCCAGCTCATGCCCACACCCCACTGCCTTGGATCCAGCCTGAGCCCAGGCAGAGGTGCAGAGATGACCAATTCCCAAAACACACGTATCTCTAGATGCCTTCAGGATAGTCCCTGAGATCGTTTGGAGCTTTGCTCCTGGGACTTGGAGCGGACGGGATAAATGATGCCCACAGGTGAAGTAACTGAGCACCTGTGCCGGTGCCTGCATGCAGCATCCCTGTTAGTCCTGATGCGGCCCATAGTCAGTTCTTGCGACTTGTTCAGAGCTATATAACAAGGAAGAGACAGAAATTTGCCCTTGCTTGTCTCTTGTCCCGGTAGCACATGGATACCTGGCAAATAGTAACTGTAGGCAGAAATCAGAGAGAGGCTCCCATTAGGGTTCATAAGAGGAAGGCTTCCATTCCTAAGGGAGTCGCCAGAAGAGTGGGCTGTGAACGGTGCCTTTTCCTTCTTGCAACATAGACAAGAGACTCTCTTCCATCCTTAGTTCAGTGGGTGGATCTGGAGGTCCACTCTGTGCCTCGGAATCCAGCCTCTGGGCTTCGTAGCTGTAAGATACGAAGAAGAGATCAACGATGCTAGTGAGAACACAGTCCGGCATGGTGTATGGGCTCCTTTACAGAGGCACACTCCCACATGCCAGCGAGGGAGCCCCAGGGATCTCTGGCAGCAGAACCAATGGCTCAGGCATAGAGATATAGGAGGAAAATTAGTGGGGTTGGCTTACAGTTGTGCAGACTGGCAGGCCTTATGGCAGATCGTCTGCAAACTGGAGCCCTGAGGGCACTGGAGCCTGGCTCAGTATGGCTCTGGGTACTTTAGTGTCAGGAAAGCCAATGCTGTAGCTCTCAGCCTAAGGCAAACAAACAAACAAACAAACGAACGAACAAACAAACAACAACAACAACATCAAAAGCCTGAGAACCTGACCTGGGTGAGGGATGCTGGTATAAATCCTAAAGTTTAAAGGCCAGAAATCCTGAAGTTGTGAAGTCCAAGGCAGAAGAAAGGAGTTCATCTGTCATCCCAGAGACAGATAGATATTCAATATTATAAATATTCAAGTATTGCTGTGTTGTTCTCCCCAGGCCTGGCTGTTTGGATGGCTCCTGTCTGCCTTAATCCTACCTAATCCACTCAAACTCATTCTCTTCTGGGAACGCCTTCACAGACACACTATAAAACAAAGTTCAGCAGGTTTCTAGATATTGTTTAAGCTAGTCAAACTGTCATATACTAGTCACACAGGAAAGGAAGAGGCATTTGAATTAAACTTACTTCTTTCCTTCCTTCCTTCTTTCCTTCCTTCCTTCCTTCCTTCCTTCCTTCCTTCCTTCCTTCCTTCCTTCCTTCCTTCCTTTTTTTCTTTCTTTTTTTCTTTCTAGATAGGATCTCTGACTAGTTCTGGCTCCCCTGGAACTCATTCTGTAGATCAGGCTGGCCTTGAACTCACGGAGATTCTCCTGCCTCTGTTCCCCAAGTGATTGGTTTAAAGGCATGCACCACCACACCACACAAGATGTCATTCTTGAACCTTCTCTTCCTGACCCTTCTAAGCAACTGGGCACAGGGCTTTGGGCTGCAGGGCGTGGCGGGAACTGAGTAACTTCCTCTCCCTACCACTGCTGATACCCACTTTGCTGACTTCATAGCCTTCCCTACTTCCTTCCTGCCCCACCTACTATCCAGTAAATCTCTCCAGCAGATGACGCCTCTGGAGAGCTGAGGTGCCCTATCAGCTTCTGCCAATGGCAGCTGAATCGTAGTGCTACCAAGGGCCAGCATTGTCGTAGCTGCAGCACCTGCAGAGTTGGGTCGGCCTTGTGCTAACTGCTCAGCATCTGATATTCCCTCTCCACCTACCCTAGCAGGCCAATGGCAGGACAGGTGGACAGGGAAGGCACAGGACCTGCATCCTTCTCACTGTTTCTCTACCTCTTATTAAGTAAATGGGGGAAAAGGCCAACAAGGCATGTGCATCAGAGTAAAGAAGTTTGTTCTTACATGTATAACTTCTATGTGGGTCATATGTTCACAAAATAGACTGGATGCTGGGATTATAGACACAAACCTATGCCCAGTTTAGCCCCACCTCTTAAAGGCTCTGACACCTTCCCAGAGACTAACAATCCTTTAGCACATGGGTCTCTGGTAGATAGTCTACACTTGCTTATGAACTGACGATGCCATTACCACCTTTCTGAGTGTGCTTTGGATCACTGGAAGGTGAAAGGGCATTTTAGCCTAACAACCAGAAGTGCCATTTTGTGAGCATTTATTTTACAGTTAAGCCAATAGGGCTTGATATACTTTATATCACTTAAACTTTATGATGAGCTTTTAATGCCACAATTTATTCTTTTTTATATATTTGATTTCATAGAGCAATGCATCACTAAGTCCATATTTTCTCCATTTAGTGTACTGCATCCGTTGCTGCATCATAATGCAGTCCATGTCTATACAGCCTGCTGGCGCATTCTCACCTTGGTACATATGGACTTTCTTCTTGGGTACTCAGTGGCTTTTGGGAGAATTTCTGATCACAGAAACTAGCCTATTGTTCCTGGTACAAGTTATTTTTACCAACACAATTGCTGTGATAGGTCTCTGCATCTTCCAGTTGGACTTTAGCATCTGCCTTGGTAAGCTATCAGTTGGCTAGAATCTAATTGGTTTAAGGGAACTCAAAACCAGTCTAGCACCCACATCTGCCTTCTGGGTCTGCTCTATGCCTATGATGAATTCAGCTTCTATGTAAAGCAGACAGGATAAATGCCCTATTACTGGCTTGGTCCTCCATGTGTTCATGCATTTGAATACTTGGGTCCCGGCTGTAGGTACTATCTTGGGATGTCATGAAACCTTAGGGAGGCGGAACATTGCCTCAGGAAGTGAGTCCTGTGAGGGGCAGGCCTGAAAGTATAGTCCAGCTCCACTTCCTGACCTGCCTGTTCTAACTGAGCTGTAAGGAAGTAAGGACTCTCAGCCATATGTCCCCACTACCAGGATGACGCCTGTGGTCACAGCCATGAGCTCCTCCCTCAGCCCTCCCTTACCCATTATGATGAGCTGTACCCTTACAATAAAGCAAAAATAAATCCTTCCTCCATTAAGTCTCTTCTTGTCAGATATTTAGTCACAGCAAGAACAGAAGAGTAGTGAGGAAAGAAACTGGGGGACAAACTGCAGCCGCCCCACCTTAGGAGGGGTATGCTCTGAGGAGTCTCTCAGAGGGAGCATGGACAGTTAAAGCCAAGAGTCTCACAGTGGCCACTGGCCCCTAAGCCACCTTTACTGGCCCTCTCCTCACATGATGCCTGCTGCCATCCCGTTCTCTAGAATCATCTTCCTCAAGAAATCCTGCACCGCTCATGACCAAATCCTTGCCTTAGGATCTGCTTTGAGAGCAAACTATACTAATCCACGCAGGCCCAGTTAGCTCATGTTGGATCTCATAAGCCAAGACCTTGCCTTTGAGTTTATTCTCTTGAGGTCTTTGAGCAAAAGAAATTTATGCTTGCAAAACAAAATTAGTAGCAGAATTGGGACTAATTCCCAGGTCTGCTGGCTTCGGGCCAGAGCTGATAAATCATTGCTGCTGTTCCAACTTTTAGATGTGAGATCTACAGTTGTTTTTTTTTTTTTAATTTCATTTTTTTTTCTTGTAAAAGTAGGAAAGTACAAAAGATCTATTTTGGTAATAATTTCTACAACTGAAGGGATATTCACATGGCCATTGTTTAAACGTGTTTTGTTTTTGTTTTTTAAACAGAGGGTTGGAGGTGTGGTTCGGCGGTAGAGGGCTCGTTTCATGTTAGCAGCCCTGGACTCTATTTCTAGCACACAAAAAATATTGTTTAAGAGGTTTGAAAGGCAGGAGAGCTCGCTTTCGACCTATGAGAAGGTCCCAGCCCTGCTTCTGCCCCTTTAACTTTCACTCAGCCTACACGGGACTTCTCTCAGTGTGCAGCTGCCTACAGGCAGCTACTGGAGGTGGACCTGTCATCCTCCCGCCAGAGAAAGATGCTGACATTCTTGGTCCAGTGGAAGCTCATGGGTGTTGGCAGATGTCACCCTTTGCTACATGTCATCACAAATAGCTCCAAGTTGGCTGAGCGTTACCCGGGGACATAAAAGTCAGTGGCTTGTTCTGACAGAAATCCACAAGGCGCATACTCACGGCCAAGCTTGCAGCTTTTATCCTGATGAGTTGGAGAGCAGAGGTAGCGATTCATCACACCCAGGTCTGTAGATTTCTCCTGAAGAGCCGCCATCTGTCCAGAACGTGAGGACTGAGCGCTGCCAGGTTGCTTGCCTTGGCTCAGCCAAACCATCTGCATCCGTTTACACGGAGTCCTCCATCGTTTGGAGGGTCTGATGGAGGCCAGCTCTGAGCTCAGCGCTCTGGCTCATTCGTGGCAGCTCTGGTGTCCACAAAGCAGGCCGTGAATGCCAGCTATGACAATGTCGGAGCCAAGCATCTCTAGCGAGGATTCCAGCCTCATCCTTGACAAGCTAAGAGACCTTGGGTGGCCTAGAACTTGTCTTAACTTCAAAGGGGCCCTGCCTGTGACTCAAGAGTACATGAAAAATCCAAAGTTTGGGTGGGGGTGGGGCTTCACTTTCCTCTTCCTTCCCAGATGATCGCCATCAGGCCAAGGAAAGGGGATCCTTTTAATTTGCAAAACACAAAACATCTCTAAGAGATAACTACTTCAAAATCTAAAAAGAAGCAAGAATGGAAGTAGACCCACCACAAACCAGTGTCTGCCACATAGTAGGTATTCAACAGTTGTTTCTTGAATGAACACTCTAATAAACTAATGGCACATAGTATGCACTCAACAGTTGTTTCTTGAATGAACACTCTAGTAAACTAATAAATGGATGGATATTTTATATAGTTTTAGACATTGAACCCCGTGAAAGGCACCAAAGAGAAGAATATGCAGAAGTCACTAGAAGAATAAATAGCTTTCATATTTAAAAATAATAATTTCTCAGGCTGGTGAAATGACCAGTGGGGAAAGTTACCTGTCTTGTGGCCTGAGTTCAATCCGCAGGACCCCAGCGTGGAGGAGAGACACAATCCTACAAACTGTCCTCTGCCCTTCACACATGCGCCACGGTGCAGTCATTTCCCTCTTTCTCTTTAGATGAATATGAACCTTCATGGGGGTCTGGGATATGGGTCAGTCACAGAATGTGTGTCTTATGTGTGAGATCTGTGCTCACTTTCCAGCACTGGGGCAGAAGCCCAGCTAATGCTGCACTGCCAGAGACAGACGAAGGACACACTTTGAACTGAATGAAGTCTTAAAACACCTAGAAATGAAACAAAAGAGAGACCGTGACAGGAGTCCATGTCTGGACTGGTACAGTTTGCGAATTTTTAATCTTTTGAGACATTAAAGACTGAAAATATAATCAGCTCTGGGAGGAATTTGATGACTTCATGAAAGCTCGTCTCCGAGTCAGTTGCTTCAGACTTCTCAGGGACTGTGCATGTGTGTGCCTATGTGTGTGTGTGAGTGTGTGTGTGTGTGTGTGTGTGTGTGTGTCTGAGCCCTGAAGGGCTCCCATGTTGGCGCACAGGAGATGGAGACTATGGCGGAAGTCTAGTTTCTGTGGTTTTATGTTTCTCCTGGAATATCTTGTAAGCACCCACCATACACCTGGCTGCTTCCTCTAGAGAAGAAATGTTTATGGAGTCCCTGTTCTGATCCAGACATTGTTCTAGAAGACCAAGAATAAAGCAGTAAATAAGACAACATCCCCACTGTCAAGAAACCCCCAGAAGAAGCATATAAGTGAAGAGATAAATTACATCTATTGAACTAAGCTTCATAAGTATGGCCAGAGTCCTTTATGATTTCAAAATTCTAGTCTCTAAAGGTCTCCATATTAGA
Organism: Apodemus sylvaticus; assembly: GCF_947179515.1. Lineage (NCBI taxonomy): Eukaryota > Metazoa > Chordata > Mammalia > Rodentia > Muridae > Apodemus > Apodemus sylvaticus. Next base: position 40,412,067 of record NC_067475.1, on the reverse strand, counting down.
CATGAGCATCTGAAGAGTAAATAAATAGGTAAGAAGTACATGGGAGCAGGTGATGCTGAGATAAGGGCTCAATGCTATGTTATTTGGGCTATAATAATAAATCTAGAAAGGTTAAACATTTTTTTAAAAGAATCAAATGGGGCAGAGAGACAGCCCAACAGTCAAGAGTGTTTGCTATTCTTTCAGAGGACTGCTTGATTCCCTGTATCCATGTCAGTAGCTTAAAACTACTTATGCTGGGCTGGAGAGATGGCTCAGTGGTTAAGAGCACTGACTGCTCTTATGGAAGTCCTGAGTTCAATCCCCAGCAACCACATGGTGGCTCACAACCATCTGTAATGAGATCTGATGTGCGCGCACGCATGAATACACACACACACACACACACACATACTCACTCTCACGCGTGCACACACATATACATGTCATTCATATAAATAGAAATAATGGGCTTCTGAGCTCTATGGGCATTGGGTATACATGTAGTGCACATACACAAATACAGGCAAAACACTTAGACACATAAAAATAAATAAATCTTTAAAAATTAAATTGGTAAAAAGTTGTATTTCTAATTTTCAGTCCCTCATTACTACCTGTACTTGAGAACTCCCAATGTCTCAGAAAATATAGAGAAGTAAATAGCTATGTGGGTAGATATGTGAATGAATGGTTGGATGAATTTACAAATAAGCAAAAGAATGAATTATTTGTGTAACAGGACACACTTCATCAGTAAAGGTTTTTGAAGAACAGAAATCAAATAGAAATCTTTGAAGGCTTCCTAGAATCAAACTTATTAAGCGATCATTTCTGCTAAAAAGTCCTGGAGGCTGTCTTGAGTTGATAAAAAAAATATAGCTTTTAAGTTTCTAGGATTATGGCTGTGGACTTTTAAAATCTACATGACCAGAAAACTTGAAGTTCAAAGCTCTGTGGACTTCTAAGCTGCAGGGCAAAGGTCATATTGACTACATACTTATTTCAACCACACACACCGATAAAGGAAGTCTTGCTGGAGTGATTTCTTTTATCTTTATGCTGGAATGAACATATTTCATCCTACACATTGCTCAGAAAAGCTGTCTCTGGAGAGTCTCAACATCATTGATAAGGCCTGGCATTCTTGGCACCACACTTATGATTACTGATTGGAAAGCAGGCATTCTGGAAGAATCTTAGACCAGGAATCTGGCCATAAGCTGATACATTTTCCTTATGAGAAGCTTAACCTTCGGTCAATCAGTATTCCTGAGAAATAGGTCTATAGCGTCTTCCTGTTGCTTCTCTCCCATGCACTCCTTCCTATCTCCATCTCCCACTCTCCTTCCAATTACAGACTGCACTGAGACCCCAACTATAAAGTTGTACTTTATAGTCCAGCAGATCAACTTCAAATACAGCTGTTTGAGCTGGAAATGTAGCTCAGTTTGTAGAGGGCTTGCTTAGACTATGCAGAATTCTGGGTTTGAACTCCATCACTGTATAACCTAGGCATGGAGGTGCATTCCTGTAATCCCCAAACTTGGCAGGCTGAGACAAGATGATCAAGAACTTAATGTCATTGCCATCATAAGTCACATAATAAGGTCAAGGCCCAATTGGCTAGGCTGCATTAGATCCTCTCTCTCTGTCTCTCCCCACCCCCTCGTGTGTGTGTGTGTGTGTGTGTGTGTGTATGTGCATAATTATATATATATATGTATATGTATATGTATATGTATATGTATATGTATATGTATATATATGAGTGTAGGTGTGTGTTTATGTATTTGCATTCTAACCTCCTATCAGATGCTCTAAATCCATATGTGTTTAGCAACAACAATCTTGATGGCTATCACAGAGAACATTTGTATCATTATAGAAGGGTCTGTTGAACTGCTTTACCTCTTTAAAAAAAAAGGGAATGCAAGAGATGAAGAAGACAGTAATTTTGAGAAAATACTGATAACATGTAGACCATTCAGATAAAGAGAAGGCACATTCTAGCAGGAAGTTGCCACAGAACACACAATTGAGCCACCAAGGATGAGTTTGGGGAGCAGAACTAGAGTTTAATTTTGGTTCTCCTGCCCACATAGTTTGTGGCCTTGAGTAAGCATGTGGACTATACCCATCTCAATCTTTTCATGGGAGGTAGACTAGTTCCATGTCAGAGGATTGATGTCAGGATGAATCAGAAGTAGTGTAAAGTACTTAGTAACTGCCTGGTATACAAAGGTCAGAATAGCAAGGGGGATGGGAAGAGATGAAACTACTAACAAAGAAAGGGAAGAATCCAGATAGGCGCCTAATAGCCTGGGAAGAGAACATGCTCAGAGGGCCAATGAGCTTGAGCAGTAGGTACTATCATGGCCAAAGGGCAGGTAGGAAGATAGAGGACCAGAGGGCGTCCAGGCACCCGAGCAGAGGAAGCCTCTGGCCAGCATTAGAGAAGGTGTGCCAATGGGTGAGTCACATGGGACCCACCTACCCACTTGTGGCCCCAGGAATCAATTGTGGATTAATGACAGTTTAGGGGCCCTCACACATTTGCCACTTGTCACACTCAAGAGACCAAGAGGGGTATATAACAGATATGGCTTATCTGGGATAAACAAATGGAGCTTAGACTGGGGTTAGAGGGGCCAGATCAAGGTCGAGATGATACAGGACATTCAGGTAAAAGAAAATAATGACTTGTCTATGTTTAACACGCGGCACATGCAGCTGCACATCAGCCCTTCAGCAGCCTTCCGTGGTTATCCACAATTCTTCACAGTGGGTGAAGAAATTTATCTCATCGGGTAAAGGAATTTGCCAGTGATATATGATAGAAATAATATTTTACCTCTTGAAAATCTTCATCTCAAGAGACTTTTTTTTTAACCCTTCCATCTCTTGAAACTCTTGAAGTGCTATAGCTTCCAGGCAAACATGCCCACGTTATCTGGCTGGAGGCAGAAAGACACCAGTGCCTTTCATCCCATTGCTTTGACCAATGGGCAGCCATTGGCCAGAGCAGTGAAGGAAGTGATCATTGGCTGGTCAGTCCCATCTTACCTAAGAGCGATGTCGGATGCTAATCAGCTGAACCTGATCCAGGTAGGGGAAACTCCATGTGCCCACAGATACATGGGATGGATAGCATAGATGGGTGGGGATTTTTTTTTTTTTTTGAGTCACTGAGTTTCCATTGTTATGTTTTTGCAGCAAAAGCTAACAACCACCATGAGTAGCATAAACACTGTTCCCCAAGAACCTTATGGTCTAATGGAGAAGACTAACTTTCATCACAGAACTCCAAAACAATGTAATAAGAAAAAGGACTTTATAATGAACCCAGCCTGAAGATGGCCCCCAAGAGATCTTTGTCTTCTTTTGCACATTGCATGTGAAGTCTACCCTACTTTGTGGGGTTTAGTTTGCGTGGCCAATAGCTTACAATAGAAGGGGGTGTGCTGTTTCTGAGATTAGATTACAAAAATGTCACTTTCCATTGTCAGCAGCAGCAGCAGCAGCATTCTGGGAGAAGCCACATCTGCATCCAATGATGCTCAGGTGAATACTGAGGGCCATGCAGCAAGGATCTGGGACCTTTAGCAACAGGTGGGAATCAACTCCCTCAAGTCTACCACTCTCCATGTGAGGGAGCTTGGAGAGGGATCTCCTTGCTCCAGATAACCTGAAGCCTGGCTGGCAGCATGGATCCAGTCTCGTACAAGACCTTGAGCTGTATCCACTTGAGAAAAATGAGAGAGAACAGAATTCTCCTTTTAAGTGGCTGCGTTTGGTGGTAATTTACTACACAGGAATAGATAACTGACGAGAGATCCTGTATCACACGGGCTGAGGGTGTGGAAGGCGGTGGAGTGCTCCAGAGCCAGAGCAAAGATCCTTAGGAGGAGGGGGCAGGGCCGTGAGAGAACCTCGTGCCAGGGGCTCAGAGCATAAGTAGCACCACATGAGGCTGAAGGGTCAGTGGGGACCAGACCCGATGGGTGTGTCCTTGTACATGTTACTAAGACCTTTGTATTCAGGAGCAAAACCAACAGGTCATTAAGGGTCCAGCACTGAGAGAAGAATCTGAGGATGCTCTGCTTCTCAGGCTAGTGAGAAAGCAGAGAGGAGAGGAGGGACCCGTTCTAGACAGAACTGAACCCTTTGGCCTTAATCGTGAATTGTAATAGGATAGTGGGGGAACCTTTTTAGAAACTAGCTTGGCTGTCTTTATTGAAGATTGTTCTCCTCCCCTTGTGCATATCTGGGTGCCTGGGAGTAGCAACAGGTGGACATCAAAGGAGAGAAAGCAAGGAAAGCATGGGTAAGAGAAAAAGGTCGAGGGGCTGGGGGATCCTCCAGGAAGGAGGAGTCAGCAGAGAGAAAAGCCATGACTCAAGGAAGAAAGAGCAGAGCCAGGGGAGTTGGGGCAGAAGGAATGGGGAGTGAACAAGGAGCTGGTGCACGCAGAAGCCCCGAGAGACCAAAAAACAGTCGCTGAACGTTGGAGACAGAGAGATAAGGGTTTGATAAGGACACTAGAGATCTGGAAGCCTGAGAAGAAGAATCACAGAACGGCCTGTGTTAAGAGTCCAAGGGCACAGAGGCCTGGCAAGCAGCCCCCGACTACAGCAGGCATGCCCTGGGAACCTACCAGCCAAGCCTGCCAGAGAAGCAAGCAGGCCAGTGAGGCAGACCATCCATCCTCAGAAAAACTTCCTCCTGCAGCAAACAGGAACGAATACAGAGACCACAGCCAGACAGCATGCAGTGAGAGACTCAGCCGTAAATGGGATGTCTGCATCAAATCCCTCCTCACAGAACTCAGGAAACCCTGTGGAAAAGGGGGCAGAGAGAGTGTAAGAGCCAGAGGAGGTGGAGGACCCCAAGGAACAAGGCCCTCTAAACTGAGCAGGACTGATGCACACAAGAATTCACAGAGACTGAGGCAGCAGCACGCACAGGAGCTGCGCAGGTCTGTACCATGAGGCGCTAGAGCTTAAAGGAGAAGTAGACACATGTCTCCATCCTTAACCCAGAAGCCATCTCCAACTGTGCGTGAAAACTTAGTTTTCTCCAAAGGAGTCTCACTGCAGAAACAAACGACTTTTAAGAGTAGGCCTCATGTCCTGCAGTAGACGGCCAAAAGACAACAAACTCAACATTATCTTTGAAGGTTCCTTGTCTCATAAAGCTCTATTATCATCTATCTATCTATCTATCTATCTATCTATCTATCTATCTATCTATCTAGATGACATCTATTTATCTACCCTACATGTTTTCCATATATATTGGCTCCTGGCTTTGTATTTTAATGGGATTCCTGAGTGTGAGAATAAGAGTATCTCTGTATCTATATCTCTTTCTTTTGTTTTTGTTTTTGTTTTGTTTTTTCCGAGACAGGGTTTCTCTGTGTAGCCCTGGCTGTTCTGGAACTCACTCTGTAGACCAGGCTGGCCTCGAACTCAGAAATCTGCCTGCCTCTGCCTCCCAAGTGCTAGGATTAAAGGTGTGCACCACCACCGCCCAGCTGGGAAGTAGTTTTTCATTTCCTGAAATGAATTCTGCCAGAATTCCAAAGAAACTGTCTCTAAGGGCCGTGAAGGAATGCACTTGCCAGACAGGGAGGCCAAGCGGGCGAAGAGAACAAGGTTTTCTCCTGAGTCCTATACACAGCCCAGGTTAGAGGTGGATCTTCCCACCTTAAAAGACACGGACTAAAAGTGGATCTTCCCACTTCAAATGGTTCAATTAAGAAAAATCTTTCACGGTGTACCCTGTTAGTTCCAGACGTAGTCAAAAATAGCCGTCACACTTCTTATATCTTATTTTATTATTATCTTTTGATGCCTGCTTGTTTTCTAAAGAGAGGCAGAAAGGGGGTGGGATGGGAGGGGAGATGGGGAGGAGGTGGGAGGAACAGAGCAATATATTTAATCAAAATATATTGCATGGGAAAAAACCCACCCTATTTTCAACAAAAGAAAAAGAAAAGGGTTTATGGAGTGGAGCAGTCACTGCTTTATTTTGGGTAGGTAGTTCTTTATGTTGAGTTTGTTCCTCAGTCAAGATATGTTGTAGGAAATGCTCAAAAGATTAATAAAGTATTATAGCTTTTTTTTGTTTTCTTTTTTAAATGTCTAGGCCTCGGCTGGACCTATTGGGAGCTGGTGACCTAACAGGTGAATCCTGCTGGGAGTTCCCTCTGTCACTGAGGATTGGCTGTTGGGTGGACTGAGACTCTTGGCCACGGTTTCTTTCTCTTTCTTTTTGCCTCTTGGCCATGGGGCGAGTGACTGCCCTGCCTTCCATTTCCACCACAGTATGCTACTATGAGCAGAATACAACATAAAGGTTGAAAATAAGAACTTAAGTGGGGTAAGAGAAGCATCTGATACAGAACTGGCCAGTTTTCATGAGCCATGGGATTGAATGGCCCCTGTGTGTGCTAGGCCTAAAGCTCACAAGGCTGTGGTGAGCTCATAGCCATAGGGAATTTTGTGAACTTTGGGGAGGAAATGGTGAGACTGGTGGTTAGAGTACTGGCAGTGCGTTCGGCTTGGGGAAATCTTAGTAGGGTCTCTGAGGTACTGAGTTTTCCGATTACTCTGGGCTAAGATAAAGCCTCTCCTTACCGGTGTTCCAAATGAGTATCTGCTAGGCTCTCGTTTCCCCCTCTTAGACATATCTGTCAAAGTCTCTGAGGAAGGAAACAGAGAGGGTCAGCAGTAACGCGGCCACAGGACTATAGCTTCCCGGCTCTAGCTGTATGCCAGGGGTAGCAAAATTGTGCCTGCCAGGCATTCCAGATCCGGGGCCTCCAGGAGGTACAAAGGCAGAAGGAAAGGCCTCTTTTTTTAGGAAAGAGCCTGCCCCTTGGCCAGCCTTTCTCGGTTCCTATCTTCCCACTTCCCCATCCTTATCCTACCAGGAATGCACGTGTACTGTTTCCTGCATTCTGTGACACTTAGACTAGCTTTCCTTTTCTATTTAAAAAGTTTCTAAAGTACAACCCTCCAAGCATCTGAAAAGCAAAGGAAACCCAGCATCAAGCAGGCTCACTTTCCCCGATTTGACCATAGAAAGATTATTTATATGTAACTCCCTTTCTCAAAACTACATTACTTATTTAAAGTAGCTATGTGAGTTAATTACACAAAGGCTCATCAAGGGAAAAGATTTTACTGTGATGTCATGGAAGTGAAGTCCTGGACATGGAGGAGAGTCAAGTTATCAGGTAGATTTTCTCTCATCTACCATCCCATAAATCATAAACAGAAAAAGTTAAGGCAACATGATAGGATTTCCACGGACTACTCTTCCCTTTTCTCTAGCACAGAAAATGATCCCCTTCTTCTGTCTTCCCATTCTAAAAAGAAACAGAGGGGAGGGTTGACTACCGAGCCATTAATCCTAAATTAATGCCACTAGTTTAAGACAACCACCCCTAGGATGTTTTCATCTATTTCCTGTTACTACCTCTGAATACCTTAAGGCTAAGAAAATTATAAAGAGTACAGACTTACTGCTCTCACAGCTCTGAACGTGGGCAGCACAAGTGCCCCATCTTCTTGCTATGTCATGATAGGGCAGGAGCCGTCACATGGTAAGAGAGCACATGGTAAGCTAGCTCAGGTCTCTCTTCCTCTTCTTATAAAGTCACGGAAGCCTGGTCCCTCATGAATGCATCTATTCCTAATTACTCCCAAGTATTCTTTATTCATATACCATTAACAAATCAATGAGAGGCTCAACTTCCCAGCCCAGTGTTTGGGTAGACTCTCACTCAAACCATAAAAAGAGTTTAGAATTTAGCATTTGCTCAAAACCACTTCCCAGTCTGACTGACTCCTTGGTCCCCCAACTGTCCTGGTGGGTCTGCTTTGAACAGACCACAGTCTGGGAAGGACCGGAGGAAGAGAAAGGCAATGTGACACGAAGCAGTGTGGGCTCTTGAACACTGGCGGTCACATGAGGTAGATAATCCCCACTTCACAGGCCTGGTGTTACCACTAGTGCCACGTGTCACCAAGCCTTCTCTTTTGGCATCTGTAGTCCCCCTGTTCTTTTCTCTGCCACATGAGCTACATGCTTGTGAAGAGAAATAGCTCTGATGTCATCACAGCCCCCACCCCACCCCACCCCCATTTCCATTCAGAAGAAATACCTTCTTAAAAGAAACCCTCCATTCTCCTGATGGAAAACTTTCTATCCCTACCTTTGCAAGCCCGAGGCTTAGAAGCAGGTCCTGATAGGCATCAATAGAAGTGTCTGGATGCTGTCACCACCATCACCTCTCACAGAGAAATAGAACAGCCACCTACCTCCTGCCTGAGCCTTGGGCTGTCCCCTGTAGAGCAAAGGCCACCCCAGACACCATTATTCTTTGGGAAGAAAAGAATCGACTCCACCCAATTCAGGTGTCTGAGAGATTATCGTGATGGCTTTTTAAATACAGTTACCTATGCAGTTTGAGACTACAATAGACTGTACGGGGTAGGGCCCCATGCCCCTGACACTTGAAAGCAAGAAATGAAACCAGTTTCTGTCATTTAACTTTCTTCCAAATTTTCTAGCATTTAATTTTCTTCCAAAGCGCCTCACGTCTATTGGGTGTAATGGGGTGCCAGGGAGAGAGAATTATGAGCTAAACATGCAGAGAAGAGAAAGATTATATGTCTCTCAAAGGACCCACTATGGTTCAAATGACAGGAAAGGGGGACATAAAATGACAAGCATCAGAGGAAGCAAGGGAGGCAAAGCCAAGTGAGGATGTTGGCAAGGAGTTAAATGTCTTCCGGATCCACCCTAACGCTTGTTCTCTGGTTGACACAGGCTTCCATGTAACACTAGTTACATCTATCTGAAGCCCTGATACTGGGTGCGTGGGTTTTACTTATTTGCAAGTTGGTTCCAGATGTAGTGTACTAGCACCGCTGGCGTCCAGTGGTTGGGGTTTTAGTATTTGTTGCTATTTTGTTTCCAACCCAATTCCCTGGTAAAAGAAAGCTCAATTTAATCAGTTAACAAAACAAGCTATAAGCCTAGATTGGGCAGATCTCCCACTACACTACTCTATTTCCATCTATATTATCCCATATAACTTGCAGTTTCTCCAGGCCAGGAGCTTCTCCCTCTGCAGCCTCTCTGTTGATCCTCCCTCCTCTCCCTCCTGCTTTCCCCCGTGGCTCCTCCCCTAAACTCTCAGCTCCTCCCACTTCCTCCTGCCCAATCATTGGCTCAAGCCTTTATTTGAAAAGTTAAGGTGGGGGAGAAGGTTCACAAAGCAACTCTCATCAGCAGCCCTTCTGAGGAGTGGAATTAGCATCAAAATACAAGCCCAGGGCTCTCCACAACACGTACTCCTTCCAGATTCTGGGTCCCCGGAGCTGGGAGCTGGGTCGGTCTGGCAAGGGTGAGAAGAGACTTGCTAAAGCTGGTGGTTCAGGGGCAGCTCTTGCCTTACCTTTCCCGTTGACATTCTCTGCAAATGAGCATGGGGATGTGATGCTTATCTCCTTCCTTTATTTCACTAGCCCCCAGGCTTGCATTTCCTTCTTGAAACCTCTGAGTCAGTGGCCAGAGGAATGCTACTCCACCCTGTCCAGTCCAGCCTGCACTCAGAACTCTTGCGACTCCCTCTTCACGCACCACCGCACCACCCGTGCTCAGTCCGTTGCTCTTACACAGTGGGCAAGTGATTTGGTGCTGTGTTGATTTGGTGCTTGTGGGTCAGCTGTTGTTTAGGTAAGATTCACGTCTGACTCTGTAGGTACAGTTGGCCTTTGACTAGTCCACAGAACAGGTGGTGCGATATAACCCATTCACGAGAGCATTTAATACTATTGTTTTTTTTCTTTTTGATGGTAGTATTTAATTTCCCTAAACCATGTGATGTTGATCATGGCTTAGCCTCATAGGCGCCCTCAATGTTCCAGGACCCTGGGGGATCCTGTTGATAGGATTTTAAGCATGATCATTTCATCTGGATTCTGCACATCCACTGTATTTGAAACACTTTCTGAATAACTTTTGTCATTTTCTTTAAATTACTTATGTAATATATACAGACTACAAGGGATCTGGAAAACAGAAATATCATTTTGGTATATGTTGGTAATTTCAGTATATAATAAAAGTACATACTTTAATATTTCATTTCAATGGGTTTCTTTCTTTCTTTAAAGATTCACCGGGTCTCTGTGTGCACATGGATATGTGTGCACATGGATATGTGTGCAAGTGCTCATGAAAGCAGAGGAGATTGAGTCCCTTGGAGCTGAAGTTCGAGACATCTATGAGCTGCCTGATGCAGGGCTCTGGTCCTCTATTAGAAAAGTTAGCATTAAGTGTGGAGCTCTCTTTCCTGATCTAGATACATTTCCCTTTTTAATGATATATACTGTGCCATTTTAAAAAACCACTTTCACTTATAATAGATCATGATGTATATCCAAGCTACTATGGAGATTTTTAATGACTACATAGAGTTTATATAACCAATTCTCCACTATTGGAGTTTATATGTCAAATATTATTTTTACATTTTATATATGTATATATATATATACATATATATATACTTTCTATGTGCAGGCACCTATAGATATCAACTCATTTAGCCCTCACCATAACCTAGCATGTAAATCCTACTACCATTTTGCAAACGAGGACGTGGCCACAGACAGGTTAGGTAGCTCGTCCCCAGTCATTCCTAACACTGTAAGTAAGGGGATCCCGATTCAAACCATGCAGTGTGGCTCCACATCTGTGCTGTAAACATACTCCAAGCCACTCTCTACCGTGTCAGAAAGTAAAGGCTCCCTCCCTGGGATTGCTCACTCTGCACCAGACTTCCCTGGAACTTAAGAGAATGGTTATGAGTCATCATTAGAGTACATCCATCAGCTTTTGAGACCACAGGCAAAGAAGCAGCTGGGCCGGATGGGGGTTGGGAAGGTCAGCCCAAGTAAGACCAAGACTCAAGGAAGCCAAGCAGTTTGACCCCGGGGTAGCTAACTCACCACTAGGCAGAACCAGAAAGAGCACAGCTTTCCCCTGACTGATGTTAACTTCTTGACATACCAAAGTTGTTTTTTTGTTTTGTTTTGCTTTTGTTTTTTGTTTTTTTGTTTTTTATTTTACATTTTGCATAGGAGCTGCTGCTTCTGACCCAGCCAGCTGGCTGGAGGCCAGAGACAGATAGGAAGTGTGCTGGCTGGCAGCTGCTTTGCTGAGCCAGCAGGCATTGGACTGGGCCTGTGTCTATGCTCATCCAGCCTCTGGGTGACTTCTGGCACGGCCTCTGGAGCTTACGAAAACCTTCTGTCTAACCTGTGGGAGACCTTGGGGGTACAGGGATCCTTACTCATGCTGTCCTTGAGACTGGGTTAGGAATACGACTAGCTCCATTCCTTGTCTCTCTTTTCAGTCCTGATTATATGTCATTGTTGACCGTGATAATAATTGTTTGACTTCATTAATTTTACCTTAACTTCTTTAATTCCCATGACAGTGCTAAGAAATAGAATATCCCTTATCAACGATTAATCTCATTTTAGTAATAAAGAAAGGCCACCCCAGAGAGACTAAATATCCTGATATAAATAGGGAAAGGTAGCCAGGTATGGTGATACACATTTTAATATGAGCATTCAGAAGGCCAAAGCAGAAAGATTACAGAGGGTTAAGGTTAATTTGGGCCTACATAGTGAGATCCTATCTCAAAAAAAAAAACACCAACCAACCAATCAAGCAATAGAAGAAAGGGTATCGGTATAGACAGGATTGCAGAGTTGTAACCTTGATGCACACCTGTACTAGAAGCAGGCCACCACAGAAGTAACTATGGCTACAAGGGAAATAATGATTGAACTGCCTGTCCATCACTAGTAGAAGAGAATTGAAGAGACACTTAGAATTGATCAGGGAAAGTTGTTGAGACAGGGGTCTCATGTAACTCAGACTAGATTTGGATTCTATCTACCTAAAGGCCTGCTTTAAACTCCTAATCCTCCTCCTAACTTCCAAGTGCTGGGGTAACAGGTTTGTGCCACTAAATTGAAGGAGAAGTTGTGTTTTATTTAAGCAACCTAGGCAATCATGTGGAGATTAGGAGTGGAGTGATATAAAGTAACACTCCAGTTTCCTTCTCAGGAGGTTTGTCAGTTTCATTACCTCATTTCTTCTTTTACAAGGGAACCTGGAGCACTCAGACCTGCATGCAAAGTGAGGGTTGTGTTGTAGGATGAGTTGTTCTGGGGAGACGTGATCATCGCTGTAGCTTCAGTACTGGGCCCACTAGATGCTCAAGAATAAGATGAGTTAGTTCCGTGTGCAGCTCTGGAGGCGCCTTCCATACTGAAACCTACTCCTCAGGTTCTCAACCAAGTCAACCCTTTTCTCACAGAGACTGAAACACAGAGTAGAGCCAGAACCAACCCAACTCCGACTTCTTTTTGTTTGTTTGTTTGTTTTTGTTTGTTTTTTTTTTGTTGCTGTTGTTTTTTCGAGACAGGATTTCTCTGTATAGCCCTGGCTGTCCTGGAACTCACTCTGTAGACCAGGCTGGCCTCAAACTCAGATATCACCTGCCTCTGCCTCCCAGAATGCTGGGATTACAGGCGTGCGCCACCACCACCCGGCCCAACTCAGACTTCTAAGCAGGAAGACACGTGGCTTGATCTGATGATGGCTGTTTAAAAACCATAAGAAGGTGCTTGAAATCCGAACAAGGTAAAACTGGGTTGAAATGCTCTCTTACAGTGATTGGGAAGCTGGACTGCACACATTGCATTTAGAGCAACCAACTCTTGGGGTGTGTATGTGTGCTTTTGTTAAAGACATAAATTGTTTATTTTTCTGTAGTTCTTGAAGTAAATGCTGAAAAAAAAGTTTAATGCCTGGCCTATAAATCCAAGGCCATTCTGGGATGCTGAGTGAGACCCTTTCATTAAACAAAGCAATAAACCAAAAGTCAAAAGAAAAACAAACTGAAGAGTTGCTAGCTAAAGCCAAGGTAGGTATGGTCCGAGATAAAGAGGTCGTCCCTGGCATGGTTCTCTGCAGTCTATTCTTCCCATTGTGAACAGATGCATTAAAAACTTGCAGTGATCCCCATATCCCACCCGTGGCCACACCCCCAGATGGACTCTAGTCTGCTCCCTCACTGGCTGTGTAACATAGGCAGTGTGTATCCTCTGGACCAGATTGCCCTCATCCATTTGATAATGGTACCCACCTTACTGATCCTGCTGTCACAGAGTGAGCACTTAGTAACTGTCACCTGTACTTATAACCCCTAGTACATTACACTTCAACCATGCTAATCTTTCTGCTCCCCAACTTTCACATACTTATGCCTACATTTCTCGGTGCAGTGTCTGGGTGTGCAAACCTTCTAGCACTCCCCCTTCTCTTAGTGTTCTATTTGCAGTGAAGAGGCACCATGACCACGACAACTCTTAGAAAGGAAAGCATCTAAGAGGGCTGGCTTACAGTTTCTGCATCAGCTTCTGCTTCCTGACCTGCTTGAGTTCTAGTCCTGACTTCCTTTTGTGATGAACAGCAATGCAGAACTGTGAGCTGAATAAACCCTTTCCTCCCCAACTTGCTTCTTGGTCATGATGTTTGTGCAGGAATAGAAACCCTGACTAAGACAAATTGGTACTGGGAGTAGGGTATTCCTGTGACAACCTGACCATGTTTTGGGGAGGACTGTGGAAGGACTTTGGAACTTTGGGCTAGATGATCCATTCAGTATTAAGAGCTCTGTGGAATGTTCTGTAGGAGCTTGGAAGATAATGTTGAGAACATTGCAGAAGATGGAGGCCTGACTTGTGAAATTTCAGAGGGAAGATTACAAACTTATCAGGGCCATGTTTCGATTGTGAAGATTCTGTGGCTTTGGTTAGCTGGGGCTGAAGAATCAGCTGTGATTAACAAGATACAAGAACCACTAAATCGAATCTTTGTGTTACTGGGACTATTGATGCTGGTTAGCTGGAGCTAAAAAATTAGCGGTGATTAAGAAGAAACCAGCATCACTGAGGTGAAATCTTCTGGGAAGTGTTTTCTGAGAGCACAGAGACTGTGTTCCAGAGATAGCCACAGTTGTATTTTGTGCTGTGGCTGGACTTGGTACTGTGTAAGAATAACCCAGGTGGTACTGGTTTTGAAGGCATGAAGGGGTCATGAAGAACAGCTGAGGCTCTTGGCATAGTGAGAGGCCACGGAAGGCCATTGGTGAAGGTGCAGCCTCAGTTGCAACTGATGGCCCAGGACTTGAAGGGGTCATGCATAGTAGCAGAGGCTTGTCACCATGAAGAGAGCCTATGAGAGGCTATTGGTGAAGCCTAATTACAGTGGAAGATAGCAGTATTTTGAAGATGCCAGTACCATGAGATGACCACCAAGAACAGCAGCAGCAGTGGAGTACAGGCAGCTGGAGCCTAGAAGACAAGCTGTGTGCTACAAAGGGCAGAGCTGGAGAAGTGACCCAAGCCCTTGGAGGAGCCCGGAAGATCATGAGTTGAATCCCAGACATTGAACCATTGGAGTTTGAGTTTTGCTTTTGGTTGTGACTGTGCCCTGTTAGGTTTTCCTCTTGAAGGAAGAAGGTATTTTAGTGGAGCCCACAGTTAAGAGACTTTGAATTTTTAAAAGACTTTGAATTTTAAAGATATTGGACATTTTAAAGGGATTGAACTTTTAATATGTGAAGACTGTGGGACTTTTAAAGAAATTTAGATCTTGGGGATGAATAAGAAAGTAAGGGTTGAGGCTTAATAGTGATGTGTTTGTGTGTCGAGTTGACAAGGGGTCAATTGTACTGGCTGGTTTTGTGTGTCAACTTGACACAGGTTGGAGTTATCACAGAGAAAGGAGCTTCAGTTGGGGAAATGCCTCCATGAGATCCAGCTGTGGGACATTTTCTCAATTAGTGATCAAGGGGGGAGGGCCCTTGTGGGTGGTGCCATCTCTGGGCTGGTAATCTTGGGTTCTATAAGAGAGCAGGCTGAGCAAGCCAAGGAAAGTAAGCCAGTAAGAAACATCCCTCCATGGCTTCTGCATCAGCTCCTGCTTCCTGACCTGCTTGAGTTCCAGTCCTGACTTCCTTTAGTGATGAACTGCAACTCGGAAGTGTAAGTTGAATAAACCCTTTCCTCCCCAACTTGCTTCTTGGTCATGATGTTTGTGCAGGAATAGAAACCCTGACTAAGACAGGGAGACACTGGGACTAGTTTGGGTTTTTGACACTCCCAATGACACACTTCCTTCAAAAGGGCCACGCCTCTCAATCCTTCTCAAGTAGTGCCATTCCCAGATGGCCGCTAGCACTGGGCATTCAGCTAAGGTGAGCCCAAGAGAGGCATGCTTGCTTTATGTCATTTAGTAGTTCAGACTTAGACTTAATTCTTTAAACATTTTTATTGATTCTTTGTGCGTATCACATCATGCACCCCAGTCCCGATCATCTCCCCATCCCTTCATATTCACCCTTCACCTTTGCAATGCCCCCTCAAATAAAACACACACACCAAAACAAATGAAAAGACCAACCAAAAACAAAGCCTAGAAAACATGTCATCATGGAAGCTGGAGTGTGTCACAGTGTGTCCCACAGCAGAACCCTCTGTTCACACATCTTCACTTGCAGATGTTCATTGCCGAGTCATTGGTCTGGTTCGAGATCTCTGGCTTCTGTGACACCATCAATATTGGATCCTTATCAGGACTCCTCTTCGTTATCCTGCTGTCCTGTGTCATGGAGATCCTGTAGCTTTGGAACAGCAAGAGTAGTCCTTTCACGTGTCCCAACCATTTATAAATTATATAGATTTGAGGTGTGTCAGTTCAGAGCCCTGGGTGTGGGCCTGGGTGGTACCTGAGCTACTCGGCTGCTGGCTCTCTCTTATCCCCACTATCAGGGTGAACTCTCCAGTGTCGCTCCCGTTAGGACACCCAATGGATCAGCTCTCCTGCTTTCATACCCTTGGACTGACTCGGCCATACCCGTGCCTCCAGAGCCAGCTCCACCGTGCTGTCCAGTCAAGGCTCGGGCTCACTCTCCCAAGTGCTACAGCCTGTGTGGGGCTGGGCCAGCTCTCCTGTTCTTCCACCCTCGGGGCTGGCTCACCAGGGCTGGCTTCCTCATTAGGGCCAGCTCCACTGTGTTGGCCAGGTGAGGTGCAGGGCCCACTCTCCCTAGTGCTACAGCCATTGGTGAGGGAGAGCGGCAGGGCTAGCTCTCTCACTCTCATGTCCCCGGGGCCAGCTCTCCTGAGTGCTACTGGTGGTGATAGATGGAGCCAGCTCTCCAGAGCACTGCATAAGGCAGAGCCAGTCATGCCTAACCCCTAGACATCCACGTGGTCTTCAGTAGCTGCCATGACCAGAGACATCCCCATGGTCTCTAGTAGTAATATGAGCTATGGACATCGACACCAACCCCTGACGCTGTGTAGCCATGGACTCAGACTCAGGCATGGTTCCTGGGTCTGGGACCTCACCATGGCCCCGTGTAACAGGGCTGGCCACTCATGGGCTGCTCCTCTCCACCCTCGAGTCTCCAGTTCCATCTTTCTTCATAATGCTCAAGCTGATCCACTTCTCTTTCTCCCCCCATCTGTCCACCACATACTCACACATTGTGGTGGCTCCCACTGCAGGCTGACCAAGCACAGGGAGGCCCCTGGGTGATCTCCTCCATCTGTGCTGTGTAGCACGGCAGCATGCAGGTGTCTAAGGCTCTCCTGTGCCTTGCGGTCTGCAGGTCTCTGTCTCACTTCCTCCTCCAGCTCTGTGCTGCCTTTGATTTGATTTTTATGAGTCCTGGGTATGAGACAGCTTTGGCCACCAAGCCAGGCATCAAGCTAGCATGAGCAAAGGACTGCCGTCTGCTCTGTCCCCGACTGACAGAAGAACATCGCCTACAAGGTGGCTCTCTGCCCACTGTCAGGGGTGTCAGACTTAAACTTAAGTGAGCGCCTGTGGCTGTCTGATGGACAGCAGAGCACCATTCCAGCCACCACTGGACTTTCTAGACCTCATAACACCAACTCCTCTCTGAGCCCATTGTTTGTTGATGCACTCTGTCCACCCTAGCTGAGGTGAAGCCAAAAGAAGTGTGTGTGTGTGTGTGTGTGTGTGTGTTGGCAGGAGTCAGGTCTTACCCTTACTGCTCACGGCTGTGTCTCCTGGGACTGGAATAGTGTCTGGGTCTTTGTCAATAAACAAATGAATGCACCTGTTGAAGCACTTTAGAAAATCAAAGTACATCTTAAGATGTTTTCATCTTACATATTTATAGTTAGAGAGCCCACAGAGGAGTTTTGCTTTGTATAATTGGCTGGGTTTGTGTGTCAACTTGACACAAGCTGGAGTTAGCACAGAGAAAGGAGCCTCCATTGAGGAAATGCCGCCATGAGATCCAGCTGTGGGGCATTTTCTCAATTAGTGATCAAGGGGAGAGTGCTCCTTGTGGGTGGTGCCATCCCTGGGCTGGTAGTCCTGGGTTCTATAAGAGAGCAAGCTGAGCATGCAGGGGAAGCAAGCCAGTAAGAAACATCCCTTATGGCCTCTGCATCAGCTCCTGCTTCCTGACCTGCTTGAGTTCCTGTCCTGACTTCCTTTGGTGATGAACAGCAACGTGGAAATGTAAACTAAACAAACCCTTTCTACCCAACTTGCTTCTTGGTCATGATGTTTTGTACTAGACAACAATAATCTCTCTCTCTCTCTCTCTCTCTCTCTCTCTCACACACACACACACACACACACACACACACACACACACACACAAGCCAGTCATTTGAGAGTATTTGAAATTCTTGTGAGGTGAGATGTCCCAGCCGTAGAGGTGCTTGTTACCAAGTCTGACTGAAAACCTAATTTTAATCTCTGGGACTCACATAGTAGAAGAAGAGAACTGACCTCCACCCCTTTGGGGAATCGAACAAGTCTTTTACCAGGACCGCAGATCAGATATTTTCATTACAATTCATAGCAAAATTACGGTTATGAAGTAGCAACAAAATAATTTTCCACTTGGGGAGGTCACCACCCCATGAGGAACTGTATTAAAGGGTCACAGTGTTAGGAAGGGTGAGACGCTCTGGACTGGAGCAAGTTACCCTCTGACCTCCACACATGCGCTGTGCCACCTGAGCGTCTCATTCCTATACACGAGTTATATGGAAACTTTGTATTTCCCTGCTTATGAATGCATTTTGTTTTTTACTTCTCCTAATAAGACTCCACATTTTGCAAACAGCTCGTCCTACCTACCTCCTTTCTACATCTTAAAGGCCTGGCCACAGTTCTATTTCTAGGTAACTCTAGGCAGCCCATCTTCTGATTGAGGCAAAACACACCTAAGAGCTCAGACCACAAAGAGCAGCTGCCTTCACTGGTCTCAGCCCATTTATCTGCTGCCCAGAGAATTCAGCAATGGGTGTGGCCAGCGTCAGGTTCAAGGCCTCTGAAGTGCGTGGGCAGCCATCCCTGTGACTACCACAGTGACATGATTATTCCTAACGGAGTATTGTGGAAACTAAGAAACAAGGCGGCTCTCCTTCCTGTGGAACAGCGAAGCGGAGTTCCTAAGGAAGACAAGGCTGGCGCACCATGGAGGGCTGGGACCTGCTGATCCCAGGCCACAGGGGATGAATGGGTTTTAGAGGGGGCTTGGTATGATCTGACCCTCTGTCTTTATGACATGTTTTGGGTTTGGGTCTGCTGAGAGTAGTCAGTGACCAAAGCAGCCCCACCAGGCAGGATCTCTCTCTCTCTCTCTCTCTCTCTCTCTCTCTCTCTCTCTCTCTCTCTCTCCACAGAATCCGTGCAGAATGCAGCAACACCAGAGCAGGGCTTGCTGGCCATCAGAGCTATCTGCACTGCTCTACTGTAGATGTTGTGTTTGCAAACCCAAATCGTGTTGCTGTGCCCAGCTGTTCTGGGCCTAAGCTGATAGGTCATTGGTGCAGACCTGTTGAGATTCTTTGTAAGACTCCTTCATGGTCAATGTGCTTGACTTTCTTGTCAACATTCCACTTCCTGTGTACCTGCCTCACCTCTATTCACAGGCTTTCCCCACAACATCAAACCAGAGACTGGGATCCTGGAAATGTTGAAGTAGTGGAGGGTCTTGGCTTCAGAAATTGGTCTATTGCCATGGTGAGGTTGTCTGAGAAGAGGGAAGTGTGTGAGGATGTGTAGCCCTTCTAGGTGTGTCCAACCTGCAGCCCAGAGGCCACAGGCAGCCAAAGATAGCTAAGATGTGACCCAGTATAAAACTTAACCTTATATAAATCACGAGCTTTTTCTTTGGTAACACAGTTATAGTGGGTTTGGATGTAAACTTTGTAGATGACAATGTCATGCTGTGAGTGAACACCCTTGCTGGATTTCTCTCCTTGGGGGCCAGTGGCATGGTCCTTGCCTAATCTAGAAAGGTTATATCTCTTTCCTGAAGGATTTATCAGGACCATTGTGCCCACTCTGATTCTGTCTACAGACAAGAGCACGATATAAGTTCTTCAGCCGCTGGTACCCAGGCCACGTTCTACAGCCTTCGTCCAGATTCTACCCTGTCCCTCAGGTACTTTTAAAGAAAAACCTGAAGATGGGGATCTCTAGGGTGCCTGGCTTCTCAGAGCCACAGGAAATGCCTCCTATGTCTCAGGCACCTGTTGTCTCCCTGGTGAGTCA
Organism: Apodemus sylvaticus; assembly: GCF_947179515.1. NCBI lineage: Eukaryota > Metazoa > Chordata > Mammalia > Rodentia > Muridae > Apodemus > Apodemus sylvaticus. Next base: position 40,392,372 of record NC_067475.1, on the reverse strand, counting down.
CCCGGGGCAAGCCTGTCTGACAAGGACTGTAGGTGCCATGGCCAAAGACAAAATCCTGTTTGCCCATCAGCCCTGGAGCCTGGGCCTGAAACTACTTAAAGTGAACAGAGACTCCCTCCGTGACCCTGTCACCCATTTCTCTGGCACATTCTGCTCACCACTACAGTCTGGTTTTACACCCTGTGGCTTTTGTACTTATTCTAGTTTTTGCAGACACTTCCTAGTTTGCCCATGTCTTCTTCGAAGCAATAATCTGACTTTGTGAATGCATGACTTGAGGAAGGAGTCTCTGGGGCTTCCCTCACTGCCCAGTAGACTGACATGGGAAGGGATATTCCGCATAACCTCTTCTGGTAAAATGAGCCCTGACTTCAATAGCAATGAAGAAGACTTGAGCCATGGAGCACTGGTCACTAAGGCCTCTCCTGCCATTCCTGGAGAGGCTTTCGGGTTGAGAGGACACTGGGTCCCCCTGAGGGAAGTTCGATAAGGGATCCCGGATGGCAGACCCACTGGGCTCTTTTAAGGCAAGTAGACCATCTCAGGCTGACTGTGTGTCCCCATGCCCCGTGCTTACCTGCCATCATTGTGTCCTATCCCTAAGGGCTGATCTAAGAACTGAGCCCTGATAATATGCCATTTCACAGTAGGGAAACTGAGGCGCAGAGAACGTGAAAGGATTTGGCTAAGACCACTCTGGCTGAAGCAGCAGAAGCAGCCCTCACAACTCTGGTGGGGCGGCCCCGAGGCTGTGCTTTATGAGCATGCTGTCACTTTTCCCTGGCCGTTGTCCTCCAAAGGCTCCCCTCCTGGCCACCCTGCATTGGGAGCTAGAGGACGCCACAGACACCTCAGGGCACTCCCCCAATGTCTTCTGTGTGTACCTGAGAGTAATCCATTTCCCTCCTCCACAGTCACGAGGCTCAGCTCACTCCCCTGATGTAATGTTTCTTCCTGTGGATTCGGAGAGATGGTTCCTGACTGGATCCATTTGTTCAGCACAGGAGAATCCTGTTGGGGGAAAGATTATCAAAATATTTGCCATCTTCACAGGGAATGTTTGCAGTTGCTGCTGGAGCCCTGCTGGATGTGTGAGGCGCTGTCGTTCCTCCTGGCTTCTGTCTGCATCCGCCTGCTGGGGTTGGGGGGAGTGAAGACTATATTTAACCCATAGGTGGAAGCTATATTTAGCCTCTGAGCCCATTAGGGATGCTCAAGTGCAGTGCAGGTGTCTGCCACTGGCACATCCAGGTGAATGTGCACTTAGGAATTGTCTACTTCGAAGAGTTAGGTGAGAGCAAACTCTGAGTGTGCTAATTAGCATCTTGCTGGAGTCTTAGGTTCTCTGAGACCCCAGATGCAGAAAAGACATTTCTACTGGCTCTGACCTTGGCCTGAGATTGTATCCTAGCCTGTAAAATGGACAGGGGGCGGCAGAAGAGATGACCCTCGAATGTCCCTTAATTCTAGCTAATTCCCTTAATGGCAGGGAAGTATCTAGAAACCGGGTTGTCCAAATTTCTTCCCTTCCCAAGGGATGAAAAACCCCTTATGAGTTTCACTTTCCTTCTATGTGTTTGTGAATAGGTACGCATGTGTATGTTGTGTGTGTTCATGTGTCTCTGTATGTGTAGTGTGTATTTGTGTGTAGTATGTGCCTGTGCGTATGTGTCTGAGTCTATGTGTGTCTGTATGTTTGTGTGTACTGTGTGTGTAGTTTGTATATGTGTAGTGTGTCTGTGTTTATGCATGTGTGTATGCCTATGAGTATAGTTTCTGTATGTATATTTGCCTGTGTGTATGTGTCTGTGTGTAGTGTGTCTGTATGTATGTAGTATCTGTATATGTAGTATGTCTGTGTGTGTATGTCTGTGTCTATGTGTGTGTATTTATGTGTGCATGTGGTATGTATGTAGTTTGTGTATTTGTCTGTGTTTATGTGTGTATGTATGTGTAATTTGTGTATGTATATTTGCCTGTGTGTATATGTGTCTGTGTATAGTGTGTCTGTGTGTGTATGTCTGTATCTATGTGTATGTACGTATGTGTGTATGTAGTATATGTGTAGTTTGTGAGTATATGTATGTGTGTATGTGGTGTGTTTGTAGTTTGTGTGTGTATTTGTCTGTGTCTATGTGTATATGTATGTGTGTGTAGTGTGTATGTAGTTTGTATATGTATTTGTGTGTTTATGTGTCTGTGTATGCATGTAGTGTGTCTGTGTATGTGTCTATGTGTATAGTGTCTGTGTGTAAAGTGTGTCTGTGTGTGTGTAAGTGTAGTGTGGTGTGGTGTGTAATGTCTCTGAGGTAGTGCTTGACTATGATTCAACAGCACTCAGTGAACATGGGCTGTAATCTTGCCCCTTCCCACTCTCACATTTTATGGCCTACAGTGTAGATCTTGGCTGTCGATCTCACAGGGATGATGCTTTGTTTGAACAATGGACTGAGAAATTGGCTGGAGGAAAAGAAGATTCTTCCGGGGATTAAAAAGGGGAGAGGAGGGCTAGGAATCACTGAGGCCCATAAGTCGTCTATTCGAGAGCATCTTCTGCCGGCCCTTCTGAGCCTCCCACGTCACATCCTTAGTGCAGTAACATCACCTGCATGGAAGGCCCCGAGGAAAAGGGAGAGGCAGGGAGTCTAATTTTCTACCGAGCCTATCTTCCCTGAAGATGGCCTGAAATGATCTTCAGGGTGGGGAGAGATAGCAGGAAGAGTGGCTTCAGTTACTCAGGGGGACTCCACAGATGTTTTCTGCTCCTTTAAACTATGGTGTGTTTCTTTCTTCCAGAGAAGGTGTTTTGCATGTGACACAGTATGACTGAAAAACAAACAAATCAGCCAGAAACCATGTCCGAGCGCGTCAACTTGGGATTTCAGATAGAAATTCCCTACGGCTCAAACTGGTCAAGGATGTTTCTCCACAGCAAGGTTCAGTGTCTTCCTCTGCAGAACAGAGAGTGAGACTTCCTCTCAGGGGTGTCCTGGGACTGAGGATCCCTCCGTACAGCACAGCCCAGGCCTCCCTGTCATGCTGCACTGGAGACGGCGCTTTCTTTCCCCACCTGCATTCTGTACCACACAAAAGGCAGGGAACAGGGATTCCTCCTGTTGGATGCTGTTCTCTTTCAGAGCCAGGCTGTAATCTTCCTAGAGGTTTCGGGCAGGTTAGAACCTGTGGGCTGTCATCAACAGTGGAGGCTGCTGAAGAGAAGCTATAAATAGGAAAGAACAGGAGGGAGAAAACTCAATGGTTCCCTCTCACCTGGTCTTCTGCCACAAAGTGCCAGCTCTTTGGCTAACGTCTTGGCTTAGGGAACAGACAACAGGGGCAGTCAGTGGCAGGCTGAGGATGATGCTTCTTATCCAAGGCATCTTCCACCTTGTTCAGCAAAGGGGGAGCCCCAGTTGCTCCCTTGGCCGGGCACCCTCGTCCAGTCAGCAGCACTCATGATTACTGGACAATAATCATGCTTCCCACTCTATACTAATCGATCACACTGTTCTTGAGCTGTCTGTCCTGAATCCATTGCTCCCGCCCCATCCCCCACCCCTCACCCCATGCCTTTCCTATCTGCAGGGTCAGCTTTATAGTTGGCAAAGATGGCTCAACATTGTTTGTTTCCAAGCCTGCTCTTGAAGTGGCTGATGACCCGTTCCAGGGGTCTGGCCTCTGTAGGCCACAGAATGTAACTCAGTAGCTCAATAAGATCTTTCTGACATCAGCCAAGACTCCAGACCAGGTAAAGGTCTACTTGGTCTCCCACAGGAAGACATTTACGAGAGTTCCCTCTCTCACCCAGAGACTGAAGACAGCATCTCCTCGATTATAGGTAGAAGCTATAACCCAGAGTCATGGAGGTGCTGCTACCCACCCTGGGCTGTTCATCTTTTCACTGAGAAGAGCTTTGTAGGTGGTTTGTAACTTGTCCTCATGAAGCCCTGTTCTGATGCCTGGGGATTCTCAAGGTAGGTGGCTAAGCAGATTACTGTCCATCCCCCCCCCACACAAACTGTTCCTCCACGGATGGTGACCTGTCTCCTGGGGCACAGGGTGGTCCAAGAATGTGGCATTTGTGTGATTCTATCTCTTTCCCCTTTTGAAGCTCACAGTTCCTGTCAGAGTATCTGGACCACCTGTTTAGACGTGAATGATTTGAAGCCAAGTTTCTGGTAGCTTTGCCAATAACCAGGAGGGCCACTCCCCCGAGGAACATAGCCGGAGCTGGACTGATTCCTGGGTGGTCCTAAGGCTTCACTGTGAGAGGCCCAGGGAGGGGGTGGTTGGTGTCAGACACCATCTTCCTAGGAGCAAGGAGGAGCCAGCTCTAGACACTGATAACAACCAGGACTGGGGGAAGATAAAACAATGAAAAAAATCCACTGACGCTCAGTTCCTGCTGAATTCACCTTTAGAACCAGTCATTGAAGGTAGTTACAAAACACATTTGAGGATTACAAACTTAGGTAGATAAAGCCAGAGAAGGACTGGTGTGTGTGTGTGTGTGTGTGTGTGTGTGTGTGTGTGTGTGATGCCAGAGTGAGGGAGAGGAATAGAAGAAACAACGACTCCTAGGACAACAACTGCTGAGTTTAAGGGGCCACTCTAAGGTGTTTGAGTTTCAGTCTGTGTGCACAAGAAGCACTTGAAGAGTTTTACCAAGTAGGGAGGTAGAAACTGGGCCTGCTCCTTAGAAACATCGCTGAGGTGACCGAATAAAAGATAGACTGAAGACAGGCAGGACAGGAGAGGAGACTAGCTGGGAAGCTGCGAACCACCTAGGCAAGAGAGGATGAACGCTTGTCCTGGAAGAGATATAAGAGTAAAGGAAGAGGCCCAGCTTCTGAGGACGAATTAGGGGTAAAAATACTCAGGCCTTCAGTGAACAATTTAAGGGAGGAGACAGTGGTTGTGTTGGGGACTGGAGGGTATATGTACGTAGGGAGGTGTTTTTGTTTGTGAGTGTGTGTGTGTGTGTGTTTGTATGTGTGTGTGTGTGTGTATGCATGTGTAGGCAAAGGGGATGGAGTAGATGCATGTAGGTCAGGGGCGCTGATGGTGCTGATGGTGCTGATGGTGCTGATGGTGCTGTTGGTGCTGGTGGTGGTGGTGGTGCTGCTGGTGGTGGTGGTGGTGGTTATGGTGGCAGTGGTGTGTGTGTGTGTGTGTTTGAACACAGAGATGGAGTGAAGGCAGGATTTAGAGAAATGAGGAGGATCCATCCTGGAATAGGGAAACACAACTAGTTTTGGGCTTAAGTTGTGCCAATCTTGAACTGTCTGTGCCATAATCAACATTTCCCAGATCATTTGAATATTAAAAACCAAACCCCAGAAAGCAATTTTCATTAACGTTACAGATATGCATGTGGTGACCAGAGACAGTGGGCCAAGTTCAGGACCAGACATGCTCACTTGCAAAAGGGTTGGGGAAAAAGGACCCACAAGGCAACCAAAGTGGAAACTCTTGAGTCTCCTGAGGAACTAGTGTCTCAGAGGTCACAAGACAAGAAGATTCACAAGGGAGGAACTGAGTAGCAGTGTTCAGTGAAGCGGACAGACCAGGTGGGCCAGTTCTGCACTGCAGAAGTAACTCACCAAGGGCGATTCTATGGGGCTGAAAGTCTCAGGGCCTTTATCAGACAAAAAAAGACAAGAAAGAGAAACAGTAAGCAGAGGGAGACTATGACTAAAGCAAGACACCCAGGGTACAGGAAGCCTGCCAGCATACATGGCTGATCTTGGCCAGCTAGTCGAGGAGGAGAAATCATAGACACAGAAGGGGTGGGGGGAGGCTGATAGGGTGAGGTAGGACATAGGTAGATACATTGACGTACAACATCAGGAGTGAGGCCTGGTGCTCTGAGGTGGGAGGATCCTGTGGGAAGGATAACTGTGCTGCTGGGTCTACTGTGGGGGAAAATAGGATGAAGAGTTGAAGGCCTGCTGGACTCAACTTCTAGATAAAGTAGGGATCAGCTAAGGTTGTAGATCTTGGATTTGTGATAGATTAAGCTTGCAGGATTGGGAAGCATCTCTGATGGTCTTAAAGTTCTGGAGAAGATGAAGGAATCTGAGGCTGTTGGAGAAATATAGCAGAAGGATCTGGATGAACTCAGACTGGCGAAAAAGACTACTAGCTCATATGATCAACCATGAGTTCCAAATGCCCAGGAAAGGAAGAAGGAAGCTCAGGAAGGGACTGACAGACCATGAAGATGCTTGTGCACAGAGGAACAGCATGTAGGGGTGAGGGAATGTGAATGTTGAAAAGGGGAGGCCACATAGGCAAAAGGAGGTGATTATAATGTGATGTCAGAGCCAGGTGATAGCAAGGTCCAGGTGCGGCCATGGGAAAGGAACACAGACATAGGGCGCTAGAGTTGGGAGTGAGTTTATGCTAAGGCTGGAGCTTTGGGAGATGTCCTTACAGGCTGGGAGGAGATGCCTTTGAAGACTACAGTCACCTCCAGGTGCAAGAGTAGTAGCATTTATTCATTGGGTAGCAACAGATCAGTCCATTAGTCCACAAATGTGGGATCTCGTCAAATGCAGGGTCTGCAGCCGGATCTCTCATTTTAGATATCTAGGACAGGAGCCTGGGAATCTGCATATTCGAGCTCCCCATTGGCTCACATGACCAGGCCAGTCGGGACGATTGGGCTGGGCAGAAGAATGGATGGAGATGGGTGCAAGTATAGGGAGAGGAGAACAGGAGAGGTATGGCTAGGTTAGACAGGGCATCCATGCCCTCAGGATGGGATGACAGAGGTAAGAAGCACTCTGGGGTCACGATTAGGCTATCACTGGGCTCTAATGATGACGGAGACACTGTCAGCCCCTGGAGAATTCTGCTGTGAAAAAAATAGCCAGTTCAATTGCTTGGTACTCTCAAGGGGCGGGCTGCTTATGTGCCTTTGAACAGGTAAGGGTTGAGTTATGTGTGGCTTTGGGTCCTTTATTGTCTGAGGAGCTGTCTCACACGTGAGTAAGGTAGTTTAATACTTGGTCAAACTCCATTCCCACTTTTTCCTTGAACACCTCCTTTCTCTGTGCCCTCACACTCCTGGTTCCCATGAACAAATGGTCAGTACCCACTGTCTCAGGGGTTAAGTACCCATTGCCACGGTCTTCGGTCTTGTCTTTTAGACTCATGAGAAAGTTTCAGGAATCTAGACCCGGCACTAGACTTGACACTTGTGTGGAGTGGACAGTGATCAGGGATGTGTGACGTGCATGCACCGAGGAAACCCCGTCTGCTCCTGTACTCTCCACATATACCCCTTACCTAAATCCCAGCGCTGAAACAACCGAGCATGGGCGGGATAGACCTGAATTGGAGCATCTGTGTCTGATCTGCGATCTAACCCATACTGTTCAGACATACATGTTCTCAGAGCTTCCGTTCTCTCATCCATTAGACAGAGACAATGCTACCCAGATCAAGCTGTCTCAGGGGCTCAGGAGGGAAAGCACAGGGGATGCCTGTAACCTGTGCTGAATCAACAGGCTGAGCCATGATCCTGGAGTCAGCATTGTCTAAACTCTACACTGGGAGCCTGGAATAAATGGGGCAGAAAGGAGGTAGGAGAGGTTAGGAGCTGCCGTCGAATTCTTTCCCCAGGGTTAGCACACTCACAGCCTCCATGTCCTCAGAGGCCCCTTACCTGTCCTGTGTTTTGATTTTGTAAGCACTGTGGTAATGGTGTATTTTTATACAGAGTCCTTCAAGGTCAGAGACCGCTTTGCACACAGGCAGACACATGACTAAGTTTTCTGAGTCGGATACTCAGAGTTAAGAAACAGAAACCAGAAATTTAATCACCCGACTCACAGTGCCCCGTGAGTCCCTGCAGAATGTGTGGGGATTGTTCGCTGACTTCCTTCCATTGGTCACTGAGGAAGTAGGCTCTCACTCCCTCCATGTTCACGAACCTGAGACATACAAGGTCATATGGAGATCACACAGGGGTCAGTCTTCCTGGAAATGCTGACAACTGAGAAGTCTGCCTCCCACACCCACCCAGACAGTGGGACTGTGAGGGGGCAGAAGCCTGGGTAGTGATACTTTTAGTCCCCCAAGTGCAGGAAGAAGGACTTTCCCTCATGCTGCCTGGGGTGATGACTGGGACATTCCTTCACAGAACAGAACATGGCCAAGCCCTGGCAGTGCAACGTAACACAACTCACCTGGGACATTGCTGACTTGTCGGTTCTTGGGCAGTGCCCCTGGGTGGGGCTGGGCCTTGGCATTTCTGACAAATGCCTGGCTGATGGAAGTTGACTGCAAGCTGGCTGCTCCGTTGTTCTTGGAGGAAGAACAGGCCAGAGAGTCACCTCTGTGAGCCATCAGTGTGCTATGTAGTGTCTACCATGGAGGGGGCTTGGGTGAGGTTCTGACCACTAGATTCAATGCCCTCCTCACTCCACCCTTCACTGGCAGGGTGTCTGTGATGATTCCATTACAGCTCATCCACGCCACAGCTCGGACCGCAGTCACCCACGCCACGGACAGTGCAGGGAAGAGTGTCAGTCGTGAAGTGTGAAGTGGAAAGGAAAGAAGACAGAAAGGCTATCCAGGGCTGTCCAGGGCTATCCAGGGCTATCCAGGGCTATCCAGGGCTATCTGGGGCTGTCCAGGGATATCCAGGGCTATCCAGGGCTATCCAGGGATGTCCAGGGCCATCCAGGGCTATCCAGGGCTGTCCAGGGCTGTCCAGGGCTGTCCAGGGCTATCCAGGGCTATCCAGGGCTATCCAGGGCTATCCGGGGCTGTCCAGGGATATCCAGGGCTATCCAGGGCTATCCAGGGATGTCCAGGGCCATCCAGGGCTATCCAGGGCTGTCCAGGGCTGTCCAGGGCTGTCCAGGGCTGTCCAGGGCTATCCGGCTATCCAGGGCTGTCCAGAACTATCCAGGGCTATCCAGGGCTGTCCAGCACGAATCTGTAATTCCATCTACCTGGCAGGCAGAGACAGGATACTAACTTGAACCCAGCCTTTTTAAGTGTACCTTAAAAATATAGCAAGACTCTTATTTTTCTCAATGCCTTTTTAACATCTAAAAAACCCAAATTTCTGTAAGGGTATGTACTTGTGTGGGAGTGTGTAAAGTGAATCTAGATATTCAGATAGCTTGAGAAGTCTTCCCGTCAGACAGTCTGAGAAAGCAAAGTCGCTGAGGGAGTGAAAGGGACTTTCCTATTTCCTTCAAGTTTTTCTAAGCTGGCTGATTCCTCCCCACAACAGATACCAATTGCTCTCATAATCAACTATAATGCACGCAATGTACCTTGCACAGTTCTAAGAGCCTTACATAAATTAACTCATTAGATTATGAAAATATCCCATGGAGTTGGCTGCCCGAATGCTTTACCTCTTCTATACAGAGTCCTTTCCCCATTTTTTTTTTTTTTTGGATTTGGTTTTTTGGAGAAAAAAACAGAAATCCCCCTGCCTCTGCCTCCCAGAGTGCTGGGATTACAGGCATGTACCACCAGCGCCCGGCCCTCTCCCCATTTTTATGATGAGGATCTCATCTAAGTTACTTTGCTGGCTATGAGCTCGATCTGTGTCTGGAGCATACCTTGAATTTGTGATCCTCCTGCCTCAGCCTCGTGAATATCTAGCCTGCACCACCAGTCCTGGTGACGCAAAAGTATTCTTGTCTCCTTCTCTGAGCCAAGGTCAGTTTCTTTCCAGGTATCAATCAGAGCAGAAGGTGAAGGAACTGAACTTTGAACAGAAGCCATGGGGCTCAGACTTTGTGCTCTTAACTGACTAGGTTGTAAGGTTTCAGGATGATTAAATGAACAATAACACTGCTTTCAAAACTGGACACATCTGGTTTTGAATCCTAGAATCTGCTACTGTGAATTTCTTCATGACTTCCTTACTTCTCAGTTTCCCCATCTATAACATGGTAACAATAGTCACATCCTTTGTGACACTCATGGGACAGCTACACATGACATCTTCAGTACTAGTTAGTGAGCATTCAACAATCTGTTTCTCCATTTGAATTGACCTCTTTGACACACTAATTTCATTGACTGTGTTTTGATGGATAGCCTGGCAGCATCTGGTGCTTCAAGCATGAGTGGAAACAGGGAGTTGAGAAACCAACAATGTGACCAAGAAGAAAGGAGATGCAGAATTAACACCTCGCTGGGGTCTGGGAGTCCCAGAGTCTTCAGCCCTTTTTTCCAATAAAGCACGAATATTGTACATCTGGCTCTGATGTAAGTGCTGGTGTTGGACCTCAGCACTGTGTACAAGAGACACACATTCCGTCACTGAGCTAGAACCTCATGATGCTAGACTCCTTGAAGATTCACTTTGCAGTTCCACATGCTACTCAGGCAGTTTAAACAGAACTTCTCTGCCCCCTCTGAAGAGCAAGGACTCCCACAGAGGGGTGGTGAAGGGCACCAAGTCAGGCGGTACAGTTTGGGGACCTCTGATCCCACCTATGTTGTGACTGGTCACTCGGCCTTTTTGTGCCCATATTTTCCCAGCTTTGAAACAGGCTTCATGACTCCTCCTTCGTGCCTCGTTGGATATCTGGAAAGACTGATGAGATGATACCAGGGAAGGTCTGAGCTCACGGATAGTAAACATAGCTGCTATTCACACATCAGTCTGTTTCTTCCCATGGGACATTTGATGCACACATGGAGAGCATGACATTCTAAGGATTACACTCTTTGCCTCCGACTCTGTAATCCTTTGGAAACTTTAGCACTGTCCAAATGGCCACCACCTAAGAGGAATGTCCCACACGAACTAGAATGTGCACGCATGCTCACCCCCACACACTGCTGCTGTAAATCTCTTCAAATTTAAACCTTAGTATGCTCAGGTAAGTGAACACTGCATCTGCCCTCTGAGTACCTCTACACAGGTCAGGGTGTTGCTGTCCTAGGGGAGCCTCTGGCTGCATCTCCTCCAGCTACCCATGTTCCTTCTGTTTCAGGACTAACCATCTCACCTCACTCCCTCCCACCCACGTGTCTCTCCATGGGGTAACTAACTCAGGGTTTAAACTGAACCCTTTCCCATCGGACGGCCATGTGCGGCACAGAGTTTGTCTACATTCATTCCTCTGATTTTCCGTAGTTAAGTGGATCTATACATACATATTATATGCATATCTGAAATCCCACCCTCTCCTTCTTTGTCACGGGCATCACTGGTCTCGTGACCGCAGCCTCTGAGTCCCACAGCACAGGATCCTCTGCCTGAGCCCTGTCCTTTCTCACAGTGGATCTGCACTGCTTCTCATAGGAAGTCCTGGTAACTGTTTTCACCTTCCAACCTCCCAGACTAGAAAAGCCTCCCGATGGGATACGAACAATGAATTTACTTCTTCAGTAATGTTCCAAATAAAAATGCTTACTAGAAGAGAAAAAAAATTAAGAAGGGAGGGCTATACAAAAGAAAAAGTTTAAGGCATTTGGAATTCCATAATTACCCAGAGGCATTTTTATTGTATTTCCCTTCTAAATATTGAATTAGTTAAGAAGCAAATTATTAAAAAAGACCAAGATAGTAAATGATAACCCTGTGTGGGGGTGAGTGTTTATAACCGCAGGGCTCAGGAAGCTGAGGCAGGAAGATCATGTGTTCAGGATAGCCTGGGCTACTTAGTAAGATTATATCTGGAAACAAACAGCAATGGAAGAGAGGGAGAAGGGGAAAGAGGAGGGGAGAGGGGAAGAGGGGAAGGAGGAAGGGGGAGGGGAAGGGGAGAGAGGGAAGGAGGGGGAGGGAGAAGGAGAGGAAGAGGGAGGGAGAGAGGGAGGAAGAGAGAGAGAGAGAGAAAGAGAGAGAGAGAGAGAGAGAGAGATGCAGACTTCGATGATGAGGACAAGTCCTGAAGCGACCGGGTCAAATGCGGACAAGCAGGTTTAAATGGACCTTTAATAGAAAATGAGCCAGTGTTGCTAAGCACATTTCTTTGACCCACTCACTATTCAGCAAGTACCGAGCAGGGCCCATTAAACCGTAGCCCTCATGCCGAGGTGAATTCTCTAGCCAATGTGGCAACGAGTAAACAGCTGTTCTGCCAGCCTCTTGGAAGCCGACTGCCTGCCTGCCCAGTTTACTAGACAGGATTGCCATGACGCCAAATCCATGGCCGGAACCTAGAGGGGAATGTTCTGGAAAATACTGCAAGCCTTCGGGCCATGGTCTGCCTCAGAGCTGATATGCCCGAGTCACTGATTGATTGTATATTAACTTCAGGGACTTCTCCCGCTCTTTCTGCAGCTGCGCATGCTCAGGTTTTTCTGGTTGGGCCTTGTCGTCGGCACAGCTGCGGGCGCCCTTGGTCCTTTTGTTTCTTGGTTGGGACTCTGCAATGCTGAAACTTCAGGGATCCTTCTCGCTTAATGTGCAGTTTGCCCAGTGCCTGCTGCAGCTGCCAGTCAACACATGATGTCATGGGACAGGACTCAACAAATTCCTTTGTGGATCCACAAAGTTGTGGATCAGCTCCTGGCCAAGTACTTCCTGACCGAGCTTCCTGCTCGGCCCTGAAGTCAGTAGAGCGCGGGTCTTTTCATAAGTTTGCTGCACCAAATTAGCTAAGCGCTTCCCTGTCTAAAACGTCAAGTAAAAGCTAGCACACAGCCTGAAGAAATATGAATCTTCAGACCGTTTATGGTACAACCAACACAGCATTCCATTTATTTAGCCTGCAGGGAGCTTTAGTTCGGAGAATAAGGATAAAAAGCCAAAGGACCTGGAGGTCTGGAGTTCATTTATTCATTTAGCAAAGTACTGGGTATTAATTCTATGCCAGTCCCCTTATTAAGAACAAAACAAAGGCCGATCCAAACAAGGCATACATTCTATAGAGCAATAAATATTAAACAGCAATAACAGAAACAAATGTATGATTAGCAACAGCAGCAAATACAAGAGGAGCAGGGGACTTGGTGCATGTGTAAGAGGGACCCTGACCTACGGGAAGAGCAGGACATCTGAGCTAAGACCTGCTAGTTAATCCACTTTCACATCAGCAACAAGGGGCCAGTGACACCCCCTTAGACCCACAGAAATGTAGGGAGAACGAACAGGGAACAAACTTTGAAAACCACCCAGCGTTCCTAAAACTAAGCGCATGTCTCCACGGCCAGGCCAGAGGCAGCTGTTTCCAGGCGTCTGCGTCTGTCAGCGAGCAAGGCATCGCTCCCGTGGACCGGAGACTTTGATCATTTCCCTTTCTCTGCCAGGAGCTGGGCTTGGGCAGATGAGGAGTGAACCTCATTCGTGCCTCCCACGTGAGCTTCAGCGACTCACTTAAGTGCTAAGACTAACTTTTCTGCAGTTCCAAATGGATCGGGAACAGGACCCGATCAGGGTTCAAAGCTTCTGAGGCTCGCCGAACAGGACAGCATTTGGGTTCTGTTCAGAACAGGCACCCCAAGCCATTACGGATTCCTGGTGCTTCTCAGTTCATTTCTTGGTAATAACTTTGGCCTTTCACTCTCCTTTGCACTGCCACCAGCCAAATGACAATGTGACAGTAAGACTAGTGTCTCCTGACCGGCGTCCACACCTTGGCTCCATAGTCTAGGTGCTGCCATTGAGGGCTCCTGAAAGGACTGTGTTCTGCATGCCTTCCATCGGTAGAAAGTTCTCATAGAAAACATTACAGCTCAACTTCTCATTTAAAGCTAAACTTCCCCATATGGAAAGAGACCCTAGAAAATTGATAGGAAAAGCTCTCACAGATGGAATTTTGTAATGGAAATATAAGGCTCCAGAGAGGTGTTTTTTTGACAGCTAACAGCACCTGTTGCTCTTGCGGAGGAACTGGGTTCGATTCCTGGCACACTCTTCATGGCTTTCTTAACTTTAGTTCCAGGAGATCTAACACCCTCTTCAGACCATCTTGTACTCCAGGCATGGTGCACAGACAAACACTCAATACCTGTAAAGTAGGATAATTCTCTTTTAAAAAAGGAAATATAAACGCAAACAGAAAAACAAGATTAGAAAACATGAAAATATAAGTAGCCTCATTTCTTCTAAGAGAAATGCAAATTGGAAATTACTTAAATTCATATTTTTACTTGATAAGTTGATGAAAATCCCAGAGTTAAATAACATCTGCTCAGGCTGGCATTTTCTGTCATTTCTAAATTGACATAATTCCTATGGAAAACAAATTGTCATTATTTACCACAATTAAAAACGCGTATACTCTTTGAATCAGTAATTTCTAATTGTGGAAATTTGTTGGATGGATAAACTTGCATATTTTATTTATTGCAGTATTCTTTGTTCCAGGTAAGACTTGGAAACAAGATAAATGTCCAGGAAGTCCGATGCCTTCTTCTTATATATCAGAGCACCAGACAAACACAATTTACATACATACATCAGACAAAGGCTCCATATACATAATATAAATGTGTCTTTAAAAGTTAAGAAAAAATGTATCTGGATGAGTTAAGGATGTGCTCACTTGGGAGATTTCTTGTTTAGCATGCACAAAAACCTAGATTCAATTCTCAGCCTTGCATAAACCAGGCACGGTGGTGCACACCTGTAATCCCAGCACCGACTGGAAGGCAGGATACTCATATAGTAAATTCCAAGCCAGCCTGGACTATATAAGATCCTTTAAAAAAAGAATGTCTTTAAAAAAGATGTCTTTAAAAAAAGAATCTGTAGTTGAGAAGTAGGAGGGACCAGCGGGAAGAAAAGGGTTAAGGGGGGGAGGTGAATATAATTATTATATTCATATATGAAAATTTCATAATGAAGCTCATAATTATTTTATATAATTAATAAATGCTAATAAAATAAATGAGAATGTGTCCTTATTCTTTTAACAATACAACCTAAATATATATGTAACATTTGCATTATATAAGGTATATAAGCTATAGAGGATTTGGATCACACAGATATATGTAAATAGCATACCATTTTCTATAAGGGACTTGAGCATCTATGGATTTAGTGTTTGTGGGTTTTCTTAGAGTGTTTCTTCATTTAGGTAGAGAGGAACAACTCTGTGTGTGTGTGTGTGTGTGTGTAAGAGAGAGACAGAGAAAGAGACAGAGAGAGAAAGATTGAGAGACAGGGACAGACAGAGAAAGACACATAGTTTTAATTTGTGGCGAATTAAATTAGGTGAATACTATCTAACCAAAAATTACTCTTTCATTCCATTAAACTGCACTTTTATTAATTTTTATTACCATGTGGTAATCCACACATATTCACGTAACATGAGTGGGAAGCATGTAATCACTGAAACATTCTTATGGCTTGAAGGGAAAAAAAAACTTGATAAAGAAAGGTAAGAGATCTCTGTAAAGTCTTACGAAATGGTATTCATATCTTTGAGGCCAGTCACTTGACACTTAACCAGACAGTTCTCATTTGAGCCTACAGTTTGTCAGAAGACAGTAAACAAAATAACCAAACCAAAACAAACCAAAACAAAAATGAAATAAAAGCTGCGGTGCGTGGAGCTGGGAGCTCAGCAGAGCTGAGCAGGGTTGGTCAGCTGCGGTCCAGGCCCGCTGATGGTGTGCTGTGACTGCCGTAGTGCAGTCTTGGGAGAGTTTAATATGGCGACTCTGTTGTTACACGTGGCTGTTTACGAGCTTGTGCCCACAGACAAGGCCAGAGCTTTTGAATATTGTGCGATAACGTCTTCTGCCGGCTTGGATTCAAAATCCACTGGAACAAACTTAATGTTCTGGAACCAGGTCACTTTTTAAAGGCGACTTCAAAGCAAAACAAAGAGGCTCTTTCAACAGTGACACGGGGGAGGGCTTAGGGGGGTTCTTGTGAAGGTAATATGTATACAAGTAAAGTTCCACTGTAAGGGAACTGTAGTTGTACTTAACGTTCTCTGGGCTCCACAGGTCAGGATGTCCCTTTCCCAGTCCAGATTCAGGACATTTTCTTCTCCTGTCTCTCTCTCTGCCCTCCCCAGAATGCCCATGGTGTTGGTTCGTTGATGGTGCTGCACAAACTGATAGGCTTTCCGTTGTCTTTCTTTTTTTCAAAAAACACAAAGATTCCTCAAATTTACAGATTTTTTTTTTTAATGCTTTGTTGTCAAAGTTGTCTGTGGATGTTTTCACTTTGGCCGTTCTTTAGCTGAAGAATCATTCGACTCGTTCTAAAGCTATATCCTGTTTACTTTCCTTGGCCTGTCCAGTTGCCCGTTTGTGGTGGCTAGTTTTGTCATTTTGAACACTCTAGAGCAGAGGGTGGTCCTCAGGCTGTGATGGCCCCTAGCCATAAACTTGTTTTTGTTGCTACTTCATAACTATAATTTTGCTGCTGTTGTGAATCATGGTGTAAATATCTGATATTTACATTATATCTGTATATATACAGGATAGCTGATATTCGACCTCTGGGAAAGAGTCCTTAGACAAACACACACACACACACACACACACACACACACACCCTCCTCCCCCAAAACGCACGGGTCAAGAGCCACTGACCTAGAGTCACCTGGGAAGAGGGAACCTATTTCTTCCATCAGATTGGCCTGTGGACATGTGGGAGAGGTATTTTCTTGATTAATGGTTGATGCGAAAGGACTCAACCCACCGTGGGTGGTGCCACCCCTGGGCAGGTGGGCCTGGAGTGCATAGGGAAACTGAAGAAACCTCGAGGGGCAAGCCAGAGAGCTTTGTTCCTTCACTGGCTCTGCTCCAGCTCTGCATTGAGCTTGGCCCAATGACGGACTGTAACGTGTAAGCCAAATAAACACTTTCCCAAGATGCTCTTGGTCATAGCATTCATTCATCACAGCAACAGAGAAGCAAACCAGCACACTGGGTAAATAAAAATACCTAGCCTGTTCCCAGTGGAGCCTCTGTCTTATCCATCTGATCCAAAGGTGCTCCTTAGATAGGCTCCCAGTGGCGTTGTACATACATAATCTTTTATATAGGCTGTATACACGTCCTTTGTTGGGTGCACGAATTGCTTATGCGCTTTGCCTTTTCATTCAGGTACGGGAGCTCTTATTGTCAGTTATGTTAATGAGCGGGTTTCCTTTGGAGTTAGTGCCTCATGTATTTAAGGAATCTTTACAGTTTGTTGTTTGGTTTTGCTTGATAATTTCTTTAGTGTTCCCGTTTCACCTTTTATATTTAGATCTGAAGTCCGCCAGGATTTGATTTGGGGTGTGGTGTGGGGTAGGCGTCTTGACTCAATGACCTAATATCCTTTCCTGGACTGTGTACTGTTTTCCCCCCCCCCCCCGCCCCTACCCCCCCCCCCCCCGCCGGTGTACACAGCAATCTTTGACATAAACCAAGCCACCAGATAGTGCAGAGGTGACTTTATAACTAGGTTTTGATAAACTGCTAGCATGTGTAGGCTCACGAAGCTATCCAGTTCTGCGTGCACGTCCCCCCCACTTGGCTTTTCTTGCGCACGTGTGAGAGTGATTGATTTGCCGGTTCCCTGGCTCATTCGCTGTGGTTACCTCGGTCTTTGTCCCATCAAAGCCTTTTAAATTGAAAGTCAGCCAGGTGTCTGCAGAGCGGCGGATCTGCTGCGTAATTAAATAACGCCGGGAAGGGGGAGGAGTGGACTAGGCGAGGCTGTCCAGTGGAGTGAGGTTCAGTAAGGAAGAGGCTGAGCTACACTTGAAGTCTAGTTTCTTGGGGGAGATAAGGGGTGGGGGGAAGTCAAAACTCTCAAATCCGGGCAGAGGAGAGCCAGACGAGGTCGCCGAATGTAAATGTCGCAGGGGTTCGGCTCAGCCTGGCGAATCGGCTGGGCGGGGTGGGGCCGCGAAGCCGCAAATCACCAGTTGAGGGCCAGAGAGCGCGCCGCCGGCTCAGAGCCGAGCCTGCCGCCGCCGGGCCAGGCAGCAGCCGGAGCGGGGCAGCCGTGCGCACCGGCCAGCCGCACTGGACCCTCGGCGGACGCCCGCGGACCATGAGCCCCCTGAGCTCCCGGAGCAGCTGCGGTGAGGTGCGGGAAGCCCGGCGCTGAACCGCAATCCCGGACCCCGAGCGCCGCGCAGGGAGGTGAGTGCGCCCGGTGCGTTCTTGCTGAGACGGCGCAGAGAAGTTCTTTAGAGGAAAGTTAGGCGTGGGGAAGAGCGCAGCCCGCGTCTGTTTGTACCCACGCCCGAACCCCCACCCTAGACGTGGGAGTGGGGGTGGCCAAAGTGAGGGATGAGACTTGTGCCCTCGGGGGTCCTCTGATCCTGGGACTCCCGGGGTGGAGCGTGGTGATGTGGGCCGGAGCATCCCCACCTACTCTTGGGCTTCGGGGGCGGAATCTTCCCGGGCGCTAGCTTTTGGACCCCTCCGGACCCCCTGCTAGTCCGGTCCCGTTTTGCCCAAGGCCGGTCTAAGCTGGGGAGACGTGATGGCCCAGACGCCTCTGCTGGAAGCCCGAGGCTTTCTCCACTAATCTCTTGGGAAGTTTGCAAAGAAAGTGAAGGAGCCTGCCCAGTAACTGTTGACAACATCTCCCTCCCTTCTCCTTCCCTTTGTTGAGAAAGAATGAATAGTTGGTTGTGTGCTTCCCCCTGAGTCGGAGAGGGGAAGGCAAAAGGAGGGAGGGAGGGAGGGACGGACGGACGGGGTCGCAGCTCATCTTCCTTTACTCGCTTAGTCTGTGGCCTCTGAGAAACTTTAATCAGGTGTAGACACTCATAGGAGGGCAGGTGGCAGAGGCCCCGGTGCTGTGGGGCAGGGTGTCACAGGTTTAAGGTTTAACGGTTGTTTGAGGCAAGGTGAAAAGGAGACTAGCCGGAGTCTAGTTTTTTTTTTTTTTTAGTTTTAGTTTTTGTGTTTTGTTTTTCCCTACAGCAGTTAGGGATGGAAAGTAGGGCCCCGAGTTCAGAGAGTCTTTTAAACCTTGACTCTTATCTCCCAAGGTTCCACAGACCTCTCTATGGCAAGTACACTGGCTCAGGGAAGGTCAGTTTGGAAGCTGATTATCTAATAATGTCCCCCCCCCCACACACACACACACCCCGGTGGAGGCGAGATCCTGAAAGGGGGCTCCATCAGGCCGAGGGGGAAGGGACCTCAGTCGTCGGGAGGCCCACTGGCTAAGCTGTTTGCCCACCCTCCAGTGTGCCAGGAAGCCTCCCCAGTATAAAGAAAATAGTTTAACATATGCCAAACACCGACTCACTCACAACTGTTGTTTAAAAGCCTGGCATTTTCAAGATGAGTAACCAAGATTTCAGTTCCTATTGATAAAGAAAGAACTGCTTTGTCAGATGGGTCCTAATCTTAAGAACCTTGCCCTGTAAATCCTTCGCTGTATTACTTGAAATACAATCCATGGAAGAATTATTCATACTTCAGTCGGTTGGCTAGACTTCATAAGGTTACTTCAAAAACAAAAGGATACCCTCGATTCCTAAAGCCAAGCACAAGTTCTAAGTGGATAAGCCAATTTTATCTGTGGAATAGTTCCCTCCACCCTCTCTGTCTGACTCTACAAAAAAGATGATAGAACTGCAGATTTGAATTGCAAATTCTCTGTCATGGCCAAGGTGAGGGCAGCTGAGGTAGTGTGGCATTTTCAGTTTGAAATAGACAAGTTCTTGAGGCCCTTCCGCCGGATTACCATGTGTGAGTGTAACTTGAAAACATATCCCATTTCAGAACACAGAGAAAACTTGAAGCAAGTGTGGCGGTTTGGTCCGTCTCTGCCTCAGTTTGTATTGTTTTGGTCATCTTCATAGTGAGGTCATCTTCAACAAGTGAGTTGGACAGAGGTCATAAACTTTTCAAAGCTCGGCAGCTGATGAAGAAGGCAGGCAGAAGGGAGGCAGCAAGGCTGCTGGAGTTTGTCAGGAAGCTCCCTCACACTCTCAGAGTTGCAGACTCTCAAACTTTCCTATCAGTGGATCATCTGACCTTTGTATGTATGCCAGGATCTGGCAGTAGAATCGGGTGGTCAAAGTCTTCACTGGTGTTTGTTTGAAAGCCTGTGCATGGTTCACTCGGAGTCTATGCCCTTTGGTGTCTTGGTCCTCTGGGTTTGGTGTGTTTATATCTGTTGTAGGTTGAAACACCTCCCTCCTCCTTGCTTGCTGTGCAAGCAAGTCATGAACTTCATGCATATGATTACATTTAATTTCCACAACAATCCATGAAGACAGGAATGTTAGCACTTTTCACGAATGACCCTCTGACTGTCAGAGTATGGTGTGACTTGTCCCAGACCTCTACTACTACACCAGAGGCAGGGTAGAGGTTGGAAGCAGTAAATACTGGCTCCAAGACCCTGGTTCTGGGTCATACACTCCCCCTTTTTGTTTTCAAAGACCAAATGGTACATAGAAGTGTATAAGGACACGTGGCCTTGGCACAGGAACATCTGCAAGTGAAGAGTAAGGAAGGCTCTGGACAGTTGTTCTTCCACTCATCCCCAGGCGTTTGCATTGGTTGCACTGGAATCCTTCCCCTGCCTGGAGCTGCCTTCAGATCTTCCCTTGCCTGGTCCCTTATCTTTCTCCCCCTCAGATCTCATGCCATTGTAAGCTCTTCAGAAAGACCCTCCCAGACCCGTGTAGCATAAAGTTATCTTTTTCTCCAGCCAGCATCTTTTAGCATTTCACTCTGTCTTGTTCTGTTTTGAATTCTTTGGGGGTACTTACCACTTGGGTGTTGCCTGGTTTATTGTCGTGTTTATGTGGACTCCCTATGCCTCCATTCAGGCTTCTTGAGAGCAGAGCCTTATGATAGCTCCATTTTTAGTGCTCTGGAAGCCCTCACAGAAAGTGCATCAAGTGAAGGAACATTATTCCTCTGAACTGGGGAAATGAAATTGTACTACCAGGATATATGTGTGTGTGTGTGTGTGTGTGTATGTGTGTGTGTGTGTATGTAGAGAGAGAGTGTATATATATATATGTATATTTAAAATTCTATGTGCATTATGGTGTTTTGACTGCATATATGTCTGTATGAAGGTGTCAGATTCCCCTGGAACTGGAGTTACAGACACTCATGATCTGCATTGTAGGTGCTGAGACTTGAATCCAGATCTTCTGGAAGAACTATTAGTGCTCTTAATTACTGAGCCATCCCTCCAGTCCCCCAACATTTACTCTTACTGTAAGCTTCCTCTATAAAATATTAACCTGGTAATGTCTAGATCACCTCATATTGTTTGTTTTTATTTTGAAAATCTAGTACAGTGTCAGCCATATTTGAGGCCTTGCACCATTTGATTCTGTTACCCAGGTGGACAATTTAAGTGAAAGATGGTTGCCACCCAAGAGAATCCCCAATGCTGTCTTCTCAACCCTGGGTCCAGACTGGGTCCAGTGCCATAGAGCTTTAAAAATGTGGATGTGGTGTCCTCTCCACAGAGATTCTGACTTTAGCATCTGGGCTGTGATTGAGCTGCACTATAAATAATCCTACAGGATTCTTACACACAACCAGGCTGGGCCATGGGCTTTTTGTGTCTTCAGAACATATTCTCCACTTTGGTCCTGAGAGGCTTGAGTCAGCCATGGTGAGAGGTAGGGACGCAGTTCATGTTCTGCTGATGGTTTCTGGTATGCGGGAGATACCCTCACATCCGCCATCGTAGGCGGTGCTACTAAGTGTTCCAGCCTGTGCCCTTCGTGTTGATGGCTCCTTCTGGAACCATGCTTCACACAATGGACTCTAACCTCTGTCTACACTGAACTGGCCTCTGGTACCTCACGCACAGTTCCAGTTGCTCCTCTTCCTCCCTCACGGACCCCTTCTGAAACCTCTTGTTGTGCTATAGCATCATGCTGTCTTCCCATGGTCATGGCCATGGCTTCCTTCCTTCCAGCTTGGGACCTCGAGCCTCTAATGACTCTAACGTCCTGTCCTTTCTCTTGGCCACTCCCTGAAGTTCTTCATTGTTCCTCATGGTTTACTGCCATCTGTCTCAGTGATGCCCCTGGCTTCCTTTTTCAGGATTACCAGAGCCACCTACCAAGGTACAGACCAGATCTCTCTGGTACAGGTCTTCCCTGGCACTCACCAGACAAGTCCAGGCACCTTGGCAAAGCCTTTAAGACGCCATGTCCTTGTCCTTGTCCTAAGCTGTAGGTCTTTCAGGGAGCGTTTCTCAGCTTCTCAAGCCATAAGCCATGGCCCGAAAGTGTTCAGTGTGTGTGGGTGCTTCCATACCTTCATGTCTCAGGTGTCACAGTGTCCTCTTAGAGGGCTCTTCCTGATACAGTCAATATTTGTCTCTTGTCTTCTCTCCAGTCTCTAGGACTACTTCCATTAAAAGTAACTGTTGTTCCTTCCAACATGGGGGTTGCTATTGAGAGTTCTAGGCTGGAGCTCTCTGTATCTTATATATAGTGGTACTTAAATGTTTGTCAAGTTAAAAGCAGGAAAGAAGACTTTAACAGACTTTGTCATCAGAGAGTAAGTTGAGATTCAGGGTATGCGAGAAGGCATTTTAGAGTCTTATGCGCGCAATCTCAAACTCAACTCCAGTTCAAACTTGGATGTGCAGAGAGAAACCAAAGTCACTTGTGCTCCCCTTGGCTGCTGGACATAGACTTGATCAACAGTGTGGCCTTTACACATGAAGATGTTTTGGATAGTACTAATGGTGTATGCTGTGTCTCTCTCTCCCTACAAGTTTCTTTGAGATGGTGCAGGCCTGTCAGTTTTGAAGGAGGGTAATGATAGCTTGAACAGAGGCAGTTCACAGCTGTGTGGATGGGTGGTGGGTGGGAGTGGGGTTGGGGGCTGCAAGTTGGTTTGCATCACTAGTGGTCAGGTAGAGGGCTAGGAAATTCTGATTTTTTTTTTTTTTTTTAATAACAATGATTAACATTGAGTAAGTGCTGACCGAGTGCCAGGAACTGGCTAGGACGGGAGGGCCCCTCCCAGGACTCACCACCCTGTTTTTCTACATCCCTTCTGAGCCAAACTTTCTATGTGGTCTCACATGCAGCAGACAAGCTTCTGAATTATCAAGGCTGGCAAAGAACAGAGGGCAGGGTTAGGACTCCATTTTTGAGTACAGTCTACCCGTACACGGCTCTCAGAGTACAAGGCTCTCAGAGTACACGGCTCTCAGATGCCTTAGCAGTAGATTTGTGTGGCTTCGCATACAAAGTGTGTTTCCCTTGTCAACTCTTTATCTCACCACCACCTATGAAAGCTCACAGACTTGTCATTAAGCCAAGTCTACAACACCCAGCTTTGCAGGGGTGCTGTCTCTTCAATCTCTTTTGTCCTGATCATTGCAATGGAAAGGCTGGTGAATTGAGAACTGAGCACTGTGAGTTCGAGGATGGGCTGAGGACTTCAGCTGTCCCATGGTCCCATCCCATGGTGATGAGCAGATCCTCGTAGGCAATGCAGATCATCTTCTGGGACTTTAGGTATCCTTTTTTATTTTATTTTATTTTATTTTATTTTTTTTAACTAGGGCTCCTGTTTGATGTGTATGTTGGCCTTGATGGGTCTTGTATAATTTGGCTTGGGTCAAACTCTAGTTTAGTTTGGAGCCTAAGCATTGTTCGGGAGAAATGACAACCAGCTACCCCTGGGCACAGTTGTTAGAGCTGCTGCCACTACCTCCCTGGCCTTTTTCCTCTTTTGCTGTGTTCCTTCCCTACTTTCTTATTCTTTCTCCCTAACCTTTTTCTTCTTCCCCGACTTTAACATGGCTACACCCTTGCTGCCGGCTGCAGGCTCCAGCCTCCTCTTGGAAAGAGTCTACAGGGTGTTACCACCTGGTGGCTTCCTGATGGAACTGAGCCTGATGGTGCATGGAAGAGAGGGCTACCCCTGACCTCTGACCTCTGACCCTGCCTTGGTTAATTAGAGTTCAGCGATTTATTTATAAGCCTCAAGCCTTTGCCAGAAAGGCTGCCCTATCATTGTGGGTAGCACAATTTTGGTCTGGCACTGCAGAAATTCCAGCAGCTAAAGAATTCCAACCATCTCTGACCATTTCATCATTTGCTGGGTGGTGTATCAGTGTAGCAATTATCTGACCGTTTACAGTATTTTCCCCGGTGTTTATTGCCTTTGATAACAGTCTTTTCCCCCTTAATTGTGTCCTCCCCTTCAGTAATGATAAAATGGCTTCCATGCCTCTAACAACCTGGGGTTGTGTTCACCTATTTGGATTTGTTGCCCATCCAGCTGAATTTCTCTACAGAATCCTGAAGGAGAGAAAGATAGAGACAGAGACAGACAGACAGACAGACAGACAGAGAGAGAGAGAGAGAAGGAGAGGGAGAGGGAGAGAGAGGGAGAGAGAGAGAGAGAGAGAGAGAGAGGTTCCACTAGTGATGCCTTTAGACAGTATTTACTTTTTTCTTTCTTTTTTTTAAAGATTTATTTGCCAGGCAGTGGTGGCACACACCTTTAATCCCAGCTCTTGGGAGGCAGAAGCAGTCAGATTTCTGAGTTCAAGTCCAGGCTGGTCTACAGAGTGAGGTCCAGGACAGCCAGGGGTACACAGAGAAACCCTGTCTTGAAAAAACAAAAGATTTATTTATTGTTATATGTAAGTACACTGTAGCTGTCTTCAGACATTCCAGAAGAGGGCGTCATTATGGATGGTCGTGAGCCACCATGTGGTTGCTGGGATTTGAACTCAGGATCTTCAGAAGAGCAGTCAGTGCTCTTAACTGCTGAGCCATCTCTCCAGCCCCCCAGTAGTTACTTTTTGATGTCTCCTGACTGTTTCCAGTTTCTTGTATCTGTTTTACCTTTGTCCTTCCCTCTCTTTTTCCCTCCTCAGAGTTAAGAATCATGGCTGCGGGAAAATTTGCAAGCCTTCCCAGAAACATGCCTGTGAATCACCAGTTCCCTTTGGCCTCGTCCATGGACCTCCTGAGCAGCAAGTCCCCTCTCGCTGAGCGGCGCCCAGATGCCTATCAAGACGTGTCTATACACGGCACCCTTCCACGGAAGAAAAAGGGCCCTCCTCCCATACGGTCCTGTGACAGTGCCAGTCACATGGGTACCCTCCCTCAC
Source organism: Apodemus sylvaticus (assembly GCF_947179515.1). Classification (NCBI taxonomy): domain Eukaryota; kingdom Metazoa; phylum Chordata; class Mammalia; order Rodentia; family Muridae; genus Apodemus; species Apodemus sylvaticus. The sequence continues at coordinate 40,367,391 of NC_067475.1, read as the reverse complement.
TCCAAATCTCCACGACAGAGCTCACCTCTGACCCAGGACATCATCCAGGAAAACCCGCTGCAAGGCCGGAAGGGGGAAAGCTTCAGCTTCAGGTAACTAACTACCTGTCATTTCCTGAGTGACAATCGTCTTCCTCAAGGGCTTTATGTTAAATGTATGGAAAGCTGTATGAGTCCCACCTTTCCTTTCTCTCTTCCTTCTGTCCATCCTTCCTTCTGATGTATGCTAAGCCCGGAGTTCTCAACACCAGAAGGAAGGATGGACAGAAGGCCCCGGGGCTTTATACCTGTGAGGTCAGTGCTCAGCCACTGACCTGCATCCGTGGCCCTAGAGAATAGCGTGGCCCCTGTAAAGTCATCCCTGCACCTAGCAGTCACCAGCTGGTCCAGCCAGTCCAATTTTACCTTTTCTTTATTTCTCCCGCTCTTCCCTCCTTTAGTATTAGTGAAGTGAACCTCAAGTCTCATTTTTCTAATAAACTTATTTTATCTAAACATATTTCTACATATGCCCTTTGTATGTAACCACAGCATAAGCACGTTCTTTTAAAAAGAATTTCTTATCATCTAATATTTGAGATTTAAAATTCTAACTTGCTGCAATAAGACCCTTCAAAGAAAACACATTAAAAAAAAAATCACAGTACTGAATTCTGAACTATGTCCGTTTAATTCTGCAGCAATGCCAAGGCATATATAAGTTAGGATCCTCATTTCCTTTAGTTGTCAATAGCCAGAATAAAATTTTTGTGTGGCTGCATTACCAAATCACTTTATGGCATTGCTGGGGGAGGGTTTGTTCCCTCTACTGAAGGCCAGGGCTTTGGGTAAGGAGCCCTACAGCTGTAATGCTGCTGGGTTCATCATGGCTGGGCTGTGATTGGCTTCTGCTTCTTAGAGTCAGTTTGGGAACTGTGCTCCGTTTCCTGTAGCAGCATGTGAAGGTATCAGGTAAAGAGCAGGGCAGTTCCTGCCCTTATCTTTCTTGTTATCCAACCTTATAGCAAAGAAAGCTACTCTGATCCTGGCTCACTTTTTTGGTTCTATCTATGTATTGAATACCTATGTTCAGCAAAGTATATTGATTTTTAGAGGCCCCCGGGTTTCAGTAGGAAAATTCTCCCCCAGTCCTTTTGAGTACTTAAAGGGTTGGTCCAGCATTGAAGATACTCTATCAGCCAGAGTATTACAGCAATCGCTTTCATCCTTTTGCATCTGAAGCAACTCCTTTTCTGAAATGCACTTCAGTGAGAGGTCAGATACAAGTAATTAAGTAAGACAACTGAAAACTAAATGCTGTAGAAGAAATAGGTTGACATGCCCGCTCCTGTGGCCATGGGCGGTTATTGCTTTGTATTTGTAAAGGTCTTTAAAAAGGTGATCATTTTGGATCTAAGATGACTACTTAATGAGCATAGGTTCTCTGAAATCGAAGAGCTGGAGCTGAGAGCAAGTTTGGCGTGTTTGCATGCCCCGAAGAAAGCTGGTGTGGCCTGTAACTGCTGTAACTGGGAGTGGGTTGAGAAGCGAACAGTAGGTTAATTGGGAGGCAGGGGAGTTAGGCAGACAAGAATGAAGCATCGATTTTAGTTTCACAGTAAGAAACTAAGAGGGAAACAGGTGAAGCCCACATATTCTCCGCAGACAGTATTTAGAAAGTCCCAAAGTGTTTCTAAGGTCAGATCTCAAATGCTTATCCTGGGGACTGGAAAGCCATGGACCACCTCTGGGAAATCCAGATGTGTAGCTTCCTAGCATTAAAGAGCCTTCAGGCAGCCTGCTGCTGAAATGAACAGATATAGAGTTGGGGGAGAGGGGATGGATGTTTTTTGTCAGTATGACATCATTGGCATCCAGTAGGCAAGAGTGAAGAAGATGACTTCGAGAAGCAACGTCAGTCAGTGTCAGGCTGAGAGATGCAGACAAACTGGCTGTTACAATTGGCTTATTGGGTAGCACATTTTCTTAACTAATCTCTTGAGCTAGGTATCTACTGGGTACCAGACACAGACAGCGCACAGAGCCACACCTTACAGCTGTGAGGTCCTCCCTGACCAAATGCCAGTGCACACAGGAGAGGACTGGAGAGCAGGGGCCACTGGGCAGGAGGTAACAGTGGAGTCTCCTCCTAGCTCCAGGAAATTCTTCATAAACACCCACAGCGCAAACTGCCAACCTGCCTGGAGTTCAAAGCTCTTTTATTGGAAAATCGACTTGGACAGAGGTCAGAGCTCATATCAGAGGGTGGTGCGAGGCCTCAGTTTGAAGTCCTGGCTGCAGAAGAATTAACAAGTCCTGCCGACCTAGGGCTTGCTTACTGTTCACGGCCTCACGAATCTAAATTCATGCTTTTTCTTCACTCAAAAGCTCATTGAAGATAAATACAAGAAGTACCAAATGTCTATCCCGCACACATCACACAGAGCGGGAGGCTGTGTGTGTGCCAAAGGCTCATGAAGTCTGACCAGTTTAGACTCATTATCAACAGATGCATTTTTCCAATATGTTTCTTTAAAAAAAAAAAAAAAACAGAAGCCCCTGAGCACACGCCCCGGTGCATAGCCGAGCTTGGGGAGAAGGGATGGTGCTCGCTGGCCACCCCCCAGACACCATGCTCCACAGCCTCCATGGCATCGGTGCTGCTGTCTACACTCCTGAGCTGTCTGCTTGAATGAAAGAGGGAGTCTCCCATCTAACACCCTGACACCTCAGACATCAGCTTTGGGGAGAATAGAGTCTCAGTTGCCAAGAGTCAAGTTACACTTCTCTTTCGTAGACCATATCTCTTGGCTTTCTTGTTGTCTTGGCTGCCCTTGGATCTACTTGTGGTTTTGAAAAGTGGCCAAAGCCAGAAGCCAGAGAGAGAGAGGCCTTACGCCTGTTGCTTGATGTCACAGGGGAGCCTTTGTTCCTGATGCACAGCCAGGCTTCTCCAAGAGGCCTGCAGACAGGATTTCCTTTGACATCAGCGTCGTTAGGTTGCTGTCCCTTTGATTCATTTGTCTTCATGGATGGATTTGTGTTTGGATCTAGAACTCTCCTTGAGCTGAGAGCGGCCCAGTTCCTGTAGGGATGTCTGTATTTCCAGGATAGCTTAGCGATCAGGGCACGGGCCCTTTTCCTGCCTGTGAGTATGTGAAGGCAGACATTCCTGGGAACAGCTGTGAGGGACTAATTCCTTCCCATCTTGTGCTGTGGACACATGTGGCAGGACAATGTGGGGTTTCATGAGTTTGCATGAAGGATTGTGACTGACTCGGCACAAGTGTTATCGCTGACAATGGCCACAAAATCTGCACCATTATTTCTGGTGAAAACCAGCTTGCTTTCCCAGGCAGCAATTAACCCACTGCCACTACCTAGCTCTTCAGAGAGGTGGAGTCGGGGGATCAAGCCCAGGATTCATGCAGATTTTTCTCTGAAAATCATTTCAAACACCTGACTTGGGCTGCCAGTGCCCTTGCTGAAATAGTCTCCAACTATGACTTTCTCCTCGACAAAGCTAGATGCTGCCCCAGACATGTCAGTGTAAACCAGAATGATTGGATCCAGAAGTTCTGCGGTGCAGGGGACCGCATGCAGGTGCCTATAGTTTACACATGTCACACACACCTGCAGGTGGCAGGCTCCCCGTATGCAGAGGGAAACTGGCTTTTGAGTTTTAAGAATATATTTAGTAGATTAATAGATGCTATTTAATAAAAGGTCCTTTCATTCGATGACGAGGGTAATGTTGACGTTTTAACAGCTCTGAGCAGAAGAGTGTCTCTAGAGAAGAGTAGCCAGTGGGTGGAGTTTTTCTAACATCTGGAGGCACCTTCTTCTTGTGGGTCAGTGCAGCTGTTGTGAATGGGCTAGTGGTACCCCAGAAATGGTACATGGCCTGGCTCTGGTAGTGCCTGGTGTGCTGAAGTTAGAGGCAGCTGGGTCAGAGGTGCGCCTGGTCCCCTATCTTACACAGTTCCATCTTGAAGGAGACCAGAGAATATGCTGTCTGGAGGTCTACCAGCTGCCTGATGGTGGTACTGAATTCTGTACTGACAAGAAACTGAGGGGCCTGGGATCTGTGGATTCCCAGCTGTTCTGGGAGAAAGGAAAGGTTTTTTTTTTTTTTTTTTTTTTTTAACTGATTGTAAAACCACAACCAAGAAAATATCCAGAGAGTGACAGGACACAGTCCTTGTCTAGTCGGGTTTCTTAGGTCTCACCCCTCCCCCACAGCAGACCTGCTCCAACTCTGGCTTTCTCCAGCCTCACCCATGCTTAACTCTTAGTTGTTTATCTCCCACAGTATCTGCTAAGGCACACTGTAAATAGATCCACAGCTATGCTAGTGAATCTTCCAGCCATCCCAGCCATATGCACACCAGTGAATTCCTGGTTGCTCTTGGTCACTGGGGAGAAGAAATGTCTTGTCTTCCAGCATTGTCTTCCAGGGACCTGGACTGGGTGGCCTACACCCCCTGGGGTCACAGCCATCCTGTAGGTTGTAACAGTCATCACCCAGTCTAGCCTATAGAACTGGTAGCAAAATTTCAAGCTCTCTCTCTTTAGGTGCCCCAAAGACAAGTTCATATCGCCTCGTTGAAGGGTTGTGCTTAAATGCACATGTAAACTATGGAGGACTGAGGAACTTTCTAGCCTGTGAGATCTATAGTTCCAGAGTCCCCTGCAAATAGATATCAGATCAGAGTGACTCTTGTAGTCAGAATATGCCCTCACAGGGATGAGCTAGAGGCCTTCATTCAGATCCCCACTTCTGCCACGTATCAGCTATGTGGCTGGGGAAAATTTTAAATTATGAAATTGGTTTGAAAATAGTCCATCCTGGGGCATGCTGTGATGGTTAATTGGTCCCAATGTGTCCCTAAACATCAGCTTTCTAGCTTTGGCAGCGAAGCCCGGGCCACCCGCTGGGCACCTGCTTTGAGTAGGTCAGACACTCTTGGCTCTCACCTAGTCTCTGGTAGACAATTCTTTGACTGCTCAGCTCTCCTGGAACCTGACCCTGAGGATCACTGGGAAGTTCACGTTACCCTGATTATCAGAGCTGCCAGGGATCTTGACATAGATCCCAGCAGCCAGACCTGGTAGCCTTGTGGCATTAGGTACACTATTTTACTCTTCAGAATTACCACCACCTTATTGGGTAGCTCAAAGTCAGTATGGAGGAGGAGGGGCTCAGACTGGTTGATTTCCTTCCTTCCTCCTGGAAGGCAGAGCAGGGAGGCTCCTAATCCCCCGGTGTAACCAGAGAGCACGTCCCTTGCCTGCAGCTATAGTAGGAGAAAGTTTCCCAAGTATTGATGGTGTCCTGCCAGGATTCTGTTGTCTAACTCTGACTTTACAGCAACACGCCTCAGCTGAAACTCCCTGTTTGACCGTTGCATTCATACACTGAACAGGGCCTGGCTGTCCCGGTGGATGGAAGCGGGCCCCCTCCTGATTGTTCTTATACTTAATGTTAGTCTGCTGTTCATTCCTCTGTGCATTTTTTTTCTATATTCTTTGTTTACATTCCAGATGATTTCCCTTTTCCTGGTTCCCCCACTCCCAATAAGTCCCATAAGCCCTCTTCCCTCCGCCCATTTCCCCAATCACCCCCCTCCCATTTCTCTGTCCTGGTACTTCCTTACAATGCTGCATCAAGCCTTTCCAGGACGGGGCCCTCTCCTTCCTTCTTCTTGGGAATCATTTGATATGGTAATTGTGTCTTGAGTATTCAGAGCTTCTGGGCTAATATCCACTTATCAGTGACTGCATTCCATGTGTGTTCTTTTGTGATTGGGTTACCTTACTTAGGATGGTGTCTTAGTCAGGGTTTCTATTCCTGCACAAACATCATGACCAAGAAGCAAGTTGGGGAGGAAAGGGTTTATTCAGCTTACACTTCCGCGTTGCAGTTCAACACTAAAGGAAGTCAGGACTGGAACTCAAGCAGGTCAGGAAGCAGGAGCTGATGCAGAGGCCATGGAAGGATGTTCCTTACTGGCTTGCTTCCCCGGACTTGCTCAGCCTGCTCTCTTATAGAACCCAAGAATACCAGGCCAAAGGTGGTACCACCTACAAGAGGCCCTCCCCACTTGATCACTAACTGAGAAAATGCCCCACAGCTGGATCTCATGGAGGCACTTCCCCAACTGAAGCTCCTTTCTCTGTGATAATTCCAGCCTGTGTCAAGTTGACACACAAAACTAGCCAGTACAGATGATATTTTCCAGTTCCAACCATTTGCCTAAGAATTTCATGAATTCATTGTTTTTAATAGCTGAGTAGTATTCCATTGTGTAAATATACCACATTTTCTGTATCCATTCCTCCATTGTGGGACATCTGGGTTCTTTCCAGCTTCTGACTATTATAAATAGGACTGCTATGAACATAGTGGAGCATGTGTCCTTATTGCATGCCAGGGAATCCTCTGGGTATATGCCCAGGAGTGGTATAGCAGGGTCATCTGTCATGTCCTTATCTGCATTTTTATTTAGCTGGTTTTATTGGAGATATCGTGTTAGGGCCCAGGGCCCAGTGGAGAATGAAATAGTTGAGGTCCCCTGACCCTAGAGAGTACCCAGTTTAGGGGTCCTGGGACATTCATTGCCAATGAATGAATTGCATTAATTGATTCAAGGGAAATACAAAAGGAAGTCAAATCAGGAATGTACCATCAGAGGACCCTGGCTCAGGGGGGTGGTGACATCTTCTCTAGGTAGGGAGCACTTTAAAAACTTAAAGAAAACATGAAATACTTCACTTGTAGTTTTTATGTTACCATGTATCGAAAGGTAACATCTTTAAAATGGGCTAAATAAAAATACTACAAGTTAGTTCTACCTGCGTTCTTTTTTTTTTTTTTTTAAAACTATTAGGAAACTTTTAATTACCTATGTGATTCACTGGGTGTTTTTACTGGACAGTACTGATCTAGACCTTGGCTAAAGAGTTTAGATTTCCTCTGCTTGCAGAGGGGAGCTTTTGAATGGTGCAACGTGATCAGATTGGGGTTGTAGAAGACACCTGCCCACCCATCCCCCTGCACCCCCCCCCCCCCCTCCATGGCCCTTCTGTGGAGGCCTGACTTGTGGGGAAGAGGGTTGGGAGGGGACAGGAGGTAGTTCTGTTCTTGAATAACAAAGGAGACGGGGTGGATTCAAGACACATTTAAAGTCTGGAGAGCTAGTCTGTAATCCCAGCCCTTGCCAGGCTGAAGCAGGAGGATCTTTACTTTAAAGCCAGTCTGGGTTAGATGGTAACATTTTATCTAAAAGGGACAAACAAACAAAAATACATTCTTGTGTGTAGAGTCTGGCAAGGGTACTGAGGACTGAATGAGGTGGGGGGGAGGGAAGAATAGTCAGGTATGGCTTTGGCAGTGGAGGGTTGGAGGTGAGGTGGGGTGGGGGATGGGCCCCGTTACTAAGATGTAGGAGGGAGGGGTCATCATTTTGGTTGGGTGCCTTTCTTTTGGGAAGGTGGTGGTTGATCTCTGAGAATGGAAGCTTCTGTTTGGGCTTTGCCATATCGGGAAGACTCGGAGATGGTGAACTTTCTCATTAGACAGGCAGATGGCATTATGAACTTGGAGAGGTGGAGAAAGGAGTCATCTGAAGATGTCCACACTGAATTGAAATTAAAGCCACAAGAGTAGGTAGATACTGTCACCAAGGGAAAGACCTCAGAGAGAGGCGAGGCCCTGGGATCCAGTCCTGAGGAATCGTAGCACAGTGCATCCTGGGATCAGCAAAGGAAGCTGAGTTTGTGGTCAGACAAATACATTAGAATATGGAGAGGGCAATTTGAAGGAAGACACACCTCCCCTTTTAAAGAAAAAATTAATAGGAAAAGAAGAAAGTTTTTTCTATTATGTAGCTCTGGCTGTCCTGGAACTTGTTGTGTGGCTCAGGCTGGCCTCAAACTCACAGAGATCTGCCTGTCCCTGCCTCTGCTGGGATAAGAGGTGTGATCTACCATGCCTGGCTCAAGATTGAATTTTAATAAGCTTTTGAAAAAATAAAGTACACTATTTCAATTGATTTTTCTTCAATAAACATTTTGTTTTTGTTTTTTGTTTTTCGAGACAGGGTTTCTCTGTGTAGCCCTGGCTGTCCTGGAACTTACTCTGTAGACCAGGCTAGCCTTGAACTCAGAAATCCACCTGCCTCTGCCTCCGAAGTGCTGGGACTACAAGCGTGCGCCACCACCGCCCGGCTAATAAACATTTTTTTTTTTAAATTCGGTTAAAACAGACATAGCTCCAGGGGCCACCACACCTGTGGGCCTGTGTCTGCATCTCAATGAGGATTCATCATCCCAGGTGATCCAGATGTGTCTGTCCATGCTGCAGCTGAGGAGGACAATTCTGAGTACACCCAATATAAAATCATAAACTTACTTAAAAACATGGTGATGTTTGTTTTGATAACTAGATTGTTTGGTAACTGAGGATCAGCTTTGTAGATGACAGCATCGTGACGTGTTGTGGAAAGGTTAGGCATGCCTGTGTTGGTGCTCAGGCTTTGGCAGTGAGAGTGGCCCCTGGTTTCCCAAGGACTCAACAGGGCTGTCCCCTTGAGAACGGTTGTCTACTCTAGAAGGCAGGTCTATATCTGGTTAGATGGAACTTGTTTTTCTGAAGGCCTTGACATTAATTAAATTTTTTAGCCCTTTTATTCTGCCTTTGGATCACTTAGCAAACATACTCTTTTAGAAGAGTGTGGGGAAGAGGGAAGGGTGGGGGCAGGGTGGCTGGGAGAGGGAGGGCGGATAGATGTCTGCCCTGACAGCCTCTGCTTTCATCAAAGGTGCTGTGTTTGGGCTTTGATAGCCTGACCAGTCTCCAGTGCCAGTGCCAGACCTTGTGTGCCTGCCAAGAGACATACTGGCCTTGATACGTTTTCTTTCTTTTTCTTTCTTTTTTTTTTCTGTTTTGTTTTCTTACTCTATTCACTCTGGAGACCTCCAGTTTAAAATTTCAGCAGTGACCTTTAGCTTAATGCTGTCACCAGGGTTCTGCTGGGCACAAGCTAACCCCAGCTTGGTGGTTTATCAACCAGTACCTGCTTTGGATCAGTCTTGGATTCCGGTGTCAATTCACTGTAGTGGAGGGCACAAGAAACACAGATGGTTGTTGAGCTGGCCTTTTTCTTATTCAGGCATTGCTACATTTTCTGATGAGCTAGAAACCAACTTAAGTAGAAATTGGCTCTTTGAGATAAAGAAGCAGTTTTAGAAATAGCCAGTCCTCTTGTCCTTCCAAGGAGAGGGACATGTGCCCACATCCCCAGCCTCTCCGGACTGGAAAAAGAAAGATTCTCAAGGCTGAATGTGGTAGTAAGTGTGGTCCCAAGGATTCAGACTCAATACAGGAAGCGACTTAGTGAAACTAGAATAAAAGCCCTCTGGCCCAGAGAGGAAGGAGAGGCATGTGATCTTCCAGGTGTCTCTTCCATCAAAGCATCTGTAGAAAAGGTCACTTCCAGCCAGTACATACTAGTTTAAAGTATTGTCCTCCTGCACACACATACACACATATACACACATACACACATACCTACATACATACATACACACATACACACATACATACACACATACATACATACATACACACACAACACATACAAACACACACATACACATGCATACACATGCATACACACGCATACACACACATACACACACATACACACACACACACACACACACACACACAGATGAGCCAGACAACCAGCATCCCTTCCTTCCCTTCCTGTTTTCATTCACAGCTCATTGAACCACCACCACCAAGTGCCAGGTGTTGGTTGGCTACGACTGGAGGGTCCGTAGAGAGGCCAGGTTTTTGTCCCAAGGAGGTCATAGGTCATAGGTCATGAGATGCTGCTCCTGAGCCATCTGACGCCCCAGTACTATTCTCTCCATCTCCTTTGCTTGCTGACCTAACTTCCTACCCACCAGAAGCCCTTTGTGTCACTCAGTTAATCCTTCTGAGCTCTGACCTCTGACCCTAACCTCTGTCCTGGTATCACACAAACGCACCCCAGCATGGTGTGGAGATCGTATTTAATAGATGTCCTTTCCCTGCGGGCCTGACTCTTCTGTGCTACCACTTGTGCTGTGGCATCCCAACCTTGGACCTGGTGCCCAGGAGAGGTCAGGCCATGCGTCCGAGGACCATAGCAGAGGTGTCACCCGTTGGAAAGAAATGGAGCGCGGACCAAGCCGGGCTGTGAAAAAGGCCATGGGCAACAAAGGAGCCTTCAGAGTGGTGTTTGGAACAGTAAGGGCGCAGAGAGGGAGGCGAGGGAGAAACAAATAGTTGGCTTCTGTTCTGCTCACTTGCAGGGTGGGTACAGGAAATAACTGCTCGGATTGGAAAGGGGGGCCGGTGGGAAATGTAAAGGCAGGATTGCTGGCCTGGAGTCAATGAGGCCAGAATTATAGAAGGTCCCAGGGATCAAGGAGACAGAGTAGGAGCTGAGGCCACCACACAAGCCCTGTCACTGCCGGAGATATTGGGATGACAAAAAATTGCAGGAAAGAACCAGTGGATAGTTTATTATTATTATTATTATTATTATTATCATCATCATCATTTTGTTTGTCTTATAAAGAAGGCAGGGAGTTAAAATTAGTAGACAAAGTTTCATAAGGTGGGGGGAGGGGGAGGCACATTCCAGATGTGGTCCTGGCAGCTGGGAGGGGACCAATTACTGAGAGGGGGAAAGTGGGAACAGAAGGGAGGGAGAGTCCCTAGCTCTGCTGGGAGATCTTCCTTTGGGGAGATGGTGTTGGTTAGACTGTAAGAATGAAGACTTAATGTTTGGGGTGTGACAAGTGCCTCGGGGGACTTCCTTCTCATAGTGTCACAGGCTGCTGTCTGCTTGTTGGGATGAAAGTGTGTGGGAATATTGGGAAGGAGTACATGCAGATGCCCGCCGTCGGTGCCATCTTTACGGGGGTGATCAGGCTCCATGGCGGTACATGAAGCCCCTGTACTCAGCCCCATTTCCATCAATTTAAAAAAAAAGCCATTTAGACAACAGCATTGGCATCGCAGTCACCGGGGTGCCTGACTCAAATTTTGGAGGCATTAGAAGAATGTCTGGTGACAGATATGAGGCACACATATGAAGCATGCTCATATTCTGAAACAACACACCACATTTAATTAGCAAAAACTTTGTAGGGAAAGACCAAGACTTACCCTGGAAGTCCAAAAACATTAACTACAAAGTAAAAATATGGGGTTCAGATTAACTGCTTGCCCTGAAAAATATCCTAGGAGTTGGGTCACTGTGGCCTTAGAATGAGTCACCGGCATGTTATGGTTGTTAAAGGATATTACTGTGATTTTAGGGGCAAATTGAAGCTCAGTATTCAGACCAAGGGAAGCCATCACACGGGGCTGCCCAGATCACATGTGGTGGGTGGTTTTAACTCTGACCTCAGAAATGCAAGATGATTCCTTCACCTTGGAGCGTTGGGCTTTTCCGCTGTAAAGACCTGTTGACTTAATCTTTAAGGAACAGACCTTATGTTCTTTGGTACTGGTTACGAGGTAATTCTGGTGTCATGTGTTGACACGATGAGAATATTAAAAGGTCCTCACTTGAATCCCATCAACAGGTGGTGACACAGCAGAGCCATGAGTAAGTGTGGTGAGAGAGAGAAGAACAAGTCTCTTCTCATTTGTTTTGGCAAACTCATGTGACAAAGATCTCTCTACAAATCAGTCCTTGTGCCAGCTGCTGCATCTGTTTTGAGGTTTGCAAAGGCCGATTCAGATAATATTTCCCAGCACCATTATTATTTTTCAGTATAATTAACCTCAGTATCAGAAGAACAGAAAAGAAAATATAAAAACTTGTTAGTCTAGGCACAGCTAATATTTCCTCCAAGTTGCCATTACCTCCCTCACCAGGTCAGTGCTAGATTTGTTCTTTTGTTGAGAGAGCTGCTATCTAGTCCCAAGTTCCCCTTGAACTCATAATCCTCCCCTTCCGGCCTCCCAAATGTTGGGGTCACAAGTGCGCATCACCACGTGCAGCACCTGCCCTCTATAAAACACCTTCTTCTTATTTTTTCAGTCAACAGATGGAAATTTTCCCATAGTAAACTCTGTCCTCTGGGTTATCGTCCCAGTTAATGTCCTCCCTGGCAGCTCCAACATGCCCACAGATACTGGCGCTCAGTAGGAGCAGCCAGCCTGTCAGCATCACTTCAGGAGCCTCTGGCTTGTGGAGCAGGGAGGACGGCAAGTCTCTGGGCTTGGGGATGGATATTCTGTTGCTGAGGGAGCTGTCTGAGGCCGTCATGCCCCAGTCCCAGGCCTGTGGTGCAGTGATCTTAAAGAGGACACTCCTCAGTCCATGGGCGCTCTTATTTGATGTTCTCTTTCCCTTGGTGATCCCAAGGAGTGTTTCACTGAGTGTGGTGAAAGAGAAGGGTTGGGGTGAAGGTCTTCTGTACAGTGCAGGACATACACACACTCTCTCTCTCTCTCTCTCTCTCTCTCTCTCTCTCTCACACACACACACACACACACACACACACACACACACACTTCTACAAACAAACCAACATTTACTAAGCAGTCTTGCCCTAGAGATGCAAAGATGTGGAGAGTATGGAACCCGTGCCCAGTGTTTTCACAGAGACAGGTACATTAAATTATTCTTAAAGCTTCACAGTTTGGGGCTGGCGGGATGGCTCAGTGCTTAGTAGCTCTTGCTGTTCTTCTAGAGGACACAGGTTTGATTCCCACCACCCACCTGGTGTCATAGAACCATTTGTAACTCCTGTTCCAGGGGATCTGATGCCCACTTATGACCTCCGTGGGCACCAAGCTTGCTTGTGATGCACACACACATAATGAAGCAAACATGTATACATATAGAATAGATACATTTAAAAGATTAAAAACTTCCTACTTCATAAGGAAAGTGAACTGAGATGTTGCTGATCCTTTGAGTTGTAGTTGTGACAGAGCAAAGGAAAGAACGGTCACAAAAGTGGGGACACCTCCTCTGTTATGCTTGCAGACAGGAGCCTAGCTCAACTGTCATCAGTGGTTCCCCCAGCAGCTCCTGGAAGCAGATACAGAGACCTACAGCCAAACAGTAGGCAGAGCTTGGGGAATCCCACGGAAGACAGGAGGAAGGCTTGTAGGAGCCAGAGGGGTCAAGAACACCACAAGAAAACCTACAGAATCAACCAACCTGGGTCCATAGTGGCCCACAGAGACTGAACCGTCAACTAGGGAGCACGGATAGAGCTGACCTAACTCTCCACACATCTGTAACAGTTGTGTAGCTTGGTCTTCATGTGGGACTCCTTGTAGGAGGAGCAGGATTGTCTCTGACTATTGCCTGCCTCTGGGACCCTTTCCCCCTCTGAGCTTCCTCTTCTAGCCTCAGTAGGAGAGGATGCACCTAGTCCTACTGCAACTTGATAAGGCAAGGCTGGTTGATATCCGTGGGAGGCCTCCCCTTTTCTGAAGAGAAAGGGAAGAGGAGTGGATGGGGATGGGGAAGAACTGGAAGGAAAGGAGGGAGAGCAAACTGTGGTCAGGATGTAAAGTAAATACATTAAAAAAAGAAGAAGAAGAAGATAGAGAAGAAGGTTCAGAGAATTTGGATTTATTGGAGTTGTGAAGAGATAAGGCCGGTGGGATGAACAGGAACTCAGGATCTTAGATAGCTTCTAATGAAGTAGAAGACAGTGAACTTTCCTATACATTAATCTCATCTAACTGAATGTTACAATGAAGTATGCTATCTAGTTACATGCGATGTACAATCCTGTTATAGTGGAAGGAAGACTAGCAGGTTTAGAGTCTGTTGCTGTCTCTTCCTTTCTCCTACCCTCTTCTTCCCAGGCAAGATTCTGAGGTCAGTGGAGCATCATGGTGGAGAACAAGAGATTCTAATTTCTAAGGTGCAGAAGCCAGGTCCCACCACCTAAAGGTTCCACAATCGCCTAGGATTCAAATCATGAGCCTGTGGAGGACATTTCCCATTCATATCCTAGCATCCTTTGTGAATTGTGACGTTTGAGTCGCCCTTTGCCGGGTCTTGTGTCTTTATTTCTTTTGTTTATTCAGCTATACCGTCTAAGACCTGCAAGACAGTGGCTAACAGAAGCCGTAACGGGGGTGTCTTTTCCTTGTTTCTGGTTGGTTGATGAGATGGTTGACTAATGCTTCCCATACTTTGTAAGTAAAACTGATGCTTTCTTGTGGAGGCTTCCCATCAGATATTTCTAGTTTAAATATCTAATGCAAAGATGATTTTTAAAAGTATATTCCCAATTAATTGGATGCCCCAAATCATTCAGTAATGAATGAGGTAAGTTGTATCGTTATACCTTCTCTGATTAAATTGACAATACCCCTGAAGCAAATCTAACTTGATTGCATTTCTTCATTCCCTTGTGGCTTTGGTGTAGCAATATTTTGCTTAGATTTTTTCCCCCCATACAATGTGTGAAATCTAACATTTTTTTCCTTTTACTGACTTTGCTATTGCTATCAAAGTCATAGCATCGTCTTTGTCAAGTCCCTTGGGTTTTTTTTTTTTTTTTTTTTTTAATTTCAAAGAAGAAATCATTCAGTTTGGCTATGCAGTAAAAGCTGTCTAGTTCAGAGAAATCTTAATGGGAGGCATTGAACCACTAATTCTGGGCTTTATACGGTTGTGGGAGTCGGGTGTTCCCTGTCTTCTTGGAGTCTGTTTTAGCACTCTGTTTTGCCCCCTGCATGTTTGTTTGGTGTTCCTAAGCGTCTACACTGTGTTTATATTACACTCCATTTCATTCCTGCAGTGTCCCCTGCTGCCCTCACTCCCACTCTCTCTGACAGGGGTCTGCCCCAGCGTCTCTGAGGAGCCGGGCTGCTTGCTGTCACTGCATTGGATCATTGTTTACTGTTTAGTTTCTACTCAATCTTTATCTCCTTTGTTCTATTTTGTGTTTATCCTGTTGCATTGACTTAAACCAAACCCCTAAGTAATTCCCAGTCTGTCTTTCCAAAAACAGGCACTTAAGGACGCATACTTCCTCCCAAACACCATGGTAATTGGGTCCTTCTTGTACTGTATCCTGTATTCAGAAATATGGCTTGTAATTGCGAGTTCAACCTTGTTACGGTGTCTGTGTTTTATTGTATAATGTGTTTATACCTGCATCTTATTCTAGAAGTCTCTATTATTTGTGACCTGAAAAAGGTGCATTTTTCTTACTTCTTTAGTTTGCATTTCTTAAAGAAATATTCTAAGGCCGAGCATGTGGCACTGGGCTTGAGAGGAAAAGGCAGGAGGATGGGGGAGTTCTAGTTCAGCCAGAGCTACATGGTGAGACCCTGTCTCAAAAAAACCCAAAGGAAGGAAGGAAGTAAACAGATACGTTCCGCCCCTGTTCATGTAGGAGGCTACTTTTAAACACCTTTAGATTACGTCATGGAACCTCAGGAAGCAATGCCTGTGCTTGTCCTGAACCTTTGAACCCCACCTGGTCACTTTCTTCTTGACATTTATATCACTATTGACCCACATTTTAGGAGTTTTTATTTATAAAAAAGTATGTGAAAATAATACATGCTTCAAACGAGTTCGTCACTTTTAGTATAACATTACATTTGTTTTAACTAACATTCAAAACCTAAGAACTGTCCATGTTAATTTAATAGTGTGACTTTTTAATACATATACGTCGTATAATGTTTGAATCAGGTTAAACTCTGGGCTGGGAAGACGGACAGCTCTGTGGCTGAGATGCTTGCTCTGCAAGCTCTCGGACCTAAGTTTGAATCCCCAGCATCCGTGTAAGCAAAGCCAGGTGTGGCAGCAGTCCGTGGAACTGCAGCAGTGGGAGGGCAAGCACAGGTGGGAGGTGGGAGTTCAAGGGCCGGCCAGCCAAGTGAAAATGGAGAACTTCAAGTTCAGCGAGAGCCAGTGCTAGGAGAATAAGATGTATCCAGTAAAGACACCAATAGTTTCCACAGGTATATACACCTGCACACACCTGCACACATATGTACACACATGCTGTCTTAGTTAGGGTTTCACTGCTGTGAACAGACACCATGACCAAGGCAACTCTTATAAGGACACCATTTAATTGGGGCTGGCTTACAGGTTCAGAGGTTCAGTCCATGATCATCAAGGCAGGAGCATGGCAGCATCCAGGCAGGCATGGTGCAGGAGGAGCTGCGAGTCCTACACCTTCATCTGAAGGCTGCTTGGAGAAGACTGACTTCCAGGCAGCTAGGATGAGAGTCTTAAAGCCTACACCCACAGTGACACACCTACTCCAACAAGGCCACACCTCTTAATCATGCCACTCTCTGGGCTGAGCATATACCAACTATCATTATACATGCATACCTCACACACACAAACCGCCTTAAATGTTGCTCTGTCTACACTACCTTACAGTGAGAGAGCGTCTGAGGATTTAGAGTTCCTTGGAGCTTTCTGAGATCCAGAGCAGTTAGTTGTCTGCGCTTCCCTCGCTGGGCCTTGCTGCTGTTCTCATCTGTGATTTAGTGTTTACTCCTCCGCTCCAGCCTGCTCGCCCAGCCTCTGCGGGCCATCCCTCTGCTCTCCGCGCACAGCAACCTTTTTTTGATTCTCCGTGAGGTCAGAGGTCACAGGTAGTACATGTCTTTCTGTGGCTGATTGAATTCTTAGCCATGGCGAAGTGTGTCAGTAAGTACCTCCGCGTCGTCAGTCAGGCAGCCATTTTTCCAAGATGCCTCTTCATCGTGCAGTATGGATGCCGTGTCCTCTTAACTCTCCCTCCTCTCTTCCCCGTCAGAATGATAGCATGGGTCTGGTCTGCTCGCTGTCTCTCTGAAGTTGCCCACCCTTGCTCCCTCATGTAAGTGCCATCACACAGGACTTATTTCATACAGTGTAATGTTCTCAAGGGTAAGCCACGCTGGAGCATGTGTCACAGATGCCTCCTTAAAGACTATGTTCCGTTGGACGTGTGTGCCATGCTTGGCTGGCCTTGTCACTCATGGGTACTTAGGGCCATGCCCACATTTGAGGTTTTGTAAGTGACGCTTCTGTCAACGTGGATACACAAGTATTTAAGACCTTGCTTTCACATGAAGAAGGATTAACTGCTTTATATGGTAATCAAATGGGCCTTATAGATCCTGTCATAATGTCACATAATGTCACTCAATGTCACTTCATTTAGGCCCATCTGGCCCATGACTATATTTTAAAGTAAACCAAACTGGGACCTTCATACTGTCCCCAAAAATCCTTTCACAGGAGTACCCAGATGAATGCTCGACTGACTCACTGTAGGACAGGCCTCCTGGTGGGAGGGGTGGGTGCCCTGAGGGGTGAGATTGGTAAGCTTCCTGGCATTGTTACAGACAGGTTTGCAGGCCATGAGTCTGATGCAGGGCTTTGCTATGAGGCAGTACAGTGCCAGGATGCTGAGTCCGGGGAGGATCTCTGCTACCTTGTGGTGGGAAGATTGCAGAGCAGGGAGAAAGCTAGGAAGGTCACCTCCGGAGCCTGACAAGATGCTGGTGGTCAAGACAGACGGAGGCATGCAAACTTTGAACCGCTTGCAGTTCCCCAGACCTACTGTGTGATCTTGTTCACACATGTCCTCTTGTCTGGAACATTTCTCTTTGTCTGTGACTTCTTCACCAAATGGCTCAGGCCTCAAATACAGCATGTGTGCTGTGGCCAGGCTCTGCAAGGCATAGCCCCGCCCGCGCCAGCCCGCCCCGCCCCTCCCCCACACTCTCACCTCCTCGTTTGCCAGAGACCTCCCTGAAAGCGAGGAGGATTTTGTGTGAGTTCCCTTGTGTGTGGCACACGGTAGGAAGATGCTCAAGGACATGTGTGGGGTCAGCTCAGTGAAGCGTGGGAGAGGCAGAGCACGAGGCAGGCCTGGCATTCCTTTTGGGGATTAGCCATGTGTAGGGGGTAAGAATGCACCCACATGGATATTCATATATATATACAGTGAAGGGCTGGCTCCATGACTTCATGACATGTGCAGAATGGGGTGCCAGCTCTGCGGATTTGGGATACATTGAAGTTATCTCAGTCTGGAATGGTCTGATTGTGCAATTCTTCTCTCATAAAATAATTATCCTAATAGAGGTGATTCACTTTGTTGTTAGATCTCAAAAGATACCTGTTTGGCCATTAATTATATACATCATTTAAAAAGACACACACACACACACACAAAATCAGTCTTTAAGGTACTTTGTAAGTGGGCAGATCTCCGTGAGTTCAAGGCTAGACTTGTCTACATAGCAAGTTCCAGGCCAGCCAAGGCTGCATAGTGAGACCCTAGCTCAAAACAGACGTTCTGTGTATCTGTTCTATTAGAACAGATAGAGAACTTCTCTTTTTGTATTCTAGTCACTCAAGAAAGGGGGCGGGGACCAGGCAGTGGTGGCGTACGCCTTTAATCCCAGCACTTGGGAGGCAGAGGCAGGCAGATCTCTGAGTTCAAGGCCAGCCTGGGCTACAGAGTGAGTTCCAGGGCAGCTACGGCTACACAGAGAAACCCTGTCTGGTGGGGAGGGGTGGGGCTCTTTCAGTGAAATATTCCGTAAGAGGTGTTAACTCAAAATATAGAACATTAGATCAAGTGTCCTTTCTAGGGGAAGGAAATGCTCAGTCTGCTTCTAAGGAAAAAGTAAATGGTACGTGTATCATTCCGTGACTCAGACATTCCTGAGGTTGAAACTTTAAAAGTGAGATGCTTCTTAAATGACTCTTAGCTGAGTAGGCAGTGGTGTTATCTGTGATTTAATCAACTTAAAAATAAAATAGCACCAGGGTCTGGTTCCACCCGGCTGCCTTCCCTGCTGACCTTCCTGATGTGCCAGCCTGCCCACCCGCCAGGAGGGGCTGCAGTGCCTGCCAGACTCCCCATTTGTAATCAGAGATGCCACATCATGAACCCTCAGAGTAGAGCGGGGATTCACAATTAGCATAAGCCAAAAATATTGTTTTTACCCCTGCCCCCTTCGTTTATAGTGCCAGGACCTTCTGTTTGTTTTCTAGTGATCTCTCCTGGAGAATATAAATCTGTGATCTGAGACTTCTTGCTACAGTCTTATGTGAATTCTTGGAGATTCTATTTCAAGTTAGAGGCAGGTCTCTAAGGCTAACGGCCCTGCTCTCTGGCCCATTGGGAAGGGTATTTGTGTAGAATATTCCTTCCTTTTTGGTGAGCTGAGTTCAAGTGGCTGACTGAGAGAGGGATAGACAAGCCTTCTGTGTATAAATAAGTATCTTTTTTTTTTTTTTTTTTTTTTTGGTGTTTTGGATTTGGTTTTTTCAAGACAGGGTTTCTCTGTATAGGCCTGGCTGTCCTGGAACTCACTCCGTAGGCTGGCCTCGAACTCAGAAATCTGCCTGCTTCGTGCGCCACCACCACCCGGCAAATAAGTATCTTTTGAAATTGTTTTAATTTGCTTTGGGGTGTTTTTGTTTGTTTGTTTGTTTTGTTTTTCTTTCTTCAAGACAAGGTTTCTCTGGGTAGCCCTGGCTGTCCTGGAACTTACTCTGCAGACCAGGCTGGCCTCCAACTCAGAAATCTGCCTGCCTCTGGAGTGTTGGGTTTTTAAAGTATTCTCATGGGGGCGAGGGTTTGAACCCCATGTCTCGTACATGTTGCCACCAAGCCATAGTCCCCGCCCTGACCAGCTTGGCTTTCTGTCTCTCTCCTTAACCTTCTCCTATTGACTACCTGCTGCTTGAGCTGCCGGGCCACCTCCTAGGACAGAACGTACAGGCCTCACTGGGTTCATCTGAGGATGTGGCCAGGGGGGACTTTGGTTGTCTTCTCTCTTTGCTCTCAAGACCTTTCAGAGGAGGAAAACAGTAATCGAGAGACTGCCAGCTTCTCCCCACCCCCCAGAAGATCCTCCAAGCAACCAGACAGGCTTTCCTTTCCAACTAACTCACGCTGCCTTCCAGTCCTTCCCTGCGGAGAAGCGTGAGCCAGCCGATGCGACCTGTGCTGCTGTCTTCCAAGTGCCCACTCAGAGCCGGGTTGACAGGGCTTGGGAGATTTGCTCTGGTTTCCGGAACACCTAGCAGCTTCTTTTGGCCTTGCATTTTGAAGGAGACTCAGGAAAGCAAGTCTGGGTGTCACACATTCTGATGCGCGCTTCTCTTGGCCTCCACAGTCCAGACAGCTGCACAACTGGCTCTCGCAGCCACTGCTTTTGGAGTGGGGGTTATACACAGGCCCTCCGCTAGATGCCATTTGATAGTATTATCAGTTAGAGTTTCAAACAAAAACCCTTCTCTTCCTCTTCTCCCTCCTCTTCCTCCTCCTCCTCTTCCTCCTCCTCTTCTTCCTCCTCTTCCTCCTCCTCTTCCTCCTCCTCATCTTCCTCCTCCTCTTTTTTTCCTCCTCTTCTTTTTCCTCCTCCTCTTTTTCCTCCTCCTCTTCCTCCTCCTCCCCCCCTCACCCCGTCTGGTGCCCTTTATTATCTATAAGTTGGGGAAGGCTTGCTTTACAGCTTCACAGGTGTATGCTTAAATATTACATATTTACATATTAATTGTAAAATTTACATATTACATACATATTAAATACTTTCCTTTTCTTTCTTTCTTGAGACATGGTTTCCCTCCCTGCTGCTCCGTGTAGATGAGGTTAGCTTCAAATTCTGAGAGATCTGCTTGCCTCCACCCCTCAGCAGAGTTAAGATGTGAATCATCATGCCTGAATCCCTTGAAATATTTTAGCACAAGATAAGTGCTTTGTTTTATATATATATATATATATAAACAAACAGTCCCCAGCCTCGTGCCCTGGCTTTTCTGCCTGGAAGAGAACTACCCAGCCCTCAACTCTGACAAATGACCACTGCCCTTCCCTTGTGTGTCTTGGGAAGGCCCCCCCCACCCCATTTTAAGATAGTCTTGATGATTGAAGAGCCCTTCCTTAAGGGAGGCTGACGTCTTCCTATGGGTCTATCCCTCCCCCTATTTAAACAGAATATTTGCTTTCTTGCATGGAGACCTTGAGATGTGAGGGGACACTATCTCGTCCACTCTTCAAGCCTGTTCTAGACAGGCTAAACATCTGATTTGGTCAGGCCTTCTCCTTTCCTCGGAGCTGGCTTCTCTGGCTGGCCGCAATGGGCCAGCATTCCAGTTACTACTGTCTTATCACCTTCAGAGTATGAGTGAATCTTCCAGACATGTTCTGACAAGTGGCCCCTACCTCCCTTTTGTCTGATGTTTAACCAATCAACATAGCCTAGGATCCCTCCAGATCCTTAAAAAACCAGTCTCATCTCTTTATCTCATGATATAAATAAGATTGTGTAAGTTTGATGGTCATAAAGTTTTCATCGTTTCCACCATCTGTTTATATAAGTATGGATTTTAAAATAAGAAAAAAATTGTATCCATTCATTTTATTTGGTTATGTTTTTATCCTTCACTTAAACTATTCATGGGGAAGACAGGGGACCTCGTTAATGTGACCATTGTTCAGACTGACACTGTATGTGACTTCATGAATCAGGCACTGATTAAAATACTTTGATAAATTAACTTTATCCTACCACACAGTTCTTACCATCTAGGATCTTTCATTATTTCCACATTACAGATGATGAAGCTGAGACGTGGATTTGTCCGCATGGCAAACTGGGTCCAGGTTCTCACAGTTCATACCTCGTGCACGGAACCCTTAGCATGGGTGCCTGCCTGTCCCATGACCGAGCCCTGCTGGGTTTCCTTCGTGTCCTGTTGACCGCTATGCTGGCACGCCACCGAGTCAGTGTGTCTAGCATGGTGGCTGGGCTGGAGGGCTTTCTCAGGCTCCAGGTGGTCAGGGCTTGCTGCTTTGGCTTTAACAGGGTGCTCTTGGTTAAGTTTGAAGCTAAACTACGGCACCGATTGCCTGTAAGTTGTTTTGTCATAGCGAGAGCATGCTCTCTCCGTTCCCTTGCTGAAATCCATGCATAACCTAACGATTGCATTCTCAGACCAGGGAGATACAGCCATGTGCTGTGATTGTTACTCTTCTTTTTAGATGGAACTTCCCGTTATCTAGAATCTGCCCTGCCCGCCGTAGTATCTGGCTATAAAATCCCTTTCTTTCTTTCCCCACTTGGCGCTGAAACATTCTTTTCTCCCACCATGCGTGTTGTTAGTCCCAGCATCCCAAACCTTAAATCCCCCTGGGAAAAGGGGTGCTTAACCAGTTTTTCCTCTACCAGGTGCTGTGCCCCTGTGACTCCTGAGCCAGTGCTGGCTGCAGTGTTCCCAAAGAAATGTGGTCACCAGATTCGGAATGGAGGTCTGTGCTTTCCTTCAGCCCGGCCTCAGTTAGAACGCCTCTTTAACAGCAGGGAAAATGTTGAGTGGCCACCTAGAACACCATGCAGCGGTGGTGTGGCCTGAGCAACCCAAGGCCGGGCTCATCTAGGGAGTCTTCCTGGTAGAGAAGGTTCTCAGCTGAGCCCTACCTGGGAAGAGCAAGTCTTGGGCAGAGTAACAACTGTCTCAGGAAGGGGTTCCGTAAGTAACTTGGGTTTTTTAAATCTGCCTCTAGGTCACTGACTGGAACACCAGAGAGACTATGATAAATTAGGAATTTTACAGGTGTGAAGGAAATCAAAATAAGCGCTCACAGATTATGTCAGAGAGGAGAGGAAGTCAAACCACCAACCCGTTCAGCCAGCTCAGGAGAAGGCTGCGTTCTCCTTTTCTTTACCTCCTCTCCTGGAAGCCTTAGTTGTTGAAGAGTAGCTTTTGGGATTCTGTACAGTAAGGCTCCTGGAAGAGTCTCCCTCTTCACTCTTCACTGTAGATCTTCTACTTGTCAACTGCAGCTTTTAGGAACACACTGAAGGCATCATCTAGTTCTACAGTAGCACCATCCTCTGCTCTAACTCTTGTTAAGTAGACCTGAACTCTGAACCTCAAAAGCCTTCACTTTATTGCAGACATTTGCAGGGAATGACTCTCTAGATGGCTTGTGCATAATCTCTACTGAATCTAAATTGTTTGGGCCCTGCTATAGAATGGTAGAATGACTCATGTTAGTTTTCACATCTAAAAATAGACATGAAAATATTTCAGGGCTGTGAGCATGTAATTTTAAAAATCAATGTCCAAAAACTAATACACAAGATCTTTGTCACACTGCGGGCCTGTGAAGTGTGAGTGTCTGGGGAGGTGCTACCAGTAACTGCAGCTCAAATTTCCAATGCCAATTTAGTCAGTAAATCATGGCTACGAGTAGCAAAGGAAGTCTCTTTGGAAGATGGACA